>NC_133540.1:90924166-91229444 GCF_048773025.1 Camelus bactrianus | reverse complement strand
TTTCTCTGAAGGGGAGACTCCAGTGTCATGTGGCGGGTGTGCTGGATGTAGGCAGACTGTATCTCTAAAAGCTGCCTGACCCAGGCAGGATGGCATATGGCAGACGGAAGGAAGGATGCAGCATGACTCACAGCCAGGACCTCCCCCTGAGAAACTTTCAAGCCCCTGTTGTGAAATGACTACAGAAAAATCCATTTTATTGACATCTTTGTTTCTCGTTGTTCCCACTGCCTTTCCTCCCAGTGAGGTCTGGAAATTCACGTGAAACGCCATACCCCTAAAAGTCCTCCAGCTGACAGACAGCATTCTGAGGCTGGATAGCAAGAGGAAGGGAAAGGATGAGGGGAGGGAAGGGGCTTTTTTGAGAAGGTTGAAGCTTTTTTAAAATAGAAAACCCATTTCCTTTTATTCTAACCTCAGGCTTGTTTTAATTTTAAGCTATTAATTTGAAATAGCTAATCAGTTGCCATGGGCATACACACATTGCCAAGACTGCAAAATACCTGTCCTTTTCTAATCAGCCCCAAAGTGATCATGATTTATATGTACAATGTTCACTTAGCCTGAAAAGCCCAGACACTTTCTGTAGGATGATTTGCAGAGATTTTTCAGTAGGATTTTTAATTAATTTTTTTTAGTTTTTGTGATTTTTTTTAAATTGAAGTATAGTCAATTACAATGTGTCAATTTCTGGTGTACAACATAATGTTTCAGTCGTACAAATACATACATATATTCATTTTCATATTCTTTTTCATTATAGGTCACTACAAAATATTGAGTATAGTTCCCTGTGCTATACAGAAGAAATTTTTTATCTATCTTATATATAATAGTTAATATTTGCAAATCTCAAACTCCCAGTTTATCCCTTCCCAGCCTCTTTCCCTCCAGTAACCATAAGTTTGTTCTCTATGTCTGTGAGTCAGTTTCTGTTTTGTAGTAAGTTCATTAGGACTTTTTAATTCATACTAATGGCTGAGAAGCCCATGGAGGATAGCAGTGTTTCCACATTTGAACAAGAAAGTAAACACATGCTCATAAAAACAAACACAAAAACCTACAAACTCTAGGAAGAGATTTCACAAAGCTGCTTTTTCCTGTTTATTTGGACAAGTGTCATTTTGTTCTGAATGTTTATCATTCTCAGTGGGGTACTCGTGGAAATGTCCTAGGAGCCCCCAAAGAGAAATAAGGTTTACAGAGCATGAGCTTTCATTGCTGCTCTGATACCAAATATTTACTGGGCAGCAGGATGGGTTTTTTCATTTAAATGAGAATTATTTGGTTTGGCCTAGTGAAGCAAGAATTAACTGTTAGCTCCATCACTTAACCCACTGCTGTGATGTATCTATCTTTATTAAGGGAACCTAATACAGTCTTGGCAGGTCACTACAACACTATACATTTGAGGGAATTGGTGAGAAAGACGACCAGTGATTCTAAAGGAACTGACAGCAGGAATTTGAACAGAATGCAGCAGTCTGCATTGAGATACTACCGCCATCCTAGTTAGAGCATGCATCCTGCCTTCTACCTCAATGGTCAATCAGATCTTCACAGACCTTGCAAAGCAATGTTTACAGCACCTTCTAAAATCCCTCTCTGGTGACCCTATTTCCATAATGGGGTGCTCTCTCAAGGGAAAGCACAACTCCAGCATTAAGTGTCAAACCCAACTTAGCAATTTCCCTTGGCGGTCTGCCATTCAAGTCAGTTGCAGTGTTGACCCAATTGAGATTATGAAACAGCTTGGGAACACCATACTCCTAGGGGACGTGGTTGCAAAAAGATCAATTTACACTTACTTGCATTTGACTCATCTTTTCCAAAAAGCCTTTCTCAAACTAAGGTATATTTAATATCACAATTAAAATATATTCAACACTCAAATGAACAGATTTCTTAGGCAAGGTATTTTTATTAGTAGTATAATTACAGTATTAGAGATAGGAACTCATGAGAGAAAAAGAGTGTGGGAACCAAGAGAAGTAACTGAAGATTAGTTTTTCAAATATATATTTTGTTCAATATGCTAGTTTATGATAGGCTATTTTATTTTAGTGCTTGCTTGTCAAAGATCTCAATACACTTTACTAAAAATATCCTTTTATTACTGTGTCTCAGGTTCTGAATTTTATAACTTCAAAAATATGCCTTTTCCCAGTCATAAAAGAGAATCTCTTACTCTTTTTTATAGCAGATCCCTGAAACATCATTTTGGTAGAATAATCTTTTTGTCCCTTTCTATGGATCCTTGTTGCTGTTTCCTAACTTAATATTTCAACGGAGAAAGAAACCCTCGACCGCCTAGAATGGATAGGAACATGAACGTCTTCCGGCCACAGTCTTTTTATGGGACTTGTTTTCAATTCTGTGTTGGAAACATGGGAAAATAAGCAGGAGATTTTACAGAATCAACTCGTTGTGTTGCATGTCCTTCTCCAAGTAGAGTTGCCAGTTTATAAACTGAATCAGTAGCAACTCAGATCCAGTCAGTGCCCAGTACTATTTGGATAGTTATAGATTGAGCAATTATTTGGTGAAGCTATGTCTGTAGAACACAAAGATGCCTTGGGAAAACATCGGTAATTCAGTCCCTCCCGGCCAATTCTGAACAAATGCCTGTACGTGTTAAGGGAACAGAGCATGTTCCTTTTCTTGTTCCAACTGAGGTAATTCCACCTAATGTGCCTGCAACCTATCAAAATGGATGTCACAGTACATTTCCCCCGCAGGAAATGGCTTCTGTGGATGAGCACAGGGATCTGGATTGTCACATGCTCGAGAAACCTGGTGGGTTTTACAAATGTGCTGAAGATATAGATGCTAGTTTTAAGGTGTGTGAGTTGTGGGAGACTGTCAATCAAAAATGGAGCTTAACATTTACTGTGACTTTTTATATTGAAATGTGATTCCTTTTTGTTGTCTGCTGTAAGCTCAGAAATAGAGTGGAACAAGTTAATTAAAACACCGTTGGCTTAATACTTTTCAGCCACTGATAGTTTCCCATCAGCACCTCTTGGGAGCATTCTGTGTTGCTGCGAAGCTCATCTGGAGCCCCTAGAAAGATTCTTTAACAAACACGATAATTTCTTCTGAACTCTTTCTGCCCTCTCTTTTAAAGATCTAAAGGCAATAACTTTGTGGACTATTTATTAATACTTTAACCCCTCTCTGATACCATGAAAAGCCTGGAAAAACATTACATTTTCTAAGCACATATCTAGAAAATAGCCTTATCAGCAGGCATCAACTTATCTTTACCTATGCACAGACTTTGAACAGTCTGCCCACCAGCAACCAGCTAAATCCTGAGGAATAAATAACAACAAAATCCTTCATAGGTGTTTTTCAGTTATTTTTGGCCCTTGGTGTCCTAGATATAGGAATCTGTGGGAAGAGATTTATTTGTATGTTGAACTCTGCTCTGGGTGGAATTATTTGAAGAATTATCTCAAAACTAAAATATTTCATTCTAAGAGGAGAATGCAGTCATGGAATGTTCCTCTTCCAGACGTCGCTCGCTGGTGGTCCACAGGCCATGACTAGCCTGCAGACGTGCTTTTTGTGGTCTATGTGTTTTTTATTAATTGGCTTTGGAGCCATTTTATGTGAACTGGAAATTTCATATAGAAGTGAGTTTCAGAATTAAAAAAAAAAAAATCTGTCAATAGTGGGTCTACACTACCCAGAGGTAGGAGCAAAGTAGCAAATGCCTCCTTTGAATGGGGCTCCAGCCCTCCTGTAGATGGGGGTGGACCCCCTTATATCAGGCAGAAATCCTCTAGTTGTCGCCTTCAAATGGGACGTGGGTCCTCCAGTCACTCCTTTAAGATGGTCATAGGCCTTCTTATTTACTGCGGTTTTTGGCCAAAGTCACAGATCAAATTCTACCATAGGCTTACCAAAGACATTTGCTTCTGTGATCACTATTCTTGACAAGGTACTTTTTGATATCATAATCTTTTTTTTAATTGAAGTATAGTTGATTTACAATATTGTGTTAGTTTCTGGTGGACAGCATAGTGATTTAGTTATATACGTATATATTATTTTTCAAATTCTTTTTCATTATAGGCTATTGCAGGGTATTGAATATAGTTCCCTGTGCTATACTGTAGGACCTTGTTGTTTATCTATTCTGTATATGGTAGTTTGTATCTGCTAATCCCAGACGCCCAATTTATTCCTCCCCAACCATTCCCCTTTGGTAACTGTTTGTTTTCAATATCTGTGAGTCTGTTTCTGTTTGTAAATAAATTCATTTGTGTTTTTTTTTAGATTCCACATGTAAGTGATATCATATGGTATTTGTCTTTCTCTGTCTGACTTACTTCACTTAGTATGATCATCTCTAAGTCCATCCATGTTGTTGCAAATGGCATTATTTCATTTTTTTTATGGCTGAGTTGTATTCCTTGTATACGTACACCACATCTTCTTTATCCAGTCATCTGTCAGTGGACATTGAGGTTGCTTCCATGTCTTGGCTGTTGTAAATAGTGCTGCTGTGAACATTGGGGTGCATGTACCTTTTCAAATTAGAGTTTTCTCTGGTTATATACCCAGGAGTGGGATTGTTGGATCATAAGGTAAATCTATTTTTAGTTTTTAAGGATGATATCATAATCTTTATTAGCAATAACAGGAAAGAAAGTATGATAAGTACTTTTTCGAGTTCCTCAAGTAACTTCCTTTTCAGGAAGATGAACCATCATTTATTAAGCACCTACGCTGTCTCATGTGATCATCACAACAACCCCATCAAGCAGGTATTTTACAGAGAAGGAAAGTGGAGCTTGGAGAGACGGAGTAACTTGCCTAAGCTCTTAACTGGCAGAACTAAATTGCATTGCTAGACCTGCCTGGTTCCAAAGCTCAGACTTCTCCGCTAAACCTCCCAAAGACTTCAGATGACTCCATACAAAATCTCACCCCTCTTACCACATCCCTGTTGAGACTAAGGAATTGGGTCAGTGAGGTGGAAGAGGGAAAGGGAAATTCTAAACGTATTTTTCTCAGTTGCTACGTAATCATTTCCTTCTTAGAACTGCAATAAAATTTCCTATTTTGGTTTTTGTAATTCCCCAGGACAAGCGATGAAACTTTTCGTGTGGTTCCTGCAGGCCACGAGAAAGTTGGCATCCACGTGCCTTTTATTTTTTCACTGGCTGGGTATTCTCATCTCTCAATTGCTGCACAGCTGTACGGAGCTCAAACTGTAATGAAAGTGGTTTAATGCCAACTGTACATATATAATGGTCTTTGATTTCCCCCTAGGCTTTGAAAATCTCTCTTAATTATCTGCCTGTAGGCTTGGAATTTCTTTGCCAAGTCTATCTTCATTTTCGGAAGTGTCTCCAAGTCACCACTTTTAGAAGAATTTCTTCAGAAGAGAAAACTGGCCTCAAGCCCTCAGGTGGGGGAGGTCAGTGCAGGTGATAAAGTTGACTTGAAAAGTGACTGTGAGGAAGCTCCTTAAGAAACGACAATCTGGGCCCACTCTTGTTTAAAAAAAAAAAAAAAAGTTGTAGAAGTGGGAGTCAGGGAAGAACACTGTACAGGCTGAATTGGGCGAAATAACAATTGAGTTGAGCTGATTCCCTGCATGGAGGGGGAGTCTTCCCTCTGCCCTGTGTAGTTGCAGGTCCCGACTTGTGCCCCGACACACTTCCACAACCTCCTCCACACCTTCACCCACTCCGTTATTCATTCAAGCCATCTCTGGGAACCTGTATGAAATGACACCTCCATCCCTCTCAGGCCCCTTGCCCTCCTTTATTCTTTCCTTTTCACACTTATCACTGCCACGTTATATTATATATTCAATTGTTTTGTATACTGTTTGTCTCTCTCAGCTAAGTGTAAGCTCCATGAGCACAAAGACCTGTTCTGTTTTGTTCATTACTATACCTCTAGCATTACCCACAGTAGGAACTCAATAAATATAAGTTATTCCCACCACTATGCACTTAGGATCTGAAAATGAATAGGACATGGTTTCCACCTCCAAAGCATTCATAGGCTTTTTGGAGAGATGGATAGAAACATAAATGCAACTCATACTATGAGAACTTAACTTGTATTCATGACTGTAGCAAAAGTGATTTACATGATTATCTGCTGGCATGGTGGGATGGTTAGTTTTATGTGTCAACTTGACTGGGCCGTGGAGTATGCAGATATTTGGTTGAATATTATTCTGGGTGTGTGTGTGATGGTGTTCCTGGATCAGGTGAACATCTGAATCAGTAGACTGAATAAAGGAAATTGTCTTCCCTGATGTGGGTTGGCCTCATCCAGTCAGTTGAAGGCCTAAAACAGAACAAAATCATTGACACTACCACCACCATCACCATCCTCCCCCGCCACCAGGAGTAAGAGGGAACTCCTGCCTGAGCACTTTGACATTGTCTGTCTGTTCTTTGGACTCAGACTGAACCATCTGCTCTTCTTGGATCTCAAGCTTGCCAGCTTTCAGACTGGAACTTACACTGTCAGCTCTCAGTACTTTAGATTCCAGCTGGAAGTACACTTTGGCTCTCCTGAGTTCCCAGCTTGCCAACTGTAGGCCTTGGGACTTCTCAAACTCTATAATCATGTGAGCCAATTCCTTTTAATAAATATATCTCTCCTATTGGTTCTGTTTCTGTGGAGAACACTAACTAACACGTTGGACCAGGCATACAAACTTTTGAAAGTGTCATGCCCTGCTTCTCCTAGAAGCAGATGCCAAATGGAATTAAATGTGTAAGAGGTTTACTGAGAGGAGTGCCTGTGAAGGATAAGGGGTAAAGTGGGAAGGAGCAGGAGTGGGCGAGGGGAGCCTTCAGCCTACGATACAGGTCTGAGACCTATGACAGGAAAGAGGGAAGGAAGGATTGAGTAGGAAGAGTTTCAGACCACAGCACAGTTCTGAGAAACTTCTGGTTATCCTGATGGAGATCCCCAAGCCAAAAGTGCCCATTTGAGGAATCCCCCCTTAAAACAGGAATGACCCAACTCTAGTTCCCTCACTGGGCTCTGTTGCTGGCTGCGAGCAGCCCTGGGGAAGTGTGGCCTCAGCGTGAACACTGCAGTGGATCCAAAACCTGGCAGCTGGAAGCTGTCAATCAGCGACACTCCACGCCAGGTTTTCTAATCAGGATACCTTCATGACCTGTTCTTCTGGAGTTCCCTTCTGCTTTAAAAAGCCCACTGGCTTTCACAAGTTTTGGTAATCATAAAATCTCTATGTGGAAGGGACAATAAGTTGATTTCTTTTTTAGTTGAAGTATAGCTGATTTACAATGTTGTGTTAGTTTCAGGTGTATAGCAAAGTGATTCAGTTGTATATGTACATACATACATATTCTTTTTCAGATTATTTTCCATTATAGGTTATTATAAGACATTGAATGTAGTTCCTTCTGCAACATAGCAGGTCCTTGTTGTTTATCTATTTTATATATAGTAGTATGTATATGTTAATCCCAAACTCTTAATATATCCTCCCTACTCCCTTCTCCTTTGGTAACCATAGTTTGTTTTCTATGTCTGAGTCTATTTCTGGTTTATAAATAAGTTCATTCATGTCATTTTTTTTTTTAGATTCCACATATAAATATATGATGTTTGTCTTTTTCTCTCTGACTTACTTCACTTAGTAGGATAATCTCTAGGCCTATCCATGTTGCTGCAAATGGCATTATTTCATTCTTTTTTATGACTTAGTAGTATTCTATTCTGTGTGTGTGTGTGTGTGTGTGTGTGTGTGTGTGTGTGTGTGTGTGTATATACACATACACACACTACATCTTCTTTATCCATTCATATGCTGATAGACACTTAGGTTTTTTCCATGTCTTGGCTATTGCAAATAGTGCTGCTATGAACATGTGGTGCATGTATTTTTTCAAGTTAGAATTTTCTCCAGATATATGACCAGGAGCGGGATTGCTGGATCATATGTGAGAGGTGTGGGGAAAAAGGAACCTTCCTGCACTGTTGGTGGGAATGTAAATTGGTGCAGACAGTATGGAGAACAGCATGGAGCTTCCCTTAAAAACTAAACATAGAGTTACCATATGATCCAGGGATAGTATGTTTATAAGGGGAGATTCTAGGGGCTTATCTTAGACCACATGGTCTTACTCAGATTGTATATTTACCAAAGCCAATCTTAGAGCCATCCTTGCCTACAAACAAGAGTGGGATAGGCTGAGGAAGGATGGTGGTGGGAATCAAGGGGGAGGGGGCATAGAAGCTGGACTACCTGTCCACTCTGATGAGGTCAGCGGCATGGAAACAGCAGGCACTTACCATTCTAAGTGATGGGAGGAGGATCTGGTTTTTGAAACCAGTAATACATCAAACCATGGAGCAGCTTTGGTGCCCACACTCTACTTGACACACCTCTGGCTAAGACTTTGAGGCTCTGGATACATTTCAGTGGAGCTGGGAGGAGTGTGGCAGAGATCAGCTTTCCTGAGCTGGAGCAGAAAATCTCCAGTGAGTGGGCAGGAGAAGATAGTAGGTCACCTGTTCTTCTGGCAAACCGAATAGTGCTTGTTCTGTTAAATGGTTAAAAATCAAGTTCTTTCCTTTGTTTCTCCTTTAGGATCAGAATTTATTAACAATTCAGAAGATTTGTGTGGGCTGGGCGTTCCCCCGTAAATATTTTCCTTCCTTATTGTATTTCCCCACCTCTACAGATTAAGAGAACTGCCACTTAAAGCTTATATAAAACAACCTTGTCAATTAATTCTGATGGAATCACAGTGATAAAACATTAGTGCTACACAGGAGTTTGGAGATTTTTTATTGTTACACAGAGGGAAATTGAAGCCCAGAGAAATAAGTGATTGCCCAAGGTCACTGGGCTGACTAACAGCAGAAAGAAGGCTGGAACCCAGAGCTTTAGTTTTTAAGCCAGAGCTCTGCCCACCACAGCAGGCTAGCTTTCTTCTCTGCTTGTACCCTACTTTTTATTTTAAGTTCTTTAAGTCAAATACATATGTGGTTAGCTAAAGATTTTTCATAACCCTTTCTCTGGGAAATCACTTTTTTCCTCTGGCTGAGAGTTTTGCTACCTAACTTAATTTTAGAAATAAACAAACAAACAAGTAAACAAACAAACAAAAACAGTGCTGGGCTGCAGGAGCCTGTGCAAAGGCCATTGCCTTGAAAATTGACAATGGCCAAAGCCTAATATAAACCCTGTGAAGGGAAAAGAGGTCCCCAAGTCCCCCAGCTCTGTACCTGGTAGAGCTCACCCTTGTTCACTGCTGTGTAAGATCCCACAGCTGCTGGTCTGTACACTTTGAAACCTCTCTGAGCTGCAAGGAACCTTGACAATTATCTGTGAGGAAACAGAGCTCCAGGAAAAGCAAGTTAGGACTGGAATCTACACTTTCTGACTCTTAGCCAGATGACTGTCTACAGTGAAATACTTCAAAGAATCCAAAGATGAGTGTTTTAATTTAAGACAAGCAAGGACCAATTAAGAAGTTGTGTCCAAAGTGAGGGCACATCGGCAATGAGAAGCACTACTGAGTCCTTCTGATGTTCCAGGCACTGTTCTGAGCGCTTTACGTGGATGGAGTACTCCTTTCATGGGGCAGTAAGTCAGCTACACCAGGTTGTGTCTCAGTAACAACCCCCAAATCTCCGTGGCCTGTAACAACATTGGCTTATTTCTCATGTGTTGGTTGTTGGTTGTTGGTTGTATGGTTGAGGCTCCACTCCACATGACTCCTTCTCTCAGGATCTAGCATGAATGAGATGAGCCTCTTTGAGATGTGCCAACCTTGTGGCAGAAGAAAAAGGGTACAATGGCTCTGAAAGCCTCTGCCCAGTCATGACATATGTCACTCGAATTCCACAGGTCAAAGCAGGTCCTATGGCCAAGCCTGCTGCCAATGAAAGAAACACAGTAAGTCATGCAACTGTGTGTGTGTGTGTAGTTTTTTAACACGAAAGGCACCAAAATATTTGAAACAGTATTTCAATCTACCACAGTGGGAATCACCACTTGATATTTATTAGCTCCTTTAATCTTTACAAAAACTATGAGGTAGATAAAAATATCATTTGTTGTTCAGAGTTTATACAACACTGAAAGAGACAGAGCTGGTATCTGAACCCGAGCAGTCTGGCTCAAGAGCTCACACTTCATCAGTAGGCTCTGTCGCTTTTCATAATCCAACACCTTTAATCTGATAGTCCTCTGACAAGTTCCCTTGTCCCCCCCACCCCCACCAACTAGTAGTCTATCTAATGCCTCATGCCGAGACTTCAGCCATCTGTTATTTTCACCTGCATTGCCACGTTCATTTATTTATTCAAAAAATATATATCAAGCATCTGTGAACACGACATGGTACAAAGCAGCAGGCAGGAAGTGGTTACAAAGATGCATCAGAAGTAGATGATGGGTCCTGTTCTCAGAAACCTAGTCAGGATATGTATGACTATAATGCATGGAATAAAGTGATAAATCACCGGCACCTATGAACCTACTGTTAATTGCTACAGGGAAGTAATCGAGAGATTTCTTCTGAGGAGGGAGGCCTAGCAAAGGATGGGAGAGGGGTATTTAGTTTGGCCTTTGAAGGAGGCGTTGGGTATGAAGATGTGAAGGTGGAGAGGAGGGAATGGGATGCAGGAAGACAGGGCTGGGGGGAAGCGGCTGGGGGTAGGGGGGCAGCAGGGTTCAAGGCGCACATTCAGCAGGGGCCTCAGTAGAGTCTGTGCTCCATCTCAGCAACGGATACAGTGGCAAGAGTAAAGAGGACCTTGTCACCCTATTTTAAACTGCTGTTCCATTAATACCAGACTTCTCATTTATCCCTCCTCCACTACTGTACATGAAATAGATAAACAACAAGGACCTACTGTACAGCACAGAGAACTATATTCAATATCTTGTAATAACCTATAATGGAAAAGAATGTGAAAAAGAATATATATAAATATATATATAATTATTTATATCACTTTGCTGTAAACTTGAAACTAACGCAACATTGTAAATCAGCTATACTCCCACCCCACCCCCCCCAAAAAAACCCTGGTGTTCTAGTACTGGATCACACTGCCTACAGTGACTAGGAGTGAGTATTT
This sequence comes from Camelus bactrianus, assembly GCF_048773025.1. Lineage (NCBI taxonomy): Eukaryota > Metazoa > Chordata > Mammalia > Artiodactyla > Camelidae > Camelus > Camelus bactrianus. The sequence continues at coordinate 91,218,338 of NC_133540.1, read as the reverse complement.
TTATAACATCTGTAATTATCCTTGAATGACGCAATTATATTACATTGTGTTTGATCAATATTAAAAGCACTAATTTGGTAAACATTATTTTCTAAAATTTATCAAACATTTAAAAATCCTGTTTTGGTTTTTTCTTCATTTTTAAAAAAATATACCAGCATCTTCAAAAAATGAGTGCAGGTTTTTTGTCTTGCAATGTCCAGCAGGCTCTCCAGTAAAGCATGGTGGAAAGAAAGTTCAATAATTTTGGCTGGGAAGATTGTTTTCATTCATTCATTTAACAAATATTTAATGAACACATACTATAAACAAGCTATTATTCTAAGTACTGGGGATGAAGCAGTGAACAAGAGGCAGAAATTTTTGCCCCCATGGAGTCTGCATTCAGCTGAATACACAGAGAGAAATAGTGAGAACCAAAAAGCTAGGGTGCACATTTATGGGGGAAGTGAACTTTGACTGTCAAGCTGACTAGTCTCATTTCTCTTCTGAAGACTGTGGGTAGTCATTGAAGGTCTTCCACAGAAGATACAGTGAGAGGTGTGCAGCCCAGTCTCCGGTGGCAGTAAGGAGGTTTAGCCCAGAAGTATGCAGACTGGGCCTTGGCACCAGATGACCATAGCTTTGAAATCTGGCCTGACACTGACAGTGGTGAAGCTTTGGGGAGATTGTTTAACCTCGCTGAGCTTCAACTGCCCCATCTAGAGAAGTGAAATATAATCCCTAACTTGCAAGATTAAATAATGTAATAAATATAATGCTCAGAACACAGACTAAGCTCTCAGTAGCTTTTTGTTGTGATTATTATGGTGACATGGAAGATGAATCGGCTTGGGGTATGCATTTGAAATAACTGCAAGGCATCCAAAGGGAGGTGTTAGGTGGACTATCAGAAAGATGGGAGTCTTACACGACCCCCTAAATTAATAATAACAACGTATTCACGTCTATTTTGTAAGCATCTACTGTGCTAAGCATTTGACAAGCTCCAGCTCGGTTAGTTCTCCTGGCCAGCCTCTAAGGAAGATTTGGTTGCCATCATTATTTTAAAATGAAGAAACAGGTTTCGTCTCTAAACTTAGTCCAGCCTACACAGCCGATAAGAAGCAGAACTTGAATTCAGGTCCCCTTGACTTGAACGCCCATGCCTTTAAACATTCAAAAAAAAAGAAAGTTTCAAGTGGCAAACGCAGAAGTGGCACTTCGTTTAGTTTAAGAACGGTTCCTCCCTGCCTACCCACCCACCCTCAGACACCTCCCACACCCTCCATGAGGCTGGCCCTGTTTCTCTTGCCGTGTTCGGTAAGGGAACCACTGTGCCCATCTGAACAACACCTTTTGTGGGCTGGAGCAGATTTTGCAGTTCCAGGCAGATGCCTACTCCCAGTCAGAGACAGCTCTTTTGGCTCTGGAAAGGTAGTCACTGTCTTTCCAGGTTTACTCTCCTTTATCTGGTCATTTTGATCAAGCTTCCTGGGGCTGGGAGCCAATGCCGTGGAAATACACCAATCCAAGAAGTCAAGACCAGGCTCAGTGTGGGCCTCCACCATTTACTACCTGTGTGATTTGGGGAAAGTCCTTTATCCTTTTTGAGCCTGTCTCTCTCCCTCATTTTCAAATCAGATAACGATCCCAGGCTCAGATCAAACAACAGAGAAAATAAAGTGGTTTGCAGAAGGAAATACTATGTAAATAGTGGCCGACACTGGCCAGGTGGAGGAGGGGGGCAAATATAGGCTCTTAGCCCCCAGAAGATGTCAAAGTCTTGAGCCACAGAATGCTCCCAAGGGAAACATCCCACCCGACCCTTTGCTTAGACTACCTTGAACTTAGTAAAACCTATTTCAACTCTTCTTTTGTTTCCCAAGTGCAGCTATGTTGAGTCATTTTTCACTCAAGAAAAAGTGTCACATTCACAGTTCTGCCCCTTCTGTAGTGATGTTAATTTTAGCATTACCTGTTCAGATTACAGGTGTCTAATCCAAAAAACAAGCCCTACTTAGGACAGAATGGAGGCAGCCCTCTGACTCACTTAACAGTTTAATATCAAGCTTTTGCCATTTCTCAGTGAACAGATTCTGGCAACAAAGTCTACTGTAGTGTTCTTTCCTAATAATTTTCCGTATGAAGATCTGACAACTTGGCTTCCAAAGATCCATGGTGTAGAGATGACATTTGCCAGCCAGTGTTGGGAAGAATTTGATCTGATCAGAAGAAAGCACGATGCAAATTGTTCTGTGTGTAAGTCAGGGGAGCTTGACCTTGCTTCTCATTCTGAGTCAATCCCTTGAAAACACTAACTCCTCCCGGAGAAGAGAGACCTGTCTTTTCACGAACCTCCACTCCTCACTTACACTGTCTCACAACCAGGCATTTTCTTGTTCTTCTTTACTTTTCCTTGGATGTACGATCTGTCCTGTCGAAGGAGACACCAAAATGCCAGAGCAGTCGAGCGCGTAATCGGCATTTACTCTGGGCTCTGCCACGTTTCTAGCCAGAAGGACGGCAGAGTTGAATGAGTGGGGACTCGAGCGTGCGGCTTTGTTCAGCGAGCCTGCCAAGCATTACTATTCCAGCCCTTAAGCCTGTGCCAGACTGTTAATGTCTTAATGCTTATTCAAGTGTCAGGGAGTGCTGGCAGATGTCAGGGAGAATGGGAGGCTGTCAATAAGGAAATTACTTACATTCACAGGGTGATTGCTGCAGTCTGTCAGGTAGCGTTTGAGAGGATGTCAAGCTGAAAAGAAGGAAGCAGAGAAAAAAAAGAAGGTGGCAGCAAACAGCATTGGGGGAGGGCCCTTTTTTTCCTTTTATAAATTGTTTCAAGATATTTTATTTCCCTTTTATTTCTAGAGCTCAACACCAGTCACAGGTCAAGAAATAAACAAGCCGTGGTTTCCTATTTCTGAAGACCTACACGATAAGTGCTCCGTGCCTGGGGCCTTTGGTTTTTGACGCATGACAAAGAATTTAAGTTCTTGCCTGACAGGGCAGCAGGAGTCAGGTGCTTGGTCATCAGGAGACACATGTGGTTTTCCATACCTTCTCTATTTCATTCAACCACGGCTTACTCAATACCTGCTATGTGCTGGGCGTGGCAGATAACTCAGCGACTCAATGTATACAGAAATGTATTTTAAAACACATTCTTTAAATTCTAGGGAGGGAAAGGCTTCCTCTTAGCTGTGTGGTTTTAAGATTAAGAATTTAAACTAAGTAGAATCCCACCCATGTCACTTTGACAGCGCCTGTCTTCTCGCCTGTGGTGAGAAGGCTTGGGGGACAGAGCTTCAGAGAAAGAGCCTTAAAGGCAATCTGGCCTTTAAAAGCTCCTCTTAGTTCCGGATTTGCTATGGTGATTCTATTTATTGCCTCCTTATGCCTGGAAAGCTCTATTCCTGTCCTTTACTCTTTTTTTTTTTTTTTTTAACTTGTCTATATACCGAGTACCCCATCCCTCTGTGTATGTATGTATATGTGTGTGCTGGGGATGGCGGTTAGGGGGTGGCAAAAATACTGTTCTCATTGGCCGATACTCGGAATCAATGGTCTAATTACAAGGGGGGAAATGAACATGTGTTACAAAACTTACGTTTTAAATGAAAGGATAGGTCCCTCAGAAACACCCTGGAAACATGAGACACCTCCAGTGTTTATCCCTGATGATGAGGAAAACACAATTGCCTTGAAAGGAACATGGCAATTCCTTTTGTAGTTAATGGTAGCTTTTTAGGGCTGTCTGCACTTAATCTCCTACTGTAACCTAGCCCCCTCTAATATTTTAGAGTTTCTCCCAGAAGGGGTAGAAGAGAGGAAGTTAGGCACATTTGTAAGTTGCTTTTGGACTACTTAAAGAAAAGCCCATGTTTTACTGATGGATACTGCAGGGTTAAAGGTGCCCAGGAATACAGGGATCAAGGACAGGGAACTTTCTCCCAGGGTGCCTGAGTCAGTTAAACTCCTGAAAGATGCGGGGCAAGGACTGGACAAATGGGGACAAAACGGGCTGGGTTAAACGGAGTGAAAGCTGAAGTCCAGACTTAACCAGGACAGAGAGGTGGCCCTGATGACTCCTGTGGGCCCCTCCCCACTGCCGCCCCTGTCCCAACAGTTCAGAGGTAGTGATGTAGAGTTTGGATTCTGGACAAGAACGTGCTGGAGTCCACATCATTACTGCGCCCCACGAGAAACAGCCCCTTCCCCCCACCTCCTCGCCCCTGCAGCTCTGTGTACTCATGGATTTCCAGGGCGCACACCTCCATCGCTTTAACGCTAGTCCTGGGTGAGGCTCCTGGCCTTTTTAAGTGTCCTCTGAACCTTTGAAGTGCTCTCCCCAAGGGAGCATAGGCAAATTTCTCTCTGAAAAATGTGGCATTGCTTAACCCATCCCCCAAGGCACTCTTTCAGGGACACCTTGCATTTCAGGGAAGAGTAATTAAGTTTCTATCTGCTGGCTTTACAACAGCTTCCCTTCTTTCCCTTGCTAAGCTGAAGCAGAGAGCAGTCGGGCTGGAAGCTCTGTGATCCATATATTAGCTTTGAAACATTGTTCCTCTTCATTAGAGCTACTGGTGCTGTACCATCATCACCCTCTCTGCCCTCACGCACCCAAGTCACGTCAGTCTAACCCCGTCCCCTATGTGCTGCAGTAGCAAGCTCTGGGTAAGAGTAGATCGATCAATCAATCAATCAATCAACCGAGAACTAATACGGAAAGAAATACTTATAAACACAGAAGAATATGCTACAGCCAACCTAAGCAATGTTAGGACAAGAGGTGTGTCAGAAAAAACAGCAACAAAGCATTACATTTCCTGTGTGCATTTATTTCCCCATTTGGTATTTACAGTAGCCTGCTCATTTCACAGAAACATTCTATTTTTAAAAAATAAAAATCCACAGCGTTTTCAAAATATTTTATTTTTCTCTTCTAGAAACTTTTATCATTGCTATTATTATAAATCTTTGTTTCTTTTATCCTGTTCTCTAACTGGATGGATACTGCTTAAGGAGTAATGAGAAAAATAAAAATAAGGCCTACTAATTAACTATCATTAATTAAGTACTTACTAAGTGCTGGGTTAACCTCTTTGGAGTGTCTCACTAAGATTTTAGGGCACTCCATTACCCCTGTTTTACAGGTAAGGATTGAGGCTTAGAAATGTTTAACAGCTCAAGGTCCCTGGTTTTGTAACCCCGGCTCAAGGTCATTTCCTCAAGAACTCACCCTCAGTTAGGATGTGTACCTCTTTAAATGTTCTTACAATCTTATAACATCTTGTACCTTTCCTTCATATTTCTTAAGAGAGTTGGTAATTTTACATTTATTTAATTATTTGATTAAAGTATTTCTCCCCACTAGACTCTGAATTCTAGGACAGCAGAACCACGTCTGTTTTAGCTATTACTGAGCCTCGTACATAGTAAGATTATAATACGTATTGAATGAATGAATAATGGAACGACTTAATTAGCGAATAAATGCATCCTTATCTGTCCAACTCCGGAATTTGAGAGTTTTAGTGTACGCAGCAAAATTACTTTTTAAATGAAGTCCTAGGTGACAGAATGTGCAAAGCGCTCTATAACATGCCACACTGAGTAGTGCCAGCTAAAGGACCTGGGCTGGAATCCCAGCTCCACCACTTTTTGGCTGTTTGATCTTGGACAAGTTACTCAACTTCTCTGTGTCTGTTTCCTCATTTGCAAAATAAACGTAGTAATACAATTCACCTCATACAATTATGAGGATTAAATGAATGCGAAACCTCGCAGAACAGTGCATGGTGCTTAAAAAGTTCTGTGTATATATTAGATATTATCATTATTCAGGAACTTAGTACAAAAAAATAAAATATCCCAGGCTACCTTCATTCAAAAACTCCTGTGTGATAGTGTTTATTTATCGACTCAAATCCCCTGTTCCTTCTTAGGGGAGGATCCTAGAGGTGTAGATCTTACACATGTGGCCCCAGGTTCTCATCTCAAATAGAAAATACCTAACATGAGTCCATCTTGAGATTTTTACTAGTCTTACACCCTACAAGTTCAGAAAGAAAATATTTAGTGAAGATAAATTATTTTAAAAATTTGAGCATATATTATAAATATTCTTTTAAGAATATCTAATGCTCTCCCAGTTGGGCCCAGGATCCTCTAGAGTCTTTATCAACAATCGCGGAACTGGGCAGAGTGACCAGGGACCTGACCCAGAGTCCCACAGTCCCAGAGTTCATCACAGCCCTGTCATCTGTTAGCGGTCTAGTCTTGTGTAGGCTTGATAACTGCTTCCAGTCTTGTTTCCTCCACTAGAAAATGGAGATGCCAGTGAGATGCTTGTGGTGGTTATATGAGAGAACGTTCCAAAGGCCCTGGTAAGTCAGACATACTTAGTAAAAGTTAGTTTTCTAATAGCCTCTCCCCTCTTATTTTCCTTTTTATAACCGTTCCAACCAGGACTTGACCTTTTGTGCCTTCTCTGATCACTTCCTCACGGTTCCTCCAGCCTTCCTAGGACTGGGATCATCACGTGGCCCTTCTCCCTTGTCCTGTCCTCCATGTGCTCTCAAGGTTCAAAGTAAAAGAAGTAGAGGAGTGGAAAGAAAAATGAGACATTCGATCAAAACACTTGAATGGGAATTTGTCTTCACTTCTGCTTCTGCCTGGCTACTTGATTTTGAACAAGTTATTTAACTTTTCTAAGTTTTCTTTTGCCCACCTGTGAAAATGTGATTAATTCTCCATGAAAATGAGGCTCATTTTCCATGAAGCATATTCTGGAACCTTTTCTTCCTTCCTCTGCCCTATCTGTGTATATCTGTGTCAGAACAGCAGTAACAATAGTACTGTTTTCAATTTGCACCTTCCAGAATCTTTCGTATTTGTTGTCTTCCTTGGTCACCATATCAGAATTCTGAGGTATTCCAGCTGAGCACTATCACTCCATTTCCAGATAAGGAAAGTGAGCTGAGACAGGGAGAGGATATATGACCAGGCAAGGTCACTGAGACCCTAGAACACAGATGCATTGACTGTGGTCTGGCAGACTTCTTTTTACATCTGTTGTATGCACTGCACCGGACACAGTGCTAGCGATACGGTAACCATCCCATACGTCTTTGTAGTAGAGCACACTCACTAACTGCTAACCAAAGGTAATAGATGCTAAGAGCCAAATCAGTAAGCCACAATTCCTTTTCATCTTATTGATTGTCTGTGAAGAAAGAATCCCTTCTTTTTTCTTGGATGACTTCCACTGTCAGGGCCCCATCTCTTGTGGATTCCATGAAGAGCCCCATGGGATAAAGGGATTAATTTTACTTCACATCATTATTTTGATTTTCTGTAAGCACTAGCCTTGGGATGGATATCTTTCAGCAGGGGTCTGTTTGGACTTTAAATGGTGTATGTTTTATTATATTGTAAAACTTTGAAATTCCGTAGAAAAACAAAAATCAAGATTGGAAATTATCTTGATAATCTTCTTGTGAGTTTTTTCTTGAGCCCCTCTTTTAGGTCTGGGTTATGAGAAGTATGTACCCAGAAGTTTCAGTTTCATTTTTAGTGAAACTGAGAAGTAATAGAATTGACTTTAAAACTCCACAACAGGAATAAAACGATAAGACTATCTGGGATTTGTTTTCTATTTTTTAAAAATTGCATTTTCTCATGACTTTTGATAGAGTTTTCAAGAAATCTTTAACATTTCAAATGTGTCATGTATTCACACGATGCAAACATGGTAAGTATGAAAAGGTGTCTTCAGAAGTTTCCTTCCTGTCTTTTCCTCTGTCTTCCACTTACTTAGTTCCCATCTCTTCCCCCAAAGAGCTATCCATTTATCAGTTCCTTGTTTATCTGCCCAAAGATTGTTCTAGGTAAAAAATAATATAGTACAAAGATATTCCTTCTTGTTTCCTTCTTTTATATACATTATAGCACACACTACATAGTAATCTGTACCTTTTCCCACTGAACAGTATCTGAGTAATTCATATCAGTGCATCATTTCCTTATTATTGTCTATTACACTTGCAAAGTGTTTGGTTCTTTGAATGCATCAGAATGTATTTTTCCAGTTTTCTAATTATGGCCAGTTAGTTGTTTCTAATATTTTACCTAAAGAAATGAATTACTTTTTTCATGTGTTATTTGAAATAAGAGTGGAGGATATCCATCGAATAATTTTCCTTTAGCTTGTATTGCTGGATCAAAAGGTATGTGAGTTCATTATCCTCTGTAACAGTGGATTTTTGCTTATCTGATGAGTTAAAGAGAAAGGTGTCTCAGTATAGTATTAATTTATATTTTTGTTAGCATGAGTCAGATTGAGCATTTTTCTTCTGTGTAAAAGCCTTTTCAGGTACAAACTATGTGTTCATATCCTTTGTTGATTTTCTTTTGGATTGTTGATGCCTTTCATCCAGGTGAAGGACAGTAAGTCAGTGTAATATATACATATAACTGAATCACTAAGCTGTGCACCAGAAACCAGCACAACCCTGTAAATCAACTTTACTTCAATAAAATAAATAGATAAATAAACAAATAAGTGTATATTCACAGTTTCCTAAGTTTGCTATGGGATGGGCTTCTGTTTTAGGAGAAGGTGGTCATTCTTACCTCCTTTGTATTTAAAGCTACAGGTGGTTAGTTTTGGCAAGCCCTAATGAATCATACATCTTTTTATTCTGTTTTTAAGATATGGCCAAAGTTGAATCGGAATAAACCAAAGCGTAACTATCCCTAAGGTCCTTCTTTCGATTGCGCTCGTCCACAGGGTTGAAATTTGCTCAGTATATTTGAAAGAAAAAACCATGACAACTATGACAAACTCCCATTCTTTCTTCTTCTGAAAGCAGTTTTAAAATCATTTCACCTGTTCTTACAGTAAGAACTGGAAGAACTGATAATGTTGAGAAGAAAAAAAAAATGAAATTGTCTACTACAGAAGGAGTCTAATACTATCACTAAGTGATTGCTCTTTTTCCCTCTCTTAGAAGTTTGAAAACGATTCTTTTTCAATCAATATACAGTTTTCAGAAACTTGGAAACATAATGGCATGTTCTGATTTCTCAAAACATGGCTATAAAATTAACCTACTGGCTTCATGGTTCACCACATAGAAAAAAAGGAAAAGCTGGAGTATGAAAGGATGATGAGGTGGCGTATATGCTGCCTAGTAATTAATTGATTGATTCAGCATGTATTATCGAGCAGTAACTATGAGCCAGGCTTTCTGCTGAACACTAGGAATAGGTATCAGCAGATAAGAAAGGTGTGCCCCTTGCCTTCTCAGAGCTGGTGTCCTAAACCTGTCCCTCTTTACCCTGATTACACTGAGAATCATCTGGAACAGCTTTACAAAAATACCAATGTCTGGGCCTGAGGCAAGAAACTCTAGGGGTGCAACAGAAACAAGTATTTTTTTAAAACTCCCCGGTGATTTTAAGTGAAGCCAGAGTTGAAAACCACTGGTCTAACCATACCCCAGAGGTAGCTATGAAACCGCAAAATATTTTGAAGAGGAAGTGGTCATGGAAATTTTCTTGTGATGTAATCTGAACTACATAGCATGGACTTTGAAGCATTCTTGCCATGTTTGACTCAAATGCAATAAAGCTTTAAGACCCGCCTTACAATCTATGGATAACTTAGAGGCTAGAAGGACAAGTTAAATGGTGCCTCAAGGGAAAATATCAGACAATTCCAGAAAGTGGTTCTTTCCCCAGGACAGGCTGATTGGTTTCTTCACAAAAGACAATGTCAAGAGAAGCAGAAAAGGGCTGGGAGTGGGATGGGGACTGAAATATATGGAAAGAGAATAAAGAAACAACCACCAAATGGAACACTTTATATGTGCCCTGGTTCAAAACAAATTCTCCGGAATAACTTGGGGGGACAATTTAGGAAATTTAATTACTTAAATATATACCAGAAATTAGATGACATTAGTTAATATTGCTGATTTTTCTTAGGTGTTTAGCTGTATCATTATCTATGGACGAGAATGTCCTTATTTTTTAGGAGATGCACGCTAAAGTATTTAAGGGTGTCAGCAACTTTCAAACAGTTCTTCAACAACACAAAATGAAATCACACAGATAAGCAAATACCATCATATTCTGTAGGCGGCTGAGGTATTAAAGATGAAAGAGGCTGTTGAATAGTGATGATAGTTACATTTAATTAACTCCACTGGTTGAGTTCTATGTTCCAGATACCGTACTTCTTTATACATATGATATTTCACTTTTTAAAACTGAAGTGTAGTCTATTTTCATTTCAGATGTACAGCAAAGTGATTTATATGTATTCTTTTTCAGATGTTTTCCGTATTATTTCATTTTTAAAGCAAGCAGCATTATTTCAATTTCACAAATGAGAAAACTGAAGCTTGTAATGGATAAACAACTTGTTCAAGTTCACACTGAGTCAGAATTTAAACGAAATTCTTCCTGTTTCCGTCGTGGGGGATCTTGATCATTGCTCTGCCCCCAGACTGTACTGTAACCACTCTTGCGGTAAAGAGACGCACACACGCTTTGAACTAGTTTCCATTACAGCACTTATTACAGTGCAAATCCACCCAATGTGTATGTGTCTGCTCTATTGACTGTGTCCTCCTTGTCATACGAGGACCATGGTCTTTGGAATCTGGCCCACCTGGGTCCAGATCTTGGCTCTGTCCTTACTAGATTTTTGTTCTTAGGCTATTTTTAAATACTTCCTTCAGTTTCAGTTGCCTCTTCTGTCCAGATGGATATAATATGAAGTGCTCTGTAGGATCATTATGCAGATTAAAGAAATATCTAGAGAAAGCACTTAGCATAATCCTGGTGTATAGTAAATGCTCAGGAAATGTTAGTCTCCCCCTCTCCACTTTTCAAAAAATTTAATTTGGATGGCCACAAATATCTCCTGCTTATACAGAGAAACCCCTGATGTCCAAAGTGATGGTCAATGCTGGATCCTGCAATTGTGTCCATTGACTGTCAACTCTGCATCAGGGACCATGGCTTTGAATCCCTAAAACCTACAACAGAACTCTAGTATTAAAAAATACATGTTTATTAGTATTAAATTATCAGTATGACAGTCATTGTGACTTTATTTATTAAGGTTGTGTCTGGTATTAAAATTTCTCTCTAGGAACTTAAAATGAAGATATTTGTAATGGGTTTCTAAAATTCAGGCAGAAATAGTTCTTTGTACATATATTTTGGGGCTATGAAATTTTATTCCAGGCAAATGGAATAGTATGAGAAAAGTCACAGAGATGGGAAAATGTAAACTGTTTTTTTCCCAGAGACAGACAGTCCACTCCATTGGTTCACTATGTATGTAAAAGCATAAATAAGAGATAAGATTGGAAAATTTGGTGGAAAACCAAGACTGCTTCAATATAGCAAACCACTGTCAGTTTTGGAGTAAGTGAGCAATTTAGATTCCTAAGATACTGCGTATCAGGGCTAGTCTAATCTAGCAGTACATTGTATGGGTACCTGTGTGATCAGGGCTACTCTAACCTAGCAGTACATTGTATGGGTACCTGTATGTGTCTCGCTGGGGTGGGATGTGGGGTGGCAGTTAAGTAGGTCATCATTTCCCTAATCTCTGAATGCAATAGGACCGGAAATGGTGAGGGAAAAATAAGGGAAATTTGGAAGTAGAAAAACAAGAGGAAAAAGCTGCTGACTGGATGTAGGCAACAAACTTGGATAAAGAGGCCAAGCTGGCTTTGAGGTCTCAAGCCTGAGTAACCTGGAGAACAAAGGTACTATGATCAGAAATAAGAAAGTCATAACGGTGAGCTGTTTTGAGGTTGGTGAGAAATTTCCTAATGGAAATGTGAGTTTGTTAGACCTCTGCCTTCTTTTAATTTGTAACACCACAACCCACTGACAGAGGCAGGTCATCAAAAAGCTGAAGGCTTAAAACTATGAGATCTATCTCTCCTCGACTTAGGTAGCAGAGCGCCTAACATCTTATGAGCTGATGCAAGGGCACAGAGCAAAGGAAAGAGCTTGAAAAGTCTCTCTTGGAGTCAGTAGGCACAGACTGACTCAGAATAGCCATAGCCCGAGGCTTATGGATTTCCATGGCCCATAAGATCTGTAACTCCATCTGCTTTACGGACAGTCTGGTTAAGAAAAAGGGTATAATTCAGGAAAAGTGAATTTCAGGGAGCTACATAGTAGATCAAAAGGTAGCAATATTTCCACATTTTAATTTATTCCATAGGTACTGAACACCTACTAAATACCAATTATTGTAGGCATTGGCATTATAGATTAGGTCTTTGCTCAAGTGCAATTTTATTCAAATTATTCTATTAGTATTTTTATTCTAAATCTAATTCTAACAGAAAGCACATAAATGGGTAAATAAGATAATTTGAGAGTTATAATACCTTCCTAAAGTTTCCTTGAAGTGCCTCTTCCTTCTTAGAAATGACCTGGAATTTAGCTGTCCTGGCAATACTCATGACTGACTCCTCATCCTTCAGGTGTGACTTAAGAGGAACCTTCCGTGACCTCCTCCCAGCAGGGCCTCACAGCTGCTCTCCGTCCCAGGAACAATCACCATCTGCGATGACTGCTCATTGACTTAACTCCCTGGTTTAATGTCCATCTCGCCCACCTGGATGGTAGCACCATCACAGCAGGAACCTTGACTGTTGTGTGCTCCTTGGGTTCCCAACGCCTTTTCCAGGGCCTGACCCATTGAAGGGTCGCAGTAAATATGTTTGCAAATTAGGATGACCAACCCTCTCAGTTTGCCTAGAGCTGAGGGTTTGCCCAAGACATAGAGTTTTCTGTGCTAAGACCAGGACAGGCCCAGGGAAATAGGGATGACCGGTCACCCTACGTGGAATGCATATCCACTGGATCAGAAATTAGTCCCCCAAATTAGTTCCAGACATTCTATCATTGAAGTGGAATGCCACCTCTCATTCACCAGACCTGGAGCAGAGGTATCACTATGCCACGGGATGTTTAGTTGCAGCTGCTGCCTCTAGCACAGGCCGAGCCTTAAGGAAAAGTGAAAAGTCCCCAGGGACTCTTTAAGCATCATAATCACTATAATACTATGGACACCGAACTCCAGGGAAAAGATATGCCCATAACTATAACCAAGTCAGTGGAGCTGGGTCAAGTCCATCGCTTCCGGGCCTCCTCAGGCCTCTTGGCTGACTGCTGAGGTATCCGATGGAGCCAGTCTAAAAACTGACAATTTAATACAGTCTTAATACGATGTAGCATTTACCAGCTAGAAAACACCTCTGAAGTCATGTCTCTAGTCTCCTCATTTACAGTTGAGGAAACTAAGAATCTGAGATCTTAATGTCTCCAACAGAGAGCCACGATCTGCAGGATCCTTGTTATTTGTTCCTACACGAATTGGCCCTTTTGAAAGAATGGTCACTGCTCTTGCTCTCCCGGTGAGAAAATAAGTCCCTTCCGTTGTCTGCCTTCAACAGGCTGTCCTATTTTGCATTTCCTTCCTCATTTTGTATGCTCTGGAACAAGTTCTGCTAGCCTTTTTGCAAATGACTTATTTCAATATACTGGTCAGTTCTCCCTAAAATAACTGTGTAACAGGTTCAAACATTATCTCTTCCTTGAAGCATAGGTTGATTACTCTGCAATTCAGAGTGAAAAAAAATTTCACCACTATGTAATTTGTAGACAAGAAAGAAAGATAAAGATGAAAGAAAAGGAAACAAAAAGAAAAAAGAAAGTCTAAAAACTCCTATAAAAGTTTATGAAGCCTAATATAGGCACCTTACTTATCAGGCCAGAAGATTCTGGAATTTATGTCATTGTGATATATCTTAAAGGCTTGATTCTGGCAATATATATGGGTGGGTTTTTTTTTTCCCCTCACCAATGAAAAGACGAAGACCAAAATTCACATTCATTTTTATCTTTTTGTATGTTCTAAATCAAAAAATAACAAGTAGTCTTAATGTAAGAGCAGGGGCAGGGCTAAACAAAATCGTACCTATTTAGAGATATTTTCAAAACAGAAAGTCCTAGTTCAGCTATTTTGGGGGGAAGTACAGCTTGTTTAGTATTTGGAAGTTAGAATGTTGGGCTTACAACTGGTGTTTGACTTTTAACTTAGGAAGGCAGGGCATTTCGAAAAGAATTTGTTATGAGTTCTTAAAAAACAAAACAAAACAAAACAGAACTTAAGACAATTGTTTTATTTATCTGAGTAACGTTATCCAGACTAAGATATTTTATTTGACCCTCTGTTATGAATTTCTTGCTGTGAGAGGTATTAAATTCATACCTCCACAGAGAAGGCCTTGGTCTTTCTTAGGCTTATTTCCTTACCTGCTTTTCCTTATGAGATAATCTCTTTAAAGTCATTGAGCAATAGTCTGGGCCAGAAAATTCCTATTTCTTTCAACTCTTTCCAAACTTCACGTCTCCAAGCAACAGCCATGTCCTTCCACCCTATTTACTCATCCAAACACATCTCCAAACATACACCTTGACTCTCCGAACAGACCTGAAGCCACTGGACCATTCCACCAATAGGGAGACATTTCCACACATTCAACCTCCATTTTCCTTTAGTTCTTGACCACTCTTCAGAGACAGCTGATTGGAGATAATTATGTGAGTAATTGTAGATTCTAAAATTATCACTAGTTATGTCCAAGCCCTGGAAACATTAGTCATATGCTAGTGGTGTTAGTCTGTGGGAGATTTGACTTTAAAGCAGGCTTCAGTCAAGAATCCAAGTTCTTTTGTGTGTTTACTCATGGTACACATTGCAGCCTGAGAAGGTATACACATAATCACATCCAAAAGCAAGAGGAGGCTAATTTTTATAAATTCTGTGAGATGTACAACATTCTTTAACAAACTTTTCAAATATTATAATTGTGTATAGCAGGACCAAACCAAAATCTCTGGAATTTGATTAACTGTTATATAATGTAAATGTGATTAATCAATGAACCAAAAAAGGTAAAACAATAATTTTCCAGTATATATTGCCTTAAAATGTAAGCTTTAAATACAGAAGTTTAAGGTTATGTAATATAGTTATATGAAAACATCCAATTTTTATGCTTTGTTTTTCTTTCTTTAATCAAAGTTATGCATAAATGTGATTTAAAGAATACAACTGTATCCAAGTTTTTTTTATTAAACCTCAGACTCCCTGCCCCTCCCCCCCAAGCCCCATCTTCTCCACTGCTTCTCTCCAGAGGCATCACTTTGAATTCTTTGTTGCTTGGAAAACATCCAATTTTGATCATAAAAATCTTCTGGTTTTTGGGAGAAATTCATAAAATAGAAAAAAAATATATTGACACCTGTGTACCTGCTACCCACAAATGATAATACTGAACATTTTGTCATGTCTGCTTTAGGTCTTTGTTTATGAAAGAAGTCAAATACTACACATAAAGTCGAAGCCCCCTCTGTCTCCCATCCCCAGTCCCACCCCATCCCTTCCCAGGAACAGCTATTTTCATTCTCTAGTGAAATAGTGAGACTGTGTGCTCTGCTCCATTTGTTTTTGTGTAGAAAAATATACTTAGCATCATGTTTTTTCACAGCAATATTTAAATATATTGTACAGAAACGCTGATTTTACAATGAAAATAATGATTATCCATGAGTCAAAATGAATGTTTGGACAATTTGCAAACTTAAACTTCACAGAATTATCTAGAAATCATAACAATGCTGTAATATTTATGAAAAATGATACAGACTTATGAAAATCAATTATTTTATTATATTAAACAGAAAATACCTGAGGTATAGGTCTTCATGATGACAACAGTAAATGCTTATTAGAGAAGCTTTTTGATTAGCATAATTTCTTGAATATAGTTTATGAAGTCTGATTAATAGTCTAGACTATGGTAACTTTAATGATGAAGCAACTAAGGCTTTACTATTTCATTATCTTGAATATTAAATAAGATAAATGGCATTAGGAATATTTAGAGGATTCTAATACAAGATACTAGCAACTGAAGAATTCTCCTTTATCATTTCATCAAGAAGTATTTAGTAGAGAATAGTTGTCATAAATATTTGAAAACAAATTATACTTCTGTAACGTTGAAGTAGTTCCACAGATTTCAGCCCTGCAGGAACAATCAGGAAGAAAAATCGTGCTGTTTTTGAAGTCTTCGGCTTATCATCCAGACTCTTCAACTTGTGTAACTTGGCTGCTATCTTGTTGGATAGCCTTGGAGAGATCATTTAATCTCTCTAAAATTCAATTTTCTCACCTCAAAAATGCCTTGGTTGGTGGCACTAGGGTGGGGAAAGATTAAAAGAGATGATCATTAATATTTCTCCCAGCTCTAAAATTTTATTATTCTATTATTCATTTTCTCCCTCCCCACTTAATGTTCTAGGACATAGATTGGCAATTAGTCAAAACTGAGGGAATTTTCTAGCAAAATAATCACACTTAACATTAAAGGCTATAAGAATTTGAAACAGAAAAATCTTTTCTTAAGTTGTAAGATCAACTCATTCACAGGCAACCAGACAAAAACCACTAGAAACAGAAATTAGAACTAGAGAAATATATGTATATTTATTTTTCACTATAAAGATTTTACAGGATGAAGAATATTTATCTCAATAAACTCATGTTAAACATAGCTGAATGTCTACTCCAAAGAGTGATACATCATACCAAAATAATGTGTGTTTAAAGTTATGAAATGGTTTGTTCGTAGAGAGAAAATAAGTCACTATGCATTATGTGATCAGTGATGATGACACTATCTCATGACCTTATGATCAGGCCAAGTTATTTTATTTCTCAATATCATTATCCCTCCAGGGGATGTTAAAAATAACTACTTTGTAAGAGTAAATAAGAATTGACAAAAGAGCAAAATAACAATGCATATAAAGGAAAAATAAGTAATGTGCCGTTCACAGTTCTTGTCTAGTATAAATGAAGATATAGCAAATTTTTACATCTTCCTAGAGGACCTTGAAAACCTACTATACCTGTTGTGGAACTGAGATAGGCTGGGACCCAGGACATGAGACCCTTCACCGGGGTGCTTGCACCTGGACAAACATCTCCTCCAGCAACAGAATGCAACACAACTGTAAGGGACTAAAAATAGCTGCAAACATGTCAGTTGGGACAATTATGAACAATAAAATACAAAAAGACCACAAGCCGACTGCAGTTTCTAGGTGTCGGGAGCAAAAGCAGGGTACCGTGCATGGTCCCTGCACGGGGCACCACCAACTGGGTGGGCAGACCACCTAAGCCAAGCCTTCTGTTCAGCCCCCATTGTTAATCCACTTAAGATCCAAGCAGCTCCTTTCAGGGAGCAAGCATGGGCAATTGACTCTTGCTTTCACTCTCCTGTGCTGCAACAGGAGCCCCAGTAAAGTCTTGCCTGACGTTTTCATCTGGCCTCATATCAATTTCTATTGATTAAAGAGTCCAAGGGCCCAGGTTGGTAACAGAACTTCTCATGCAGTCATTACATTCTTTTGTTCAACTTTAAGATCTGGCAGACAAAAAGTGACAGTGAAAGAGGATCACATGGATATGTGGAAGAAACCTCCCTGAACTTATCTTTTCTATTTAGTAGTATCTTCTTAGCAAATCTAAATCAATGGCTGTCTGCAGTATTTTTAGTGATCCCAGGAAAAGAAAACACATACCTCTGTAATGACCACTGTTAGAACGCAGTGACTGTCACTGACATAATAGTCTTCCTAAATGAGGCAATGAATGTGAAAAGACGTAACAATTATTAGGAATTATTGAGGAGACCATTCCAAAGCTGAACCAATCATGTGTTTCATCACAAAAATCCCTTCTAAGTGGCAGAGTTCATTTTCTAGTTATGAAAGGATTGACGTGCCTGGGTAGGGACTCAGGATCTTGAATATCTAAATCTTCACGTCCTGCCTTCATCATCCTTCTTTCAGGTTCCGGGGAAGTGTATGTATGTAGGTCAATGCCAAACACATACACACTTTATCACTATGAAAATCCAACATGACCCCCTTGTAAGCTAGGTTGGCCCATGGGGAGAATTCTGTTTATTCAGGCTAGAAGCAGGAAGAGGGACCGAAACCAAAGCATGTCAAGCAGCCTCCTTCCCCCTTTCACTTCAGGCTCTCAGGTGATGAGGAAAGGGAAGTCAAGGAAAATCATGCTAAAAAGCAAGGGAAGATAAGGAGTTTTTCCAAGGTCTAGAGTCAAGCTGGTCTAACTGACCTGCCCTCAACATACTATTGCAGATGGGAGAGAGTCCAAAGAGAGGGGATCCCAAGAAATGGAGCCTGGATCTGGAGAAATGAGACCTATGGCTCCAGAATGTCTTAGTCTCTACTTAGCCACAACACTAGAGTGTTTCCTCCTCCTTGGTGAAAGGGGCAGGGCTGGGGGTAGGATCTTTTTTTTTTTTTTTTTCCTTTAAATCTATTCTCTGTGCAGTTGCTATTTCTTCCCTCCTTCCTTTTTACATAAAATAAATACTTTGGTGTCTGTGCAGTACTGTAGGTACTATATGGCTTTGTTTATTTTTAAACTGTTTAAAAAAATAATAATTGGGTTTATGTGTTCCAGAGAAGCTGTGATTAGTTCAGAAATGCTAAAGGATAAGTTAACCAGCTACAAATTTATATTAACCTACCTTGCTTGGGAACTGTTAAAATGATTTCCTCAGAATTGCATCTGATCATTCTTCACATTTTTTTCTTTACGAAATTCTTGCAATCTCTTGTCAAGATACATGAGAAACAGTATGTTATATTTATGAAAAATAGGTTTGTCTTCCTTGGCTTTGAAATTGAGAAGGCTGAGGCTATGGTCTAGATGGGCTGTGACCAATGCCTTCATTTTCTGCCATTTATAAACTGGCGTAAAGTTTCCAGAGTGACATTAAGAAACTAAATGACAGAAAATATGTGGAGGTGTTTTGGAGAGTTACTTGGCCATTTCACAAGGCCCTTCAAGATCCAGAGAGAGGGAATTTAATCTTGAAAAAGGCTGCCATTCCACATGGAATACAGTTAATGTTTCTCTTACCCTGAAGCCATGGTCCATCCCCTGACGCTTTTCCCTCTTTAGTCCTGCCTGGTGTCCTGGAACTTCATTCCTCTTCCACAGGATAAGTTTTAAGTATTTTAAGGAAGTTATGCTTTGTGAGATTTTCATTTAAAGTTCAAGTGTTTTAAGAAAATCATAAACTACAAATAATGATATTAAACTTGTGTCTGAGACAAATAATAAACATTGCTTTGCAATGATAAGAAACAGCCTCTGGTTTAACTTAAATACACACATCTACTAGTTTTAACAGCAATATCTAGGGCATGTAAAATGACTCAAATTAAAAGTAGATTTTTTTCAGACATTATTTCATAAATCTTGCACTAAGTAATTAAATCCATTTTCTAGAGTGGGAAGATGGGAACTTTGGAATCAGAGAGACATGGGTTTAATTCATGGCTTCTCCAGCTGAGTGGCCTTGGCAAGTTATTTACCTTCCTAAGCCTCATTCCTTCATCTGAGAAATAGAGAAAATAGTTTCTGTATCTCAGGGTCTTGGTGAGGATGAAAGATAATGTAAGCAAAAAATTCATTACACAAATATGCTGAAATACTCAACAGCAAATAAATGGAGTGAACAATATCAATATTTGTCAACATGGATAGATGATCAAAATCAAAACTTAGCGAGGAAACAGTGAGAAACTGAATGACATGGACTGCATGATAACATCTAGACAGGTATACTCATGTGGTACTCACATAAAACAATACCGTCATTGTTCATGAAAGGCAGATTGAAAAACTCACACTAAATACAGTGTGAAGGAAAGTGCCTTGGGGACAGTGAAAAGTGGGATCTTAGATGGGAAATGAAAGAGACTAAAATAAAAGGAAGAATGTTGGACATGGATCAGTCATGATGATTGTTCTAATTTTGTGTACCCGAGGTCCAAGAGGAGAGAAATAGAAAAATAATGTTTAGCAAAGAGCCAGCCACATAGCGGAAGCTCAATACAAGTGGTTATTTTTATTACTGGAGTGGGGTCCTACTCAGCAAGTGTTTATTTTCATTAGTTTGATTGGTACTATTGAGCTCAGCAACATTTACAGAGACAAGAGTTGAGCCAATGGAGTCAAAAGAGCAGAAAGAAACTGACAAGTAGAGAATAGAAAGAATATCTTTTCATGATAGAGAATAATTAATACATAATCATAATAGCTATTACTTATTAAGTGCTTACCATGTACTAGGCATTCGTTCATTCATCCAACCAACATGTATTCATTAAGTGCTTATTAGGTATGAGACAGTATTCTAGACATCAGAAATATGGCAGGAAAACAACAACTATAATGACAACAACATACCAAGCTCTTCTGGAGCTTATATTCTGGTGAAGGGAAGACCCGTCTGCAGAAGAGGAGGAGGGAGTATAATTAGAGAAAGAGACATGAGAGGAGGCACAGATGAAGAGAATGAGAGGAGGCACCAGCTAAGTTTAGGCAAAATGACTGTCTCCATCCCGGGGAAGGAGAGTTGGGGGGTGGGGGTGGGAGACGGAGCAGGGACAAAGAGGTTCCTCCACCGCAGTAATCCTAACTATAGCATTATAGGACAGGTATGAGCAGTGTTGTTCTACACACGGGAAAGCTGAAGCTCAGAAAACTACTTAAGGTCACAAAGCAGGCAAGAGAGTCTCCTGCTATTTGAAGGTTTCCTTCTTTCTCCGTCTCCTCCTTCCCTTGTTTAGTTGTTTCTTCCCTCCAGCCTCTTTTTATTTGTACAAGGTGAAGGATTGGGGTTTTTACCTTTTTTCAGTTATCAAGTATCCTCTGATAAGAGTATACGGTTACCATGGCAGCACAGCCTTTACTGAGGACAGATCTCCCCTCTGCCTCCAGAATCGTATTTCACAGCACAGGTTCCCTTTCTCTGTGGAACTTAGAACAGCCGCACTTTTACATTGTATTTGGGTGACCATTTGCTTAACGTTTTTCCTCTACCAGACTATAAGCTTCATGACAGGGAGCCGTCTATTTTTGCCTGGAGTGTGCCCCCAGCGTTTTACACAACACCTAGCACTCAGGTTTTCATAAATATTCGCTGAGGGAATGTTCTTGTGGTTTCTCTCAGCTCTCTTCTGAAAGTTACACGGACAGTAACCTCTAGCTCATAATTATGTTAATAGATACTGTATAACAAGTCAGGCCGGTATTTACAGGTAGCACACAGGTAAATGAACACACACAGGCATACACATGACTGCACAAACAGCCCCCGGCAGGTGCACCCAGGAGGAAGCGCACGGCGGCGGAGCGAGCCCAACCAGCGCTGGTAAACACGGCTGCGCGGCGGGCCGCCGGCCTCCGCAGCGTAGGAGGGCACCCGGGCAACCGCGCCACTGGAGTCGCCGGCCCCCAGGGACGCATGGACGGGACCCGGGCGCCGGGGGAGGTGGCAGAGTGGGCGGTAAGCTGCGCCGTGATTGGTCGTGCGGGGCGGGGCTGGCGGCGGGAGGCGGGCGCTGGGAGGAAGGGGGTGTGCGCGGCGGCTGCGGCTGTAGTTTCAGTATAAACAAGGCATCCGACTGGTTGGGCGGAATCTTTTTCCTTCTTCCCGCGCGCTTTCGCTCCCTGTCCTTTGGTTGCGTTGGTGGGCGCGCGGCAAACAGCCGGGAAGTTCGAGGACCCGGGGTCCATCTGCAGGTGGGTTGTTCTCCGGTCATCAGTTCTCCCAGGAGAAACCCGAGCCCGGCAGCGGGAACGCACGACCCTCCTGCGCGCTGTGCACTCTCCGGGGACCGGGGAGCTGGGCGCGGAGCGAGCCAAGCTCTCTGACTGCGCCCCGGCTGTCGGTGCCCCTGGAGGCGGCGGGAGAGCCAGGGCCAGCGAGCGCTGATTGGTGCAAAGCCCCCCGCAAAAGCAGGGGACCGTAGGAGTCCGCCTGCCTGGCCGCCGAGGGCGTCGGGGGTGTCCCCGGGAGCGCACCCGGTGCCAACAGGTGCGGGGCCCAGCCGCTGGGGCCAGGGCGGGGACAGGCTTGGGTTTTGGCTTGCTTCTTTCACCCTCGTCCCGCAGCCAGGCTTTCTGTTCCGAGCTCTTGGTAGTTTTTGAGGATTTGTGTGAGTTCTAGTAGCGTTCATCCTTTCTTCGTCCTCTCCTCCCTTCCTGTGCTCAGCTAGGTTGTTTCCTACTTTTTGGCTAGTTTTCGTGAGTGGGTGGGTGGGGGGAACTGTTTATTTTTGGTGTCGGAGCCTTATAATCTAAGGTCTAACTCTTGGGAAGAGACAAGGGAACAGAAGTTATGTGTTCGCCACTGACGAAGTGAAATTGTTTCATTCCTCCGTTCAGCTGGCAAACTTGGGGACACTACATGTCGTCTTGCTCTTTCCTGAGCTCAGGTGAGTCGCCTCGGGTCACCTGGCCAGGCGATGATAACGTGAACTGGGGGTACTTGGGAGCCCCCCGGGCTGCTAGCGGGAGGAAGGCGCCTCTTTCTAGGGGAACCGTGGAAACAATTTCAGTGCTGTACAAGAGAAAAGGGGCGGAACAGGGGGGCTGGAGTGTACGTGTGTCTGTCTGACTGAACGCGTACCACTGGAATATTGATTCCCATCTTACCCCACCTGATCGGCGCAATTCAGACAAGAGCAAGGAGCAATGTAGCTAAGTCCTCTGACGGTGCAGAGGGCGGCACAAGTGTAGTAAATAGCAGAAAGAGATTTCTAGAGAGCGACTTTCTCCTAAATGTAGATGTGTCCGTCTTCACCGATGAATTGAGTGGGTATGGTGTGTGTATAGATGAATATGCACACCGATTTGTGTATGTGTGTTTGGGTCGAACGCGTCTCCAAGGAGTCCTTCGTCATAAGCACCATGTGACGACGGTCAGAACTGCTGGTGTGCGTAGATCTATATTTAGCCCTGGATGATGTCTCATGGCCAAGGGAGGGTCCCTGAACCGGGTGCATAAAGGGGAAGAGTTCAGGGATCAGGGTTTTGCTCTCTTGAATGATGTCTAGTACAGTCAGACTCAGATGGGGTGAATAATTATTCTTTCCTCCCAAACAGTAGCCGGAGCCTAGCATGTGATGGCTGTGTCTTAATTTAAAACACAGACCGTCGTGATAAGCCTATGGGAAGCAAGGAGGTTACAGTTAACCAGAGTATATGCCTGATTGGAGATTTGGGAGGAAAACAAGTAGTCAGGTGAGGTTTAGAGCAAATGTAGAAATCGATTCCTCAAAGGAAGTAATAAAAAAATCTTGGCTGTTAAGATGTTCATAACAAAAAGTGGAGCAGATCATTAATGGCTGTGTTATTTTTCAGGGGACAGTGGTTGAGCCAAGGAGGACCTAGGGCACTTTTGACAGAAATCAAGGTTCACAAGCAGTGCCCTATTAATTAATTATTAGTTAATCTGCCTTTCAAGCAGATTTTCTGGCAAAGTGAAGATCAGCTACTGATTAGCAAGTTTCTTGTTGACATTCTTCCAGGACATGTTGGTCAATCCTTTGTTTTCCTAGAGGTGGCAACATTTCTGGCTACTAAGCTTTGTACTTTCCAGTGGTCTAATGAGGTGTTAAATGCTTAGAGTTTATTTCTCCCATGGTGCATTTTCAGTCTTTCTCCATTTTATATACTCCACCAGATATTTATTCTAATACGTGGGATGATACTGTCTTTTGGAATAGAAAATCATCATAAAACATTTATATTTATTATCTTTTTAAATTTAATTCATTCTTAGGCATGTATTATTAAATATTCCTAAGTATCTATTTATCATAATAATACACATTTCTTATATTACTACTGACATTACATTCTTACAGTGTTAACTACTGGCTAATAAACTACAATAGTCCAGAAAAAATCAGTTGAATAATACCTATCTAGGGAAAAAAGAAATGGTGAGAAAATTGATGAGGCGAAGCTAGGTTGACTTTGTTGGTGAGGTACCCAGTATGGCAGAGGAAGTGGTGGGATCAACTTTATCAGTCTCCAAATGTGACCTGGAAGAAGTGGACTTCAGAGGAGCATTTGGGTGACCCCAAAGAGAGTATTTGCTTGGGCGGGAGATGGGGAAATGAGGGTGTTCTCCCTTACTTAGGAGAAGAACCTAGGGTCCCTGAAGCAGGGGTTTAAAGCCTTGTTTCTGATGCTACAAATAGTAAGTGAAAAGGCCATTATAACATTTTGTGAGGTTTTAGAGAGACAAATTGGGCTGTTGAAAATCCTGAAGATTGAGGGGATTTTTGTCTTTAGTGGTTGAATTCAGGTGTTATCTCCCTTTCACTTTTCAAGAACTATAGTTGTCCATTTTGGTTTTCCAGTTAAATCTACAAAAATCAGATTTGTGCAACCCTTAATTTTCCTAAAACAAGAGATGTAGTCTAGTGCTGGGCAGATTTCTGCCTTGGGAATAGAGAAACTAGGATTCTGGCCAGTCTGGAGCCCTGACAAGTCACTTACTCCCTCACTATACTGGCAATGGCTGTGAAATTGATGAGGTGTCAAACTGGATGATTTATGTGTTAACTGGTTTATTTTGCTGTGCTATCACTGCATTCATTTGTACCCATGAAGTAATGGTCTACAGTTAGATGTTCAGCTACTTTCTGGGTGTGTGGAAATGAAGAGAGGAGAGTGATATTTCTTTTTATTCATTAAAATTATACAGAGCTTTATTATTTTCTTGAGCTGGGTTTTGCTTTTGTTTTTTTTTTCCTATGAGTGTATTTTAAAAGCTGATTATCAAGAAGGGAGTCAGGAAAAATAGTTTGATCTTTGAAGTCAGTGTTACTATTCTGTCATTTTTTAAACCAGCCTTTTGACCATTTTTCTCTTAGATTGGTGTATTTACTATTTCATTTCATAGTATGTCTGCATCTAGAAATCATTCAATTGATTCAAATTTTATTAGGAAGCCCTGGTATAAAAATTAGTTTAACACAGGGAAAGAACAAATTAGTCTTGTAAGGAAGGAAAGCACTTTATACACTGCAAGTATCCTTCAAAGAGGAAGAATAGAGGAGGCGGCTATGTGTATTTTTTCAAGAACTTGCAACCCCAAAATAAAATTATCACATTAACTATGTTCCATAATAAAATGTAAGTAGAAAATTCTACTTGCTTACTAAATGTCCTCACTAAGTATCAGGTCATTTTTCCTGCTGAGGTGAATTGGGTTTAGAAACATAAACCCTTTAGTAAAGGATGCTCCCCATTGGATATTCTATAATTTGGCTTAAGATCTGTTATGTATGAATGATTCAACTAACTATATCTGTGCTGTTCAGAATGGTAGCCAGTGCTGTTCAGTAAATAACCACATGGGGATATATGAACTTAAAGTTAATTAAATTAAAAAAAGGGCCCTAGTCACATTTTAAGTGCTCAATAGTTGCGTGTGGTGAGTGGCGGCTGTATTGAACAATGCAGAAAAGGAACATTTCCAGTATCCCCAGAAGTTCAGCACTTAATTAGATAATGATGATTTTGATTATCCAGAAGATCACTTTTATTCCTCTGGGAAAATGACAATTAATTCTCATCATAGAATGGCACCAAAGATACAGGAAATAAAACCGGCTTTGTATGTTTTCAACTGATCAGCATGAGCAATGCCACTTTCCTAAGTTCAGTAATTTACCATGATCACAAATACTGATTTCTCAAATTTCACCCCCAGAACTCTCAAGTGTCCTTCTTTTACTTTTCTAAACCAACACCTACTGTTACTGCTAGAAAGTGCCAACCTTTTCAAAGACAAGGAATATGGAGCCATCTACTGTGAAGTTCAGGTACTGCATGGAAATTGTAGATGATTAAAAACAATGCATGAAGAATGTCAGCATATTCTGTGATCAGTTCCCACCAAAAAAAAACTAGTCAAGATTTATCTCATAGAAAAGCTTTAAATGACTGTCCTGGCCCATTCTGAGTTGCCATGTACTGAATAGTTTTATGTTTTAATAAACTGCTGACAAGATATTCCCAAGACAAGAGAGGACAAATTGTAGCTTTGTTTTTCTCCCAAGGGAACCAAAGATAGTAATTATTTGAGTCAGAATCTTCTTCCTCCATCAATTAGGAATTAGTAAAGATTTTTAAGTAGCATCTAGAACAAATCAAGCAAAATGCAAGTTCATTTTTTATGTGGGAACCTGTAACAAATCAGGAAATATCCCATTTCATCACTGTAGAGAGAAACAGGACCTTCCTTCCTCAAAAATACTGGGTTTTTTCCCCCTTGACTGTAAAATCTACTAAGCATTTGGGGCTCAGTTCCAAAGAACGTCCTTATCTGGGAGTTACTTTTTGTTCACAAGCCAAAGAAGTGAGTTGATTCTGAGTTGTCCACTCTGTATTGTTTGTAATCTCAACACAATACCTCTTTTTTTCAAGGAGGTTAGCTGAGGTGTAGCATTTCTAGTTTCCAGAGATGCTGCTGGAAAGAAATGAGAAGATAATCTTCAAGATGTTTTCAAGCTGAAAATAAGCATGTTTTATAGATAGTGTCAGAAACTTGACTTTTACTTTTGCCCTGACTCAAATTCATAGTTAGATAAACACTCTCTCAGCGTACAGTCAGTCCTTGTATGCTGAGATCCCGCAGCGCCAAAAGGAGGCTAAAAGTACTTGTGATTGCAGCTGGAGTACAGCTGAAATATGTGGACTCTTTCTCGTTCCCATCTCTGGAACCTCAAATGAAAAAAGGCAGAGAGGATGCATCTCACCAAAGTGCAAAGTTCCTTTGGAATCAATATGGGAATTTGGGAACCAGTCATTCCAGGGTATTAAATTAAGCCTCTCCTCACTAAATAAACATGCTTTCAAAGTTCAATTGCGATAGGGAAGCCTTCCTCTACCTCAGTGGTTCTTTTTTTTTAAGTTGGGACACATGCCCAGCATTTGAACAGGAACTAAATGATAGTAATTAATATAAAAGCATTGAGTTTATTAAATATTTCACTGTAACACTCTATGATGAAATAGGGATTGAAAAAAAAACTTTATATTTTTTTTCCTTGGATTCCTGTCTATGCTATCTCATTTTCCTGAGTGTAAAGGAAGTGCTGACTTGACATTCTGGTAGAGATTTACAAAGCTCCTCAAACAGATGTTGAAGGATGGCTTTTGATTTACTTCCCACACCCAGGTTTTCCCGACCCTCTTTCCCAATTTGAATTGTCACCTGAAACCACCTTGGCCTGGTGCACCTGCCTCATCGTAAATAACGTTGTGCAAAAGCAGTCGCTGATTCAAACACAATCTGCTGTTTAGAAAAAGGCAGCTTTTCATCTGGTGCTTTAGTTGGTCTGAAACCATTAGGCATGCCTTTCAAATCCATTCATCCCTTAAATCACCCAGCGCTTGCTTCCTTGCTGCTGATCAATGTCACGCGGAACTTTTTCAGGGTCCTTGGAAGAACATGATATATCTTTGCGACTGAATTAGCTGCCCCTGTAAGGTATCTTGTCTGTCAACCAACTTTTCAGCTTACTGAATTGATTTTAAGAAAGAACATTCGTCTTGCATACATGGGTTGGATATATCTTTTACTTCCTCTTGGGGAATTTCCCAGAAGAACCTATAATCTGTATGCTAATTTGGGTGGCTCAGAGCTTTCTATTTGCATGGTTCATTGTTTTAAAACCAAAATCTGTTTCCCAGTGTCTCCTTACATCCTCCCTTTCCCACAGGGCTGCCTCAACTTAGGGGGAAAAAAGGCCTATTTAAATCTCTCTACCCAAACTAAAAGAAGTGTCTTTTTAATTCTCTTTAAATCCATTAGATTGGTACTACTAGGAGATACAAGTATTCCTTGATTTCTGAGCAGCCAGTCTTGAATGTGTTAGACCAAGTTTCCCTTCAGAACCATCTTGTTCTACTTCTGTGAGGATAAGGAGATAGACACTGTCTAGGTTCTGGACAGGCCAGCACATGTACAACACAGTACTTCCTAATCTGGGGTCTGAACTCCCTGAAAGTGTATGCAGACTTGTTGATATATTTCTCTGGGGGCAGTGTGTGGAGAAGTTGGTGATCTCCCTAAAAGTTCAGAGCCACTGGCCAAATAGAATATATTCTGAGTTTCCAGGAACTGACTTCCAGAGGAAACTTTGCAAGGTGAGAATTGCTTGTGAGATTAACCTGTCCTCTGCCTTATCTTATTGATAGTGATTTGAATAAAGTCAGGAGCTTTTTCAAGTGTCTCATAGAAATCTCACTTTTCCCAAAGGAGTTAACCACTTTGAAGTTTGACTTAACAGTATATTAATGCCGGTACTTTATTTAATGCAGTCACACATGCTGATTTGGGGGGAAAGTCAGCTTTTCTTTAACCAGAGTTTTGGTTAACAGGTCCCCACAGATAGGGCCCTTGGGTTGGGCAAAATTTGTGCTGAGGAAGGATGGCAGATAGTGGAGAAGTTGGTTTTGAGATTATGTTGGAAAGGGTAGAGAAAGGTAAATTGAGAGTTTCCAGAACCCAAGAGACAGAAAATAGTAATTGTGAGAGCTGTAAAGAGGTTTGCTGTAGAAAAGAAGAAATCAGAACTATGTTGAGATTAAAAAATAAGTGGAAGCTGTAGGGTAGGAGCAGCCTCTCCCTCAGTCCGTCTTCCGCTGGGGAAAGTGTTAGCAGATGATTCCTGGAATCGGTAGCACCCAGGGGTGAAAGTGTCTCTGGACCCTCATGTCCAGTACTTGGAAATTGTATGAGTTTATCTTCTTAAACAAGAACTAAGCCAATATTTAATCTTCTGAGACTCACTTTTTAATTCCAGAACTGAAGCAAATAGAACTAAAGTCCTGGACATCAAATTTGAGTAATACTGAGCCAACAGTGGTTCTCGATGTGGGTAATAGGAGGAAAGATACTTGAGAAAAAAAATCTACACTGTTTATCTTCTTAGATATTTAAAAATACACTTCACAAACAGTACTCGCTGTACTGTTCTGCTGACCTTTCACCGTGTTTATCAAGCGCATCTATTACACAAGGCAGTTGATCTTTCCAGAAAATCACTTGTTAGAGATTGTCCAGAAATTAGTTATGAAAACTGTGGTCCATGATCTTTCTTTTGATCATTTGTCTCATCAGACTTTTTTGACTGGAAATCTATGAAGCACACACAGGCAAGTATCACTGTATTTCCTTGCATCTAAGGTATCATCCATTGTAAGATGCTCTTTTATTTCATATATTGCTAAAAAAACCACTGTCAACTAAACAGATTTTCTTATCACTTGACTATTGAAGTGCATCCCAATTTCAAAGATACTAAAATATAAAGAAGTGTCTATTAGAATCCCTGAAATCTCTGTCTAGAGAGGACTAGGTTTTGATTGCAAAGGTCAGTAGTCTAAATACTTTTGTCGACAGTGTTGCTTTTTAATAAGAGTAATTAATGGCATGAATACGTCTTTGGAGCAAGGATTTATGCAGAACGTGTAAAACCTATAAATTATCCTAATAGCCTACAATTTGGGACAGACTGACAGGCTTTTCATTTTATGGCTAAACATTAGAAGTTCAAAGAAGACCATTTGCAGGATAACTTGATGTAGTGTAATAAAATTTGAGCCCAGAATCTGAAGACCTAGGTTTGAGACCCTGCCTTGTTTGTCCTTTACCCAGTGTTCACCCACAGCCGGGCTGTTCAGTTGTTCTGAACCTCAGCTTATGCAGTCAAAACACAGTGAGAATCCCTGCCAAACAAGGCAGATGGAGTATCCAGAAAGGCATCCGCAGGCAGTGAGCCTTACGCAACGGGAGTGCTGACATTCTCAGAGCCTTCCGCCCCGCGCATCTCAGTGTCTCTTAGGGGCGCATCCTCGGGGGAATCAGAGGAATGAAGGACTGTGGAAAAGAGGGACCTTTTCCAGCACCCAGGATTCCACAGTAGAAGAACGTACGACTAAGGAAGGGGGAGACAGCCTAAGGAGTTGAAAGTATATGGCAAGGTAGGAAGACAGGACCACATTTTGCACAAGTAAGGGGCTGGGGTCTCTGGGAGTGACATAAATCTCAGCAGTTGGTTGCCGCAATATACAAGTTCAACAATCAAGGGTGGTTCATGGTTAAATCAGTCAGCGATTAGCAACAGAACTTTGGGCCAATTAGAAGAGACAGAAAACGATCTGTGATAAATACTCTTCCTAAATGTAATTTTTAAGTATAATAAACTGTAACCCCAGCTAACTCATCTCCGTTTGGTGTCTGTTGCTATTGGCAGTATTTTCTTTTGGTGCCTGGTTGGAGAGGTGTTTTGTGTTTTGGGTTTTTTTTACCGTGTTGATATTTTGTACCTCCTCAAAGAAATCTTGTGACAGATTTCCAGGGAACAATACAAAAGCTTTTTGTCATTGCTCTAAAAATACTCTAACTTTGCTATGAAGAAAATTGGTGGTGGTGTTATCTTTTAGAATTATGGAAGGAGGGAGCAAAATTGGAAGTAATTTTCCAGATGACAAACATACTTGGGGTGGGGAGTAAAGTAAACGACTTTCTGATGTTTTCACAGCTGTTAAGCCCCAGATTAGGACTTCATTAAATCTGAGTTCTTGTCCACTTTATGGGAGTAAATAGTTACAAAGCACAAATGCTTGATGGCGTTTGGTGCTGATTCTTTGAAAGGGAAGCCTGAGTGACTTGTGACTATTTTGTGTGTTAGTGCTTCCTGTCAATCAACCAAAGGCAGCAGGAGTACACTATTCTAGGGAGCTCCACTGGGCTCACCTGGTGCTATAGCCAAATGGCTATGTGATCCTTGCCTTGTCACTTCCCTCACCTCCTAGGTCTCAGGGTCTCAGTTTGCACATCGATGTGCAGAGTGCAGTGGACCCGACTACCATGATGCTTCGGGCTTGGCTTCTCCCATAGACTGTTTTGCAGTCACCGCTAATCCCTCAGGACACATTCCGCCCCCCAGTACAGCCTTTCAGTCCTTCCCGCTCATCCTTGCCTCTGGGCAGCCACTTCTGATTGATTGCAGTTAGAAAGTGAAATGCAATCTATTTTCCATCTTGAACCAGATTATTTCTTTTAACATTTTCTGATTTTTCTGAAATTCCCAAACTTGGCCAATCATCTCCTCAAAGCACTTTATTGGGATAGTTTCAGGAGCAATAAAGAAGTGGAGAAATCAAGGAAAATTCATAGTTCTTGGCAGAAAAAAAAAAACAAACCAAAACTCGAAAGAGCATGACAGAGTGAGTTCTACTTGTCGTCCTGGATACCAGGGATGCTGTGTGGTTTTAACCATCTAAACCTTTTTAAGCCAGAGAACCACATCCAGACAGAAGGTTCCTTCCAGGCCATCAGAAGTGGCTTTTAGTTGTTTCTCATCTCAGGTCCCGAGTCTCAGTTTTGAGCATCTCAGGGGAACGGTACATGGCCTCCTGTTTCTCTTCCCACCAAGGACAACACATTTATGGAGATTGTACTGCACGTGCATCATACTCAGAGAAAACTGGCAATTGGAAGAGGGTGGAAACATAACTTTGTCCGTTGCCTTATAAAATATTAACATTGAGTTATTTATTTCACCGTAATTTCTACGTGTGAGGTCTTACCAAGTGCGGGGCATGTGTGTTAACGTTTACATCCCGTAGCTCCTGATCCTTAGGCTGTGATCATGTCCTGCCCAAGTGAGAGGGATGGCAATGATGGCTCTGGTAGTGACATGTCTCCCCAGACAAAGTGAGTCTCCATCCTCTCTGTCTTCCCAACTGTGGCTATTTTTTCATGGATCATTTTACAAACTCCCTTAGCATGATTTTGTGGATGGGATAGAGCAGAAAATGCTGAAGCTTCTTTCCTGTTTCTCTTTCTTGGTGTTCCTTTCCCTAAAGGCCATTTTCATCTGCCAGGCTGGCCCTATAGTGGACGTTGTTTTTTCCAACACCCCACCCCTGGCCACCCCCTGCCCTGGCACACACACATATAGTGACAATGCTGTGACCCCTGTTAGCTGGAGCTGGAACAGATGCGCTAGGAGTAATGCGTGTGTCTCTCAGACTCCACCCCCCTCCCCCATTCGGGTGCAAGTATCTTTCAGCATCTCGAAAAGAAGGATCAGCCCAGGTTGTGTCCTCCTGCAGCCTCCATGCACCCCATCCCTGTCAGTCCTGGAGACCTGGATTTGGGCTTCCCCTCATTGTTTGCCTCTGAAACCCTCAGTCTCGTCAGCTCCTGAAAGCCTCCATTGTCCAGACAGGCTGCCAGAAACCGGGAGTCTGTTTTCTGGCCGGGAGCTCTGTCCCTAGGAATCCAAGTAATAATTTAATAGCGCCTGGCCCCCACTGAGCGCCCTCTCACAAGGGCTTTGTGAGCTGCAGAGCGCACAGATGGAGAGGACGGCACAGTGCTCTTGTTCCCCAGATCAGGTGCTTTCTTGGCCCGTGTGTTTACTGAGAACCGAGGCTTTATAGAGCCCTCCAACCCCAAAAGAATTTGACACAAGGGGTGAATCAGTAGTATCTGATCTTCCAGTGAAAGCTGGAAAGTCAGCATTAAATCTCTTGGTATGTACATACATCTGTAAACACACACACACACACACAGACTATGTCCTTTAATTTGAGGCCTCTTTTATCATTTCATTTTTTCATCTTCTGTTTTGGTTTTCTCCTCCTATGCCCCAGTGCTAGTTCTCTATTTCTTAAGTGTTGTGTTACTCTTCCCAACCAACTCTGAAGGCGTACGCCTTTCCACCTTAGGATAGTGCTTGACTCAGTGTGATAAAGCAGATTGAAGCTGAGTTCCCCTCCACAAGCGAATGTGAAGGAGTGATATCTGCACATGGCAGCCAGAGACTTGAATCTAGGGGCAGATTGGATCTTTTGATCCAGGTATTTTATGGTATTTGATTGGATGAGATTAGTACTCAAAAATATGCTATTCAGAGAGCAGTTTGCTTCTTGCTGGGTTCTGATATTGTCTCAGCACTTAACCTGTTTCTAAAATTGCCTGTTTCATTACTTTGGAAGCCTAATGCCTGTTAAAGTTTACTTTTCTTTTGGACTGCATATTACTGACACTATGTTTTTTTTTTTCTTTTTAAATTCATTTTAGGAAAGCATGCCTCAGACTCCTCCCTTTTCAGCAATGTTTGACAGCAGTGGCTACAACAGAAACCTCTATCAGTCTGCAGAGGACAGCTGTGGAGGGTTGTGTTACCATGACAACAACCTCCTCTCCGGATCCCTGGAAGCTCTCATCCAGCACTTAGTACCCAACGTGGATTACTATCCGGATGTAGGTATCCACGTGCCTCTGAAACACATCCTTGGTGTCCAGTAGAGATTCCAACAGAGTAGACAGGGACCCTAGATACTACGGAGTTATGTCTAGGCTTCTCAGGATTTCCTAATGAAATATTGCATCTTGATTATTGAGTGCTTTGAGATCAGATTGAGCTTGGATGTGATATATCTGCGTATTAGTTTTTTGTTTTTAAGGGTTGATATCACATTGTAGGCCGTCAGATACCATCTCAGTGAAGTTTCTGTAAGGTTTGATTCATACATACACCTTGGTCCTTAAATAGAAACACTGGAGAACATTGGATGCTGCTTGAATGTTTAGTCCCTTTTTTGTTTCCAAGACTATCACTGTGCTGAGAAAAGGGAAGTTACACAGGGAAACTTCATAAAAAGAGAGCAGAAACAATATTCAAGATGCAATTCTTTATTGATTGGACATCAGACAACATTGCTTGCTTATGTTTT
Source organism: Camelus bactrianus (assembly GCF_048773025.1). NCBI lineage: Eukaryota > Metazoa > Chordata > Mammalia > Artiodactyla > Camelidae > Camelus > Camelus bactrianus. The sequence continues at coordinate 91,184,569 of NC_133540.1, read as the reverse complement.
GTTTTACTTTGATAACCAACATTTGTATAGATAATATTTTCTAATTTAGGAAATTCATTTACATTTTCTCAGCCTTTATAGCAATTCCAAGAGACTGGAAAGGAGAAAATTGGAATTTGAAATGTTGCGTAATTTACACATGATCTCACTCCCAGCATCAGCCATCAAAGCCAGGTGTTTTATTTCTGGGGCAAGTGATAGTTTTATCCCCTTTCCTTGTGCTGCAGCTGCCCTAGTTACTCAAAAGCTGGTTGTTGATAAAGATTTCATGAAAATAGCCAGACACAAGATACACACGTTTTTATAAATGTAATAATGACCTTGGTGTGGAAAGGATCGTTTGTGCTTGACTCTGTAGCTCACCATAGTGTTTCTTACTGAGTTATCTCTCTGTATGTGATTTGTTACATAGCGTTTTCAAATATGTTGCCACACAGGGAAAACTTGTAATCAAAAGTAAAAGGCATCCCTTGTTCAGCCCTGTAAGTGTTTATGAGCTACAGAAGGCGCCGAAGGGGGAGAAAACCCCGTGGAATTTTTCTTTTTATTGGGGAGTCTGAAACTATTATAACAAATAAGCACTACTTCATTACTGGCTTCTTGGGAGACAATGTGGTTAAAGAAAAGTATATAGTGTGTTATTGTGTTTTATCAAATTGCTTAGCCTTTGAGCAAGTCAGTAGATTATTTGAAAGCCAGTCTTTGAACATTCTGACACAAGCACACAAATGCTCCAGTGTGTTATAATGGACACACTGGAGAATTCTTGAGTTGGTGTGGGTTGAGTGTTCTTTTGTTTTTTTGTTTTTTTGGCTTCCACTGGGTTACCATAATATTTGGACACAGAAAGAGATTCTGTACGGGTGGTGTATTTAAGTTAGATTTATCTCCTCAGGCTGAACTTCATTCTTTTTTACTAGACCAAGTTATGTGTCCTGGTATCCTGGCTCCCAGAGGATAGACGTAAAAATGTGCTGTGAATAATTCAGTAGTGAAACTTACCCTGTACCTCTGTTATTTTTAGTATAGCTCAAGGGGAATGATACATCTGAAGGTAAAGGAAAACTCCGTCTCGGGTTGTTTTACTACTAGTAAGCATCACTTTTGAAACAGCGTTTTAACTTTAAGAGAGCTTAATGAAACAAGATGTAAAATTTATAGGAAAGATACTAGTTTCAGAGAGAGTGAAACAATGACTTTTTGTTTTCTTTTGCCACAGAGAACGTACATATTTACCTTCCTACTCAGTTCTCGGTTATTTATGCATCCATATGAGCTAATGGCCAAAGTTTGCCACTTATGTGTTGAGCACCAGAGACTAAGTGATCCTAATGGTGATAAGGTAATGGTGTGTTTTGAACTTTACAGTTTTTTTCTGTTAGGTTTGGTAACTTTTTGGCTTAGATTTTGTGAAGTTGGTTTCCTCCACTAACCATAGCTTATCCCCAGGCTGAGGTCCAGGAATGGTATCCCGGCTATGCAAAGGGAACTGGGGATGGTGTAAAGAACACAATATAAATCTAGTGCCACGGAAGATCCCTAGGTCCTGCCTTCAGTTGGTAGCAATTGGCATTGACTTGGGGGAGGGGGACTAGAGCTTCTTTAACCCCAAAGACTTTGCACTGGAAATTTATCAATGGCGCTGTTTGCAGTTATTTATTTGAGAGCTATTGCTGAATTATATTTGCTTTTTCTTCCTAGAACCAGATGAGAAAAATTGCACCCAAGATTCTTCAACTCCTGACAGAATGGACAGAAACATTTCCTTATGATTTTCGGGATGAAAGAATGATGAGAAACTTAAAAGATCTGGCTCACCGAATAGCCAGTGGCGAGGAGGTTGGTAACCTGAATTGAGTACAACCACTCGGATTTCCAGGCAGGGTCTTGGTGGGAAGTGGTACTAAATTCTGCATCAGAATCTCCACTGTGTCTTTTCTGTTTTGCCTTTGGGCAAGTCCTCTTCATAGCATATTGGTCTGCTTCGTGTGTCAAAGGCAGATGATGATGGAATCCCACTTCAAAGGGATGTGATCTTGAGTTCTATGTGATTAATTTGGGGGTGTGGTCATGTCAATTCATGCACAGGATTCATGTTGCAAGTGTGTTTTCATTTTATTTTACTTATCCCTTTCTTCCTTCCAGGAAGGTTTGACCCAAGTTAGATAATAAATATCACACCAGTAGATGTAAACACTAGTACATGTAAAAAAACATTTATATATTAACAGGTAATAAGTAATAGATTAATAAATCAGAAATAGTTTATTCCATGGAAGAGAGAAAACAAATATGCTAATATTGAGAACCAGCACAGTAGGACAAGATTGCTGTGATTTGACTGTAAGCTCCAGATAAAAGGGAAATACAATTGGTTATATAATTTTCACTGTCAGAAAAGAAAAAAGGGTGGGGAGGGTATAGCTCAAGTGGTAGAGCGCATGCTTAGCATGCATGAGGTCATGGGTTCAATCCCCAATACTGCCATTAAAATAAAAATGATTAAAATAAATAAACCTAATCACCCCCCCCGAAAAAGCACACTAATTCTTCATGGCATTAATTAAATGAAATTTTAAAAAGCTTTCTGACAAGGACTTTGTGAATAGGATCATGAAAAAGTGCTCTGTATAGTGTTTATAACAAATGTTCCTTGATAAAACAAAACAAAACAAAACTGAAGCCATAAGATTAAAGTATAAATTAGCAAAGCTAATTCTTTGGGAGTGGAGAAGACAAAGAAAAAAGGTTCCAAGTCTTGTGGCCAGAAGTCGATTCAAGGCTCGCAGCTAGACTAGGAGGAGATGGAAAGTAAGGCTGTTAGATAATCTTTCATAAATATCTCTTCTCTCACTTGAGCCTTTGATAAGCACTAACCAGCTCTGACAAATTCAAAGCTCTCCTCTTTGAAGCAGGCCTGGAGGGCTGGTGTGCTGTGCTGAGGCTTGTTGGGCAGGGATGTCTTTGTAGTTTCTGTGTTGCTGGCGAGCTCCTGGGAACACGTTTCTGAGGCACAGACATAACATGTTCACGTAGAAAAAGATAAAGCACTTGGCAGTGGCAGTGATGTCTTGTTTCATTGTCTTAAAATACATTTTGCATTATGAACGACCCTCCTGGAGAAATCATTCTTTCAGAGCTGGGCTATAAAGATCATGTAACAAGACATTCTGCCTATTTTGTCTGCTTCTCATGAGTCCATTTTAATAGACTTTCTCTGACTTAAAAAAAAATCATACTAAAATTATACAAGATTAGTACTTGAAAAATCTGCACTTGCGTCCTTTTACAGTTCCCCTATGACATTACATTGAACGCTGGTGCTCCAGGCAGCCGTTGCTTCTTTAAGGCTGAATGAGTGGTCCCGAGTCCTTTTGCAAGTTACAACTGTTCTAATCGTTTTGCTAGTTTGCGCATAACAGGTTCTACCAGGTAGGAATTGGTAGGTCCTTCACTCACAAAGGCAAAAGTTAAGCATCATAGTCTTGTAAGTAAATTTTATCTTCACAGGGTGAGCTGTTGGTTTGCTTGGCAGGGTGTGCGCTGGCTTAGTGACCTAAGTTTATGAAAAGCTGCTCAAAAGATTAGTGGCATCATAAGGACTTTTTCTCGTGTGAAGGTTGAGCCGTGTCTCAGTCATTGTTTCATTTCAGTTAAGAAACATTTAGGTACAATTAATTACAACTTAACTTGGTATGGCAGTTAACTGACCTCCCCTCTATTGCCTTTTTAAAAGGTAGAAATAGTGACTTGGTTCTTCCCCAGAGGAGCACCTTAAGAATCTTTTTCAGATAAAATGCCAAATGGATGGCTTTTTGTTCCTGTCATGGGAGCCCATGAGGGGGTCATTTCTACCTGTGTTGACCAGATTGCATCTGATCCTTTTAACAGGATCAAGCTACTCAGGAATTGGGTGGAACCAGGCCAGGGCACCAGACAGCCTTGTGCCTCGGCTTCTTATCAGCCCTCCTGTGTTAATAACAAATCCTTGATAAACCTTGAGGTTTTCAGATGGTTTTGAGTGTGGAAAGAGATGAGAAGATGAGCCAGGTCTAACCAAGAAGCTGGTTCACCTGAGGCTTGAGTGGAGAGTTGTCACCTGCCTTGATCAGCTTGGGTTTCCCAGTGAGATGTTCCTTCAGCTACTTATATCCAGTATTTGGAGTTGGGTCCACACTTGGCTGATTGATCTGAGTGCTTTGGTGAGTCTCCTAAATTCCCTGCCCCTTCTTCATTTCTTAAATCATAGAGGTAACTTCCCTGTAGTAATGCCCCTTTCAGTTCTAAACTTTTGTGATGGATGCTTTTTCCCTCAGTTCTTGCTTCTATCACGTGCTTAAGTGTCTGTCCTCAGAGAGACCTTCCCTCACCACCCCAGCCACGATCATTGCCCACCCCTATTATTGGCCGTCACCACTGTTACCTTCATAGCCCTCTGTGATTAGTCATTGCTTGCTTTCTTTATGGCTTGTTTTCCCCACTAGACTCCCTGCTGTGCCTCTTTTGTTCACGCAGCATCCTTAGCTCCTAGCCCAGTGCCTGGCATTTAATAGGCACTTAGGTGTATTTGAATGAATGAATGAACGAATGAGTGAACAAACTAATCAGTTAGGAAATAGGAAAAAAAAATTTTCCTCTACTGAAAAAATTATCTCCCTCCGTGGGAAGGAGTGTGAGCTTGGGTTGGGACTTGTTGCTTCTTGCCTGGGACTTTAGGGATTTTTTTTTTTGGCAGTCAGTGGATCCAGGTGTGCCCTGTGTATAATTGAGATGGGTTCTGAATTTGGTAGGACAGTTCCACCTAATATGGCTTAACATGTTTCCCCTCTAGGGATTTGCCCAAAATGAAGTGGTTTATTAGGACTTGCCTGCAAGAAAGCTGAAATGAAACTAATGATTGAATTACATGACAAATGACTGTAGTGGGTAGAATGCAATTTTCTCTTCCTTAAAGGACTGATCTTTATTCTATCTTTATTTGCCAGGTAATTACTGTCACTGGCATTTGAAGTTATTAAAAAGAATAAGTACTTATTTAGCAATATATGATTCGGTAAGGAAGCATGCCTAGTAACACGGAGCTTGGTTTCTCAAATGGGACCAAATGGTAGCAGCAAACGTTTAAAAGGTCACATGCCTGCATCTTCCTACTGTCTCTCTCAGACTCACACACACACACGCACACACACATACACACAGAGACTAGTACTTCGTTATTTGAATAGCTTTTCCCCTATACCCTATTATATACATTATATACATATGTTATGTACATATTACACACATTATATACATTTCCCCCTTATATTTTGCTGCTTTTTGCTCACTAGCTGAATCCTCCACTGTACATTCCTCTACTTCTTCCCTAAAAAAGCATTTTTTAAAGTGTAGAATAAGAATCTTCCACCAGATGTGCTACTAGAGCATTGGTTCTCAAAATTTGCTGCATGTCAGAATCACCTGGGAGCATTTATTAATGACATTTGGAACAGAAGACCAAAGAAACCATTTTAAGTTCCTAGATTTTTTTTGATGTAACCCAAGATTATGAAAGTAGAAGAAGCAAGGGAGATAAGGATGAGGGCTTTATTTTATTTTATTAAAATTTTGTTTTATTTTTATCGTGGTAAAATTGACATTTAACATTATGTTAGTTTTAGGTATACAACATGATGATTCAATACTTGTGTATACTGCAAAATGATCACCACAGTAAGTCTAGTTAACATCTGTCACCTTACATAGTTACAAATCTTTTTCTTGTGATAATTTTTAAGATCTACTCTCTTAGCAACTTTGAAATATACAACACAGTATCGTTAACCATAGGCGCCATGCTGTATATGACATCCCTTGGACTTACTTTATAACTGGAAGTTTCTACCTTTTGACCCTCCTCACCCATTCTGCCCACTCCCTACCCCCAGCAAGGGATTTAAATAGCCCTCAATTTGGCCTTAACTGCTTCGGATTCCAAAGAAAGAGGCATTTTCTTTGAGTGACAGGCAGATTACTAAATAGATAGCATCTTCTAAACTGATAACCTTAATGCTGTGTGGAAGATAGGTTCTTTGAAGGCTCATTTTTTTAAACACTTAGGTATTTCATTAGTGATTTTAGGGTGGTCTGTGAAGACAGAGAAGAAAAAAGGTCATCTAATAGACCAGTTTAAAGAACTCAGAGGAATATACACCAGACAAGTAGAGGAAAGGAAAGAAGGCTGTGTGTGCTTTCTTTGCCTTGACTATGTGAGAATTAATCATTTCCAGATGTGTTTATAATTTTCCTTGGCTTAAGTATGCTGTTCATTTAAAGTTTTGAAATACGCTCTGGTAAACCAAATTACTTCTGTTAAAAAAAAAAAAAGATGGTTCTTATACTTTTAGGTCAGATACCATTTATTTTTCAGATAATTAATCTCAGAAAATGAGATTGTGGTGCCTTTTGAAAAGGAGCTGATTAGTCAGTGAAGCATGAACATAGGGCTTTCGATATCTGTAAATTCATTGGGACTGTCCTTTGGAGCTATTAACTTAGGGACCACGTTAGCATTGAATTAGCCTGTGTGCCTTTCTCTGATACGGATATCATAACTTACCTAGAAGGCAGTAATGGTGTATTTCTGTCAGGTAGCCGTCTGTGCCCTTAGACTGATGAGATTGGGAATGACACGTGAAGAAATCATGAAGGTGACCCTTAAAAAAAAGTATTAGGAAAAGGATGCTCTGACTTGAGATCAATGCATTTTAATCTACCAAAAGAAAACCAGTACATTTTTGTGCCAGCCCAGAGAACATTAGTTATATGTGGTTCTCTTTTTTTTTTTTTATTTTGTTTTTATTGAAGTGTAGTTGATTTACAGTGTTGTGTTAGTTTCTGGTGTACAGCACAGTGATTCAGTTATACACATATATATATATATTCTTTTTCATATTCTTTTCATTACAAACTGTTCAATATAATTCCCTGTGCTATACATTAGGACCTTGTTTATCTATTTTATATATAGTAATTTGTGTCTGCTAATCCCAAATTCCTAATTTAACCCTCCCCCACCCTTCCCCCTTTAGTAACCATAATTTTGTTTTCTATGTCTGTAAGTCTGTTTGTGTTTTGTAAATAAGTTCATTCATGTCATTCTTTTAGATTCCACATATAAGTGATAGCATATGATATTTGTCTTTCTCTGTCTGGCTTACTTCACTTAGTATGATCATCTCTACGTCCATATATGTGGTTATTATAGTGGATTTCCTCAGTTGCTCATCTAAAATGTCGTGGTAGTGTTTTCATGACCCAACTTTTATTGTACTCTCAAGAGCAGCTCGAGAAAAGAACATTTTGTTCTTAGAGATCTGAAAAGACACCGTATGTGTATGTGTCTCTTTTAAACCGTTAGCTCACTTAGAGGTAAGCTGAATCCTGTAACTCCCTCATTTTACCTGGTGGTTCTCCACCATCAAGGTAAAATCATTTAAGTCCAGGGCCTGAGCTCGCACAGTGGTGAGAACATTCAAGTAGAGCGAGGAGGTAATCCTTTTCTACTCCCTGGCAGACATATAGGAAGAATGTCCAGCAGATGCTCCAGTGTCTAATCCGCAAGCTCGCTGCGCTCAGCCAGTACGAGGAGGTCCTGGCGAAGATCAGCTCCACGTCGACAGATCGGCTCACCGTTCTCAAGACCAAGCCCCAGTCCATACAGAGGGACATCATTACGGTCTGCAGTGACCCTTACACGCTGGCCCAGCAGCTGACTCACATAGAGCTGGTGAGGCCTTGTCATCCTTGTCCTTTATAACCCAGGCTCGGTTTGCTTTGGCAACCAGACATGTGTTCGTCAGCAGTCATGTCAGGGGAGAGGTTAGAATAACCCAGATGGGAAATAATCTATTTCAAATAGCTGGAATGTTTTGTTTATAGACATTTGAATATGAGTTTTTCTGATATTCTGGGAATTCACTTTAAAATAAATACTAAGCAAGTCTGAGGAGCAGCATTTCTTGACCTTCCTCGTCTTCCCCCTCTAATTAATTTTTCCACAACTCACTCAGCCTTTTACTGTCTAGTGTAACATTGACTCAAGCAGAAAACTGCCCCTGCTCAGACCTTGAAGATGATGACAATATTGAGGATTAAAGGCTCATTTTACAAGCTGCATAAAAAAATGAGGGTAGTTTGGGGGGGGTGGTATAGCTCAGTAGTAGAGTACATGCTTAGCATGCATGGGTTCAATCCCCAGTACTTCCAGTAAAACAAAACAAAACAAAACAAAAAATAATGAAGGTAGTGTCAAAGGTCAATAGACAGAAAGGAAAGCCCATTTCTTCTCGTTGTCTTTAATATTGTTGACCTGCTGTGTTTGTGTTTCAGGAGAGGCTCAATTATATTGGCCCAGAAGAATTTGTTCAGGCATTTGTGCAGAAGGACCCTTTGGACAATGACAAGGTAATTGGTCAGGGCTGAAGTTGGAAATGGAATTCTTTAGTCTATGGTTGTGGTATAATAGGCAGAAATTGGGACAATTTTGTTTCAGTTTTTAAAATCAGAAAGTTTTTTTGAGGGCTGGGGGAGGATATAGCTCAGTGATAGAACCCATGCTCAGGTTGCACGAGGTCCTAGGTTCAATCCCCAGAACCTCAGATTAATCAGTCAATCTAACTACCCCCCTCCCCCGCAAAAAAGCAAAAACAAAGTTTTTTTTTCATTAGCCATGTCTGATTCATTGCCTTTTCTGAGCCTGATCTCCAAGTGCCTTGAAAGTATTCTTACCCTATCACCCACTCTTAGCCTCTTCTACCTCCTTATTGGGAAATTTAATAAGCAAGTAGATGCAGGCATTTGTGGTGATGAAGGTAGGAGATAAAAGCATAATGGTTTTAGCAGATTAAGTCAGGAATAAATACGAGAGGATGCTCTGCTCGTGAGTCAGCCGCAGCAGGGCAGTGAAGACCGGACGCACACCCGGCCAAGGAAGGGTCTTTCCTGCTTTGCCTCCCGTCCTGACGTGAAAGCCTCATGGCAGGTCGTTGCCTGAGTGAAGCCCGTATGTAGAGGAACTAACTCTAGGCGTGGACTGTGAAATCAGTGTACGCACATAAGAAGTTTTTCCCCCAGTGATCTCCAGAAGCATTTCAAATTTTTAGGCAGAGACTGCATCACCCATTAATGAAAGCTCCCCTTTGGGAGTAGGAGCAACAGCTGTTTTCCGGCCTTAGAATAGGTTCCCTCAGCACAGGAAGCAAAGATTAGGTTTTGCAATAGAAGGCTAGTGGACTTTTTTGTTTGTTTCTTTTGGAAGGAAGGCAAGAGGGCTGTAATTAACCTGTTCAAGCTTGGCCTTGAACTCGGCGATGAGCTTCATTACTTTTTGTTTTTGAACATTGTGTCACTCACCCCACTAAAGACCAGGATGGTGTAGGCTTCCATTTATCTACCTTGGAAGAGATTTCGTTTCTTGCTACACAATGTTCTAAAATTTTGTCCTAGACTTAATTTTAAGAGAAAATTTCCTAGTCAGTCCACTGCACTCTGAGTTTTTACTTGCAATTGTGCTGGTAGCAGTTGGTACTTACGTCCCATTAATTGGGCAGGCTTGTTTTAGAATGCAGCCCAAACACCCCCCACCCTTAGTTTTTTTTTGTTTGTTTGTTTTTTGTTTTTTTTTGAATTGTGCTTCTGAGGACAGTTCCCACCCAGAGTAACTTCGTTTCCTGGGACAGAAGAGCATTGTCATGGATGCAGCAGAATCTGTTTCTAGACCCAGGGGTTTCACTGGGCTATACTGAGAGGTTTGCATATTTCTGTAAGGAGAGTCAAGAATGTTAGTGGTTCTCTCTCTCTCCCCACCTACCCTCTTCTCATCCTAAAAAGCCTTCCTGATCGGTAAACTGAGAATAACGGCCCATATCTGTCAGAAATGAGAGCCTGATACACTCTTTTTTCCCTCCAACTCATCTGCTCACTGTACTTTCTCTACAGAGTTGCTACAGTGAACGGAAGAAAACACGTAACTTAGAGGCTTACGTGGAATGGTTTAATCGCCTCAGCTACTTGGTTGCTACAGAAATTTGCATGGTGAGAAAATGAATATTTTTCCTCTTCTAGCTCTCTCTGTATTATTTTTTTCATGCTTTAACATGTTGGGCCTACATGTTAGATCGCTGACCTCTTTTTTTCTTTTTCTACGCAGCCTGTTAAGAAGAAGCACCGAGCAAGGATGATTGAGTATTTCATTGACGTGGCTCGGGAGTGTTTTAACATCGGCAACTTTAATTCCTTGATGGCAATAATCTGTGAGTGTTTTTCCGAAAGATCTGAGTTCTTTATTTTTATAGGTCTTGTGAAATGTATCCATTGAAAATTTGCCAATAGTATGGTTTTGTTAATGAAAACTGTACTCTTCAATCCAGAATTGTTTCAGAACGTTCAGAATGCTTTAACTATCCAAATTGGTACAAGGACGTATAATCTTTTCTCAATGTATAAGAATTCATGGGATACATTTAGTCAGTTTATCCTCATCTGAATGTTTATCTGTAAAAGTTTCAAGTGAGATACTTGTCTAAATGGTGGGTTTCAGAAAGTGTTTGGGCAGCTTGTGTAATTAAGCATTATAGAAGCATCTGATCTGAGACTAAATTAAATGATTCCATCAGCAAGACAAGAGGGCGGCCGTAGAAACTGGAACATTTTCTGACTACCCATGTTCCTAGCAGTTACCCTCCACAGACCTTTTTACCCTAGTATGTAAACTTTGCTCCTCTCTAGACCATGGGGATTTTAATGCCAGTGACCGTTCATTCTATAAACATAGGGCATGGGATGACATTGCACCTTGGTTTTCCCTATTTAAACCTGTTGTCTTGCCACAATTACTGATAATGACTTGTTCATTTAAAAATATCCTAATTTATATGACAAATGATATACAGCTATCCTACACATTATAGGTACCCAGTAAATACTGGAAGATTTACCTGATTCTTGAGAGTCAGGGCCAGTTTGAAGCCAGAGAATCCACCAAATTTAATTCAATTATTTTGATCCTTATAAATTCCCCTCTGTCACCAATTCTTTTTTCCGTTTTTTAAAACTGTTATTTCCCCTTGGTCTCTCCCATAAAAATACTGGCCAAGCTTCAGCTCTTCTGGCTTACTGCATGAAAATAGTGAACAGAAAGGTCATATAAACTAGGGACCTGGAGAGGTAGGTCCACAGTCTAGGTAATAGAAGATTACTTGATTTCTCTCTTATACTGTTAAGAAAATGTCAAGACAAGCCATCACAGGAGAGAGTACTAGTAGTACATCTAGCTGAAAAAGAACGTGCTCAGAATCTATAAAGGCCCCTACAGAGCAGTAATAAATAGACAAATAACTCAATGAAAAAAAGGGCAAGATACTCAGACACTTCACAAAAGAAGATTTCCTATGGATAGTAAGTAGATGAAAAGATGCACCACATCAGAGAAATACAAATCAAAATTAAGATCACAGTGAAATACCATTTCACCCTGGAGTGACTGAAATTAGGAAGACTGATGGAGCCAAACATGGGTGAGGAAGTAGGCCAAGTGGAACTCTCAGACCTGGGTGCGGGTATAAAATGGGACTGCTACTTTGGAAAATTGTTCAGCTGTTTTTTTTATAAAGTTAATTTCCTTATACTCAGTAATGAATACTTTTTCAGAATGTCCGTTAGAATGGCCTCTCTTATTTCTCTCTTTCCACTTGCTTGTTCTCCTCCGTTTCCAACTGGAAGCTGGCATGAACATGAGCCCAGTCTCTCGACTGAAAAAAACTTGGGCTAAAGTGAAGACGGCCAAGTTTGACGTCCTCGAGGTATGTGAAGCTGGTGTTCTGCTGTCGAGTAACATTTTGCACCTGGAAGGTGGAATTCTTATGTGGTCTTGTCCCTTGATCAGATGGTGCCACAGAGAAGAAGGCCCATCTCTCCTTACAGACCCAGGGAAAAGAAGGAGGCAGAATTGGAGGAAGGGAGAATGAGTCAGGTGGTCAACTCGCACTTTCATAGAGAGGTGTCCACTTTGGGGTGAATTGACTAAAGAAATGGTCACCTGTCAATCACATGACATCACATGCCAGGATGGAATTTGGGTCCTGAATTGGGGCCTGCTAGCTTCATTTGTTTACATTATTCCCTGGGAGGAGCTCCTCATCCCTATAGAAATATTCACTCACCATCCTTTCAACAAATTTAGCTAACCTGTGAAAAAGCCCTGTGCATATAATTATGAGGGAATAAGAATTGTGCAGAAAGCGAAGAACTATACTGAATATCTTATAATAACCTATAATGAAAAATAATAGGAAAAGGGGTATATATATGTATTCCTGAGTCATTATGCTGTACACCAGAAATTAACACAACATTGTAAACCAACTGCACTTCAATAAAGCAAAAAGAAAAACAAACAAATAAAATGGAACCAAAGGATATGAAATGGAGATTCTTCAAAAAAAAATTGTGCATAAAGGCATTTGTGTTTGAACATATCATGTCAAGACGTTCATGTTATGTGTTGGTGCTTTGAATCTACTATCTTTGGAGATAAAATTAAGAAAGTGTTCTTTCCTAAGCTTTCCTCTAAATTGGGAATTGTCATTGGATATATTACATTCTGCTTTATTGATATTTTCTAATACATTTCTTTTCCTTTTTGGAAGATAGTATGCTTTAATTATTGGTGAATGATTTGTTACCAAATGCAGAGAACAAGTCCACTACAAAGTGTTGGATCACCATACAGTGACTAACCTTCAACTGACCCATTAACCTTCAGATGAAACCAGGAAATGGTTTCTTATGCTGGTTTTTGACTCTTTGTTATCCATTTTAAGTCTAATCTCAACAGTTAACCTGGAAAGAATTTGGCCTAGATTTAACATTATCAAAGCTGACATCAGCTTATATAAATAAACCAAACCTCATGAAAGAAAACATTTGTGTTCTAATGTGTTTCATGCCTATGTGTGTGGGGGGGGAATAAATCCTGTTCCTAATGAGTTCTCCAACTTAGTTTGAATTTTTGCTGCAGATGAGAAGTGCCTGGTTAATACTGCCCTCTCCTTTGTCCGCAGCATCAGATGGACCCTTCCAGCAATTTTTACAATTACCGAACGGCTCTTCGTGGGGCGGCACAAAGGTCTTTAACTGCTCACAGCAGCAGAGAGAAGGTATGTGTTTAAAGGGGTTTTGTTCATGGTGGAGTTACCGTGTGCTGCACTGAATTGCAACTTGAACTGCTTCTCTGAGATGCTTTTACCTGTTTAGGTCTAAGAAAGAAAGTTGGCCTACTGTAGACATTTTTATCACTTGCCACAGAGGGAAGGGAGAGCACTGAAGGAAAGGTAGACTGAGGAAAGGGAAAGGGAACTTGGTGGAGAGCTTTGCAAATGTTATTATTGCATTGTTTAAATGATTGTTTTGTAATGTGTCATAGCTGTGTTTCAAGCAGTGAATTAAGTCATACGTTAAGATGACTAATAGCATCAGAGAGTAATTTGATTTAACGGAAAACAGACATTTGAGCTCTGCACAAGGTAGCTGACTTAATGTAACCTTTTCTCTTAAAAGAATCAGCTTACCTCCCAAGGTTAAGTCATTTATTTTCAGAAAGTAGGTTACTTGCTGCGGCATTAGGCCTGCTGTTGCTAATTGGCTATGTGGGAGGCAGAAAAGGCACAGGGATAATGTCTGAGAAATGAATGATCCTTACTCTGCCTGCCCTGCCCTTAAACAATTTAACGCTGTCCGCTGTCCCGGATCTCCCATCCTCCTGACTTGGAGGAGCCTCTCCTGGCACATTTCAGGGTCACATTTCCATACATGGGAAGGATAAGTCACCTTAACATTTGGAGAGCATGTTATTTGAGAAGTAAATACCTGGTTACAGTAAGTGGGCTGATGAAAGCTATTCTCTGCTTAGATTCTATTCATCTTTTAATTTTAATTTTATCTTCAACAAATAAAAGAAAATGAGGGTAAAAAAATGCAGGATGTCTCACTCACTTTCCCTCAGGAGCTTCAGCCTCTTATGATTTAAAAGAAAAACAGTGGGAGAGGGTATAGCTCAAGTGGCAGAGCACATGCTTAGTTAGCATGCTCACAGTCCTGGGTTCATCGCCAGTACTGCCTCTAAAACTAAATAAATGAACAAACAAACCTAATTACCCCCCCCCCCGAAAAAAAACCCTAAAAGATAGATAAATTAATTAAAATAAAATACAAAAAAAAAGAAAACTAGGTGGCACAACTGGAAATCCACTTGGCAAAAATAATAATGATAATAATTTTTTAAAAAAGAAAAAAAAGCCCTAAATTTAAGAAACCCCACTTTTTAAACATAGTAAATTGCTTCTCAAGAAAATCCAAGCTATCAGTTATGATCATGTTGGAGAGCTACTGTAAATACATTAATTTTTCTTTTAAATAAAGAAACAAGGTCGGAAATGGGACGCAGCAGAGGTAACTACCTCGACTTAGCTTGAGGGAGTTTACCAGCTTTTAAATTGTACTTGCCTGCATCCCAGTCCTCCTGTGACTAGATTGAGAAAAGTCTAATCAGGAGTTTTTTAAGCTTTGGAAAATGAGGGTATGCATGGGAGGGCCCCAGCACCCTGAAGTGTGGCGATCCGTCGGAGGCGGTCCGCACCCTGCCCTCCACTCTCCGGGTGGGCTGCCGGCCTCTCCCTGCAGGACCCCGGTGAGTGAGTGAGGTGGGCTCTGCCTTAGCAGGGAGGCTCCAGAACATCTCTCTTCGTCAGGAGCCGTCAGGAGCCGCAGCACTGGCCAAAGTAATTCTGAAATCCAGCCCTCCCCCAAAAGATCTCACTGGATGTTGTACTTGTGGGACTCTGACAGCTTTTTCCACAAAAAAAAGTACTTATCCTTTCCATCATTTAATAGATTCTGTCTGCTTTCATTTTGTTGTTGTTCTGTGTGAGCATTTGGATTGTATTCTCTAGTTCATAAAACAAATGATATGACCACCAGTTTAAAAGAAAAATATACCATTTCTTTTTCACAGTTGGTCTCAAAGGCTATGAATGAGAATGTTTTGGAATAAGCTCTATCTTTCATTCAAGAGAATTGGGATTCTTTTTTTCTTTTTTGAAGTGAGGATAAACTCTATTCCTAAGTAATTTCCTGTTTTAAAATCTTCCTGGCAACATGACTGGAGAAATAGAATCTTTAATAGTCTTTGAATTATGTTTCTGTAGCCAAAATGGCACCTCTCTGGGTACCATATCATAGAACAAATCACACCTGTCTTTCACATAGGGGCCATTAAATAACCTTTACATAGCTGTTTTTGATATGAGTACTCATGGTTTTAAATCCTTTTTATCATTTGATTTGTGATCGTGGGAACTTGTCCCTGCTCATCAACATTCATTTCTAGGTGTGGAACTGAGAGTGCCTTTAAGGTAGAGTTGCCAAGTTTCTGAATTAAGAATATTGTGAAAGAGAAACATTGCTCCTTGACAAGTTCTGTCACTAAAGACTACATTGAAAGACCTCTTAGAAACCAAACTTTTGCTCCTGTTAGTAGCCTAAACATTCACCTTACCTCATGGGAATCCAAAGTCCTTACAGTCTCCTGATTTTTACTATGGCAGATGTGTGTAGGGGCTTCAGAGTAAATGGGAAGTTGAAGCCCATGAGACTTTTGTCTGGCATGTGGGCATAAGGAAGCGATCAGGATCATCTTTTCTTTTTTTAATTTAATGCTGGTACTGGGGAGTGAATCCAGGACCTCGTGCATGTTAAGCACACCCTCTACCACTGAGCTATGCCCTCCCTCCAGATCAGGATTATCTTAAGGGAGATTATTTCTATTTCTGTTCTTGGAAGAGTGATTCAGACAATTAATAGTGAATCAGTCCAGGAGTTCCATTTCTGGGTATTTATCTGAGGAAAACAAGAACACTACATAATTAGAAAATATACATGCCCCCCCATGTTCACTGCAGAACATTATTTGTAAATAAAAATTATTTACAAAGCCAATATATAGAAACAACATGAGTGTCTATTGATGGACGAATGTATGAAGAAATTGTGGTGTGTGTGTGTGTGTGTGTGTGTGTGTATATATGCACACACACATAATGGAATATTTTTCAACCAGAACAAGAACAATATCTTACCATTTGTGACAACATGGGTAGATCTCAAAGTCACTATGCTAAGTGAAATAAATCAGACAGAGAAAGACAAATACTGTATGATCTCTCTTACATGTGGAATCTAAATGTGTGTATATGTATATATATATATATTTTTTTTAAAGCAAGTTTATAGATACAGAGAACAGGCAGGGGGTGGAGGATGGGGAAAATGGGTGACCTGTTTTGTTTTGTGTTTTAGTTTAAGTAAATTTTATTTTAAAAATAGTAGATTGTATTGCAGGCACCAGGAATGCAAAAAATCACATAAGATGTAGCCTCTGCCGCCCAGGTGGAGGTATAGGACATGAACTTAGGAAGGGTTTGAGTATCAATGAGAGACAGTGAGGAACAGCACCCACCATGTGAATCTCACAGCCCAGCACGGCAGAACAGAGCACAGAAATGACATTCTTACTTAAAAACCCTTACACCGTGCAGAGACTGCATCTTGATTATAATTCAGCCCTCGTTTTCCTTATGACGATGCATCAGTAATATTTGTCCCCTTGTATGGGGCCCACTGGTTTCTGGGGAATGCTTATTTGAGGTCAAAACTGTATTATTTGATGTAATCTTCACCACAGCTCAATGAGGTAGTTATTACTATTCCCATTTTTAAGTGAGGCTTTCTTAGTAGGTTAGCCTTCTACCAGGAGTTGGCACACTTTTTCTTTTAACGGCCAGGTCATCAATGTTGCAGGCTTTGTAAACCATACGGTTTCCGTTGCAACTACTCGCTTCTGATGTAGCGGTACAAAGACAGGCATGGCTGGTGTGTAGCGGAGTGAATGAGTGCAGCTTTTTTCCAGTAAAGCTGTCTGGACACTGGAATTTTAACTTCATATGATTTTATGCTCATGAAATATTACTGTTTTGGTATTTTAATATTTTCCCAGCTATTTAAAGATGTAAGATGTATGGTTTCTAGGCCATTCTAAAACAGGCGTCGAGGTGAGCTGGCCCTCAGGCCACAGTTGGTTGGCAGGCTCCTGGCTTATCCTGCCGGTCAGTTGTGGAGCCAAACTGAGGTCCAGCAGAGCCAAAGCCCAGCGCCTCCCAGTCACAAGTGGTCTTTCAAAGAAGCGAGGTTCAGGTGTGCTTTTATCATGGTTACTATGACTGTCTGATTCTAAAATTACAGAGAAATAGCCAGTAATATTTGAAAGAGAAGGTAATGAGGGGCCTTTACTAATTCAGTTCAGAAACATCCATATGATAGCAGCTGATTGCAAGTATATTCAAAGGGGCTGTCAAAATTGAAGATTCACTTTGGCTATTTTCAGGGATCTGTGAAACAAAAAATAATCAAAGCCTATCTTTTTTTTTAAGTGACTTTAGAGGAAAATCTGAATTTCCTTCTAGAAGTGAAAATTGGCACTTAATGTTTTTGTGTATGTGCCCAAATGTACGTTTTCCAGACCTCCCTTCACTTAGCATAGATGTACCACTAGAGTCATGAGCTTAGGGAAACTTCAAAGACCTGCCCTTGGTAAACGACATAGCCCATAATTCGTGTTTGGAGCATTATTTGCATTGTGGCAAATTTAGAATCTTCAAGAGCACGTTGGCATTTGAGAGAAAGTGGTGGCTCCAAACTCTTTGTTCTTTCTGGGCTTAGTAGGATTTAGGGTGCTTTCTGAGGGGTTATTTTAGGTTAATTAATTAAATGCCAGCATATCCAACCAAAGATGTGAGGCAGGAAAATCTTACTAAAGAAGG
Organism: Camelus bactrianus; assembly: GCF_048773025.1. Taxonomy (NCBI): domain Eukaryota; kingdom Metazoa; phylum Chordata; class Mammalia; order Artiodactyla; family Camelidae; genus Camelus; species Camelus bactrianus. Next base: position 91,166,657 of record NC_133540.1, on the reverse strand, counting down.
CTCATTGTCTTTTAAATGACCATTAATTTTAATTTACACATTTACATTCCTCCTTCATGTGGGCCCATCTCACAGCATATTGTGTAAGCAACTGCTTCCGTGGTTTCCCACAAGAGCAGGTGCTTACTTGTTCTGTTGCACGAAGCCCAGATTTACTCAATAGGAAGTTTGTAGCAACTGTTACCAAAAAGCCTGAGCTCTCACATTATCTTGAGCAGATGAAATAAAATGTTCATCTAAAAAAAGTTCATCAAAATGTAGGTGTCCAAGTGATAAAAAACAGTGCAGATTCTGGAGATGTGGGTCCCGCATCTTAAAATCTTGGCACCTGCAGTGACAGGTATTCTGTTAATATTTTGCTCTGAGGATTTGCTAAATATGAAAAGCAAGAGTTCTTTTAGTTTTTTGTCCTTTGATGGTGGCTAGACCTTTCGGATGTTATTGTATGCTATTGCACTGAGAAAAATTGGGAAAACCAGCAACACAATGAAGCCATCCTCCTCCCAGTGCCACCTGCCTTTGCTGTGTTTTGGTTATTGACAGCATTTGCATGTGAAGCACAATTATGTAGGGAAGAAAACTGTTGTCATGGGAGGTAGACAAAGCCCTGTCCGTATTTTAGTTAATTGTAGCCTATTTATATGATCCAGAGTTAACGTTGTTCATTGACTTCTTGTATTTTTTGATGAGAGACTAAATGTTTATTGGCCCAAAACAAACCAGTATCTTCTGTTTTTTTCTAGATTGTGATACCATTCTTCAGTCTTTTAATCAAAGATATTTATTTCCTCAATGAGGGCTGTGCCAACCGCCTTCCAAATGGCCATGTCAATTTTGAGGTAAGGCTAGGCTGCAAAAATCCACTAGTGTCTCCGCCAGCTGTAGCCCAGGCCAGGGCACCTAAGCTGATTCTGAAGCTCTGGAACCAAGTTTTCTCTTCCCCTCCTGTTTTGTAAGAAAATAACAATCATGAATAGAATAAATTAGCTACACCATTATTCTTCATTATCATCTGAAGGTACTTGAGTAAATTTTTACCAATACCCAGCAAACATCTATACCTAGTGTTTATTAAATTAAGAAAGTTATGTAGTTCAGAAGATCAGAAGCCAAAGGGGAAGATGAAATGGAATTATCTCATCCAAGCTCATGATTTTTGATCATTGTCTTTACGTTCTTTTCTTTTATTCTCTTCTAGAAATTTTGGGAACTGGCCAAACAAGTGAGTGAATTCATGACGTGGAAACAAGTGGAGTGTCCGTTTGAGAGGGACCGGAAGATCTTGCAGTATCTGCTCACAGTCCCAGTCTTCAGTGAAGATGGTGGGTAGCCTATTTAGCTGGAGCCACCACCACCACGAACTTTACCATCAGGAAACTGGTGTAGAAATGCTTGGTGCCTGATTGCTCATGTAGTGTGAGGCCTGTCTCTAGGGTTATTCCATCTTCAGAGTTTTCTGTTGCACAGAAAAATCGTATGATTTATCCCTAAAGTATCTGAGTCAGGCACTCACTGACTCTTGACCCAGAAACAGTATGTTTCCATGTTTAAACATTCTTTATAATATTTGCTCTGCAGAGCTTTGGACACGAATGGAAAGCTATGGAAGGATTTTTTTCCCCTTGTTGGGGCTTGCTTTAATGGAGAAAAAAGGTGTTTTGTGGTATGTTGATAGTCAAGGTAAACTGAAAAGCAACATAATTAGTTGCTACCCCTGCTGTTTGAAAAAGTAGTGGAAAAGTCTTAACATATTAAAACATTAGGAAATTTGAGTTGGAAACAGTATTGTGTATAGAAAAAATTGACCAGAAATTTAAAGTTTGTAAAAAAGTGGGAATTTATTCTGTTGACCTGTTTCATCCTAATAGTATAGAAATCAACAGCATTGTTAACAGATTTTCTCATAGTCTGTTGATGGTGTTTGTGAAAATGACTAAAGAACATTTTGAATTAATATTGCCCATTCCAGAGGGGACTTGATTGTTATTGACCTCTGCAAACAGGATTAATAACAAGCTTTTAAATCCTTGAACTCTTTTTGACTTAAACAGAAAACCATTAGAAGGATGAAACACTGGCCTAGAAAATCTGGCTTTTTACTGGCCAAAAAGTCTTTTAAAAATTGATCTACCAGGAAAGCCTCTCCTTTCCATCCCCCTTCTTTGTAAAGAATGTAAGCGTGAGTGTATGATAGTGTCGTGTGGCTGGCATTTTTAAGCCTTTTTTGCCTCATATATTGTCTTCGTTAACCAAGTGTCTTAGTTAACCTTTTTGGCTTAGCAGCCCTTGGGTTTTTGTTCAGATGGTCAGCCAGGGGCAAAGTGGCCTTCTGTGCTCTCAGTGAAACTAGGAAGCTTGCCAGTGGTGATTTGACATTTTAAAGAGTGTGTTTTGCTGTAGGGTTTGGCTCCAGTGGAACAGGGGAGGGATGGTACTGGGTAATGCCTCAGAGAAGGCTTCGGTGTTAATGCATTCTTACTTTTCATTGATTGCAGCTCTCTACTTGGCTTCCTATGAGAGTGAAGGACCTGAAAATCACATAGAGAAAGACAGATGGAAGTCCTTGAGGTGGGTCTCCTTGCTTCTCGGTGCTGTGCGCATCTAAAGCTGATGGCGGGCTGCAGTGAAGAAGCCGTGTGCTTGCTGGAGGAAGGCCCTGCCTGCGTGTTCCAAGTCCTCTCTGCACCTCATCTGGTCACTGAATCTATGTGGCTTGGAATCCTCATTGCCATCATTCAGTTTTACTGCCTTCTTTTTTTTAATATATACTGGCAGATACACAGTGACTGTTCCTCTGTCTCTTCCATTATTTTATGGAAAGAGGAACTGAAATGACCCCATGGTATGTTAAACAGGGCAGCAGCTCGTTTTCTTTGTATAAAAGATAAGACATTCAGACTGTGTTCCTGAACAGTTCTACCACTAAAATTTTATTGGACCTGAGATAAAAGAGACCTAAGTCCCAACTGGTTCAGTAAATTCTAGTGTTTTACTTATTAGCTGGATATCAGTGTCTGCTCTTTGGTTTGAGAGAGAGAGAGGAAAAAAAAAACTTTATTAAAACTTTTTTTTTCAAACATGTAATTAATTATTTTTAATGGAGGTACTGGGGATTGAATCCAGGACCTCGTGCTTGCTAAGCATGCGCTCTACCACTGAGCTGTGCCCTTCCCCATCCTGAGAGAAAAACTTTCAATGCAATCCAGAATCTTTTCAAATTTAAAAATTGTATTAATCTATTAGTATTTTCAAACAAATGTACTTTCAAACAAAACTAGGATAGGCAAGTTTGCATTTTTACCATTGGAGATGCTTTAATAGGCAAAAGCAGCCCGGGCTGTAGTATTATTATTAAACTAGAGTGCTGTTACCTGTGCTGCTACTCAGAGACTCTGGGAACATGTGCTTTTTTGTACCAGGTTGAGAAGCCCATTTTCTCTTCTTCCCAAAGTCATTTGAGAGCCTTCATTATACTTGATCCTGGGCTAGGCTTCCTGAACCAGGGTACCTAAGATACATTTGGATTTATGAGATTTTGTTTTAAAGGAAAATTTAGGCCTTCTTTGTACCTTTCATTGAGGACCGATGAGATGCAGAGGCGTTATTACCTTAGAATAAGCTGCAGTGATAGGTAAAGGATTGGAGATGTTTCTTGTTTCCCAGACGCAAACATAAAGCTTTAAGTTACGGCCATCGCCGGGAATTGGGGGAATATAACAAGTGTGCTGGGCCGATGCCCAGTTCTCCTTTGATGAAATTTTGTACCTGCTAGTGGCACGTTTGTATTAACATTTTGTACTACTTTGTGTTGGTATTAAGGGATCTTTACTGCACCATTTAATAGTATTCTTGTGTAAACCATGAGCCTCAGAGTACACATGTTGCTGGAAAAGAGATTTGGGAATTACTCCTTGGGGTTATCCTTTTTGGATGAACTTTGCCTTCCACATTTCTCCTCTTATTCATCCCCCCTTCCCATTTTTTAAAAACATTAAGTTGATACGGCCCCCAAGTACAGCTTAGCTATTGTTACTTTTCTTAGAGATTTTTTTTTTAATTGGTAAACAGAGAAATTGGGATACATAAATGATTCCTGGTATCTGCATTGCCTGTGAAATCCAGACATATTATAACAATTCAGAGCTCCCACACATTTCTGTTCTAATTGTTTTTCTTTTCTGATTCTTATTCTTTTGTGCCAAATTCCTATTGATTCGTGGTTATTTGGAAGGGTTTGTAAATCCAAGGGTTAATCGTAATGCTAAAGGTTAATTTATAGAGTCTTTTCCCATATCTGTATGTACTGCACACACAATATACATTTAATATTTAACATTTGATAGGTTGAAATGTGACCAAAGAGTTCAGTGGGGAATTTAGACACATGAAGGGAAAGAGAGGGGTTGCTGTACTGGCCTAATCAGACTCCACTCATAAGTGCTTAATAGTATAGTTACCAGGGAAAGGGGGTGGGAGGGGATAAATTTGGGAGTTTGAGATTTACAAGTTTTAGCCACTATATATAAAAATAGATTTAAAGAAGTTTCTTCTGTATAGCACAGGGAGCTAGGCTCAATATCTTATAATAACCTTCAATGAAAATGAATATATATATATGTATATGTATGATTGGGACATTGTGCTGTACACCAGAAATTGACACATTGTAACTGTACTTCAATTTAAAAAATTAATTAAAAAAAATTCAAGCAAAACAAACAAAAATAACTGCTTAATAGCAATGCTCCTGGTAAAAATTCACTGAGGGATTAGCAGCAGCACACACAGAATGAATGATATATAAGGAAATGTGCATATAAACACAGCAATGATGTATTCTTGGCATGAAAATCTAGTTTCCAAGTCAAAATTGTTTTTTAAGGGGCCTTGGAAGACAAACTCTCCTTTGAGTCTGGGTTTAAGCAGTGTACTCTGCTTTTCTGTATCTTGTCTAATCTCAAGGCCCTACTCCAGTGCCTCCCTCTCCCTGACCCATCTCTCCCCAGAAAGAGACCCACATGAACTCATACACCCTGAAGCATCTTCCTCTGCTGTTATAGGCCCAGTTGTTCTGTAGCGTGTGCTGCTTTTCCCTACTGCTGTGCAAGCCTTTGAGGGCAAGCACAGGGTCTTCCCTCCTGTCTGCCGTAGCTCAGTGTCACAGGCTGTTGAGGAATGGCATTGGGTGACTGTAGGTGTTGGATGAGGCAGAGCAGCACCAAAGAAGATAAAAAAAGAAATAGGGTTACATGCTCCCCAATGTTCATAGGCGCTATTTACAATAGCCAAGACATGGAAACAACCAAAATGCCCATCGACAGATGAGTAGATAAAGATACAGTATATTTATACAAAGGAATACTACTCTGTCATTAAAAAAGAATAAAATAATGCCATTTGCAGCAACATGAATGGACCTAGAGATTATCATACTAAATGAAGTCAGACAGAGAAAGACAATATCCTATGATATCACTTATATGTGGCATCTTTTAAAATGACACAGATGAACTTATTTACAAAACAGAAATAGACTCACAGACAGAAAGCAAACTTATGGTAACCAAAGGGGACAGTGATGGAGGATAAATTAGGAGTTTGAGTTTAGCAGATATGAACTACTATATACAGAACAGATAAACATCAAGGCCCTACTGTGTAGCACAGGGAATGATATTAGCTTATAATAACCTATAATTTAAAAATGTGAAAAAGAATATATATATATCACTGAATCACTATGATGGACACCAGAAACTAACACAACATTGTAAATCTTCAATTAAAAAAAAATCATATGACCATAAAAAAGAAAGAAAGAAACAGGCTATGAACCTTGGCAAAACCACGTATGCTAAGTAGATGGTGAGGCTTCTTATTCTAGAATGATAGGACCCACGTGAAACTGTGTGCTACGTTGGCTTTGCTGGGAGTACAATATTTTTACATAGATACTTCTCCTGCCGGTCCCAGAGCCACTCACTCAAGACACTTAGGTTCAGCAGTGACGATGACAGATACACCTCTGAGGGGAGACCCCTTTCTTGGCACTTGTTATTTAAATGCTCTCCGCAGGCACAGCCCTTGAACCCACTCAGATTTACTAAGTAACCCGTCAGTGATGAGACCAGTGTGTATCTAAAAGCTTTTTTTTTTTTATTAGGAATGACCTGGGTTTTGTGTGTGTGTGTGTGTGCTTGTTAATATCAAGCCACTCAAGATAGAGATTTACCTATAAATAAAGTTTTTGCCATCTCCACCAACATGTATTTATTTTAGTGATTAAGCAGTTCTCCAGGAAAACCTGAAGGACTTCAATGCTTCATCTTTTTTTTTTTTTTTTGGTCCTCTTTTTAACTCTGTCACATCAAACTTAAAACATGGGAAAATGAAACAAGCATTAGGCAAGGATATTCATCCTCCTTCATATCATCTGCCACCTTTGTGCTTATCTTGTCTTCTTATTACTCAGGTCCAGCCTCCTAGGCAGAGTTTAACACACGAGATGCTGCTGCTGCTGCTGCTGCCGCCGCCGCCACCGCTGCTGTACCACGCAGATCATCGAGGGGCTGGCCTTTGTTTTCCGGGCACCCAAAGCTACAAAAAAATCATGACATCCCCGTGAGCAGGCTCCCTCAAGAGCAGATGGGGTCCTGATTCCCCACAGCTGACAGACTGACTCAGATTTTGTGAGACTGAAATGTTCACTGAAGACACTGGAGAAAGAATCCTCTAGAGATCCCAGCTCTGCAATGACTCATCTCCTGGAATTTCCATGTGAATCACAGCTCTGCACCTGGATGGAACTTTCTTTTGTGTGTGTGTGGGTTTTTGTTTTTCTTTTTTAATTTGGTTCAACATTTGCTGCTAATGGGACTTGCCCAGCTGAGTGCTGGCTCTTAGGAAGCCCATGTTTCTTTGTTAACTTAAAAGAAAAGGGGAGAGGAAGGAGGGGAAGAAAACCCTCTATTTAGATCCCAAACTTCAGCTCAGCGGTGTTGCCGAGAGGGGTAAGCTGGCTGAATGCCGACGGCAGACTTTGTCTCCCTGAGTTGGACCTGGGTTGTAAATGCCTCTCCTCCCTGTTCCTACGAGGTTTTGAGTTGGCTGCTGGTTAGCAAACTCCTTTTTACCCATATAAGTTATTTAATATAATAATGAAGCTCAACACTGTGGTAGGAGAATAGCCACTAGGAAAAAAAAAGCAGAGTTTGTCATTGGACTGCATAACGTTCTTGAAGGACCCTCTGTTTTCTCTGCCTTTCTGAGCTGTTGACAACTCACCACTGTGTTCTACAGATGGATTTTTCGGTAGTTTTTTTGTTACTTAGTTTTCCATGATGCCTATTTGTTTTTCCTCTTGTACATTTAAATTATCTGACTTTAAGGGAAAAAAACCCATGGCCTAATTACAGTTTGTTTTTTTTTTGGCAGACGGTTATTTTTTATTACCTTTTGGAGTCTGTTGGTGACTAAACGTGTGAACAAAGAACACGTTGGAAAAGTTACCCCCAACCTCCCTCCCAACTAGAGCAGTGAACAAAACAAATGAAAAACATCTTGCTGTGAACTCAGAGGTCAATCTAATTGTGAAATAGTTCACCTTGTTAAACATCTAAGTAAGTCTGTGGTTGCTCTTCAAACAGCCATTATATTTATTTACTCTAGGAGAAACTGTAGAGTAGTAAACTGTGCTAATGAAAAAAAAAAGACATCATGTTCAAAACAGAGATGTATTTGAAACCTTAATGACATGATTTCAAAAAACAGAGCATGTCTGTATGCTGCACGCCACCTCAGCAGACCTAAAGTGTCTCCGAGTTGTCCCTTTCCAACGAGCAATATATTTGACACTCTGCGGCCAGGAGTTGTGGTGTCTTTCTTTTCTTTAATGGTCAGGATTGGTCAGGGGTGAGGGAGGGGGCAGGGGGCTGTAGTCTGCATCGCTCAACTCAAATGACTGGCGAAAAACGTGTCTGTCCTTGCCTAGGCACTGACTTCCTGAAAATCAATCGTAGCAAGCATTTGATAAGCATCACTTGCCAGGCACTTCTAAGTATGGCTCATCACCCCTACTTTTTCAGTATGGATTCAGGCATATTCATAATAATGGTGACTTGTCTAAGGCCATGTAGCTAATGAGAGACACAAAGATTTGAGCTAGACCTCCTAAACCCAGAGCCCAGGCTTTAGATCACAACACCAAGCCGTCTCAGACTTCAAGATAACCTTCAAACCTGCAGGGACTCTGGGGATCGTGTTGCTGTGCAGATGTGGATTCTGTGGGTCTGGGGTGGGGTCTGGGCAATGCTGATGCTGCTGGTCCTGGCATCCGCAGAGTAGCAGAACGCCCTGCAGTCCTGCCTCCTCGCCCCTGCACTGCCTTTCCCTGAACTCTGCACCCTGCATGTGTTGCCATGACAGCAGCAACATTCATCTTTCTTTCAACCGTCTATGTCGTCGGGGGTCTGCAAACCGTGGGCTGCCAGCCGAATCTGCTCATTTCGCTTGGCTCACAAGGTGACAATGGTTGAAAAAAGATCAAAAGAAGAATAATATTTCTTGAGAGGTGAAAATTGTATGAAATGCAAACTTCCATGTCCATAAATGAAGTTACTGGCGCACAGACACACTCATCGCCTCACACACTTTGTCGTGACTGCTTTCTGCTACAGTCTTGTAGTTGTGACAGAGAGTGGAGGACACACAAAGCCTCAGATATTTACTCTTTGCCCTTTACAGAAAGTTTGCTGACCCTGATCTCTGGGTGGTTGTTTTGCGCACGACAGTGAGTTTGCAAAAATGCTATAAAGTTTCTAATGTGGTAGATACATCAAGGTGAAACTCCTGAAAAATTTTTCCTCAAGTGATATTACACTTAAAAAATGGGATTCTAAGGCTATTCAAACACAAAGTTTCCAGAGAACAAGTTCCTGTTCTCATACACACCTCTTGTTTTAATGTCCAGATACGCCAGAGGTTTACACCGTGTGCTCACTCACCTGGAAATCGTTCACCGTCTCCCTCTCGGTGCCGTCCGTGTGTGGGTGCAGCACATTTGTCACTGCCGTGGCCAGATGGGAGCGTGGGTGAGCACAAGCGTGAACTGCACCGGGCCATGTCGGCCCGCGTGTAGGTGTGGATTCAGGAGGTGATCTGTCGGGGCACGCCGTGAATTCCTCCCTCAGCAGCAGGCTTTGAGCAGGGGCCTGGAGGGAGCCTGCCATCAAGCTGGGCTTGCTAGGGAAGGAAGCGAGCCCCTTTCACAATCTGAAGTGCCCCTTGTTTCTAAGAACACAGGCCCGGGTTCCCCAGGGGTGGCTGGCCTTTTATCTCACAAAGAGCATCATCAGTAGAGGGTTGTCCTGCCTTTGTCTTTGAGGGTTTCCAGCTTTCCCTCTCCACTCGACCTGGCTCTAGCACTGTGCCCCTCCCTCACCCCTTCCTCACCCCTCTCATACCCCAGCACGTTTACTCCTTTCTGTACTTCCTTTTCCCAACTGCCCACCTGCCTCCTGCGCTTAGAATCCCGAGAAAGCACAGCGCAGGGTTGGAAGCGGAGTTGCTAAACTACGTAGGAACGTTGGGCTGTAGATGATTGACATTCTCTCCCTTCTGCCTGGGTGCACTGTTTACCCTGTGGGCTGTCTGCACAAAAGACTCTGCCTCTGTTCCAAACGTGTCTTCCTGTTGTGCTGGAGAGTGCACAGAGTGCACAACTGGGGATGGAAAAGAGGGCTAGGCTCATTCTCCTTGGAGCTGAAGGTTCAAAGGAATTCCTGAATTCGCTTCCTGGGGAAAAAAATGTGCTTAGTGACTTGGAAACTAACTAAACATAAAACTCGAAGATATTCTGATGGTGACTCTATTAGCTTTACTCTTAAGACATTTTTAAAACGAAAAACTTTGGTCAGACTTGGGCTTCTAGAGTTTTAATAGAAGGGGGGGGGGCGGCACTTCCTGGTTAAATCAAGCCAAAATATTTTTTCTGGGTTTGAATGATTAGGTAATTGCCTCAGTTCTCTGCTTCATGTAATCAAGGTCACTTTACTCAATGCTAACAGAAGAGATGTTGGGGTCTGAGGTTTATGTATTCAAACTTTGCAGGTTAGGAAATTTCATTCAAAACTAGCAAGTAAGGCTGGCTCCATGCAAAATAGACCCTAAATCAAAATAAGCCTTAATTCTGTACTATCAACTCCTCTTAAAGGATGCTTTATTCTTTCCTATCCTTTCCTTTCCTTTCCTTTTCTTTTCTTTTGTTTTCTTTTCTTTAATTTAATGCAATGAGGAAACTCCTAGGTAGCCGATTCCCACTTCAGAGCTAGCAGGCTTCAGCAGGCTTAAATCCCACTCCACCAGCCTGAAACCCAACTTCCTTTCTCTACAGTGTGAGCTGATAAGAGATGAAACATGCCAGTGTGTGTACTCACCTTTGGACAGCAAGAGGCAACTGTCTTCCAATATTGTTAACAGCATACTTCAGTTCAAATGTGCACATAGTCCAACGTTTTAGGACTTATAGTTAATGGTTTATGGAACATGATTTGGAGAATTAAAAAGAAGGGAACCAATATTTCTTGGAATAAGCAGGGAAATTATGTTTTCCCTGAAGAGTGCCCAATCAGTGGGTTTTAAAAAGTTTGCATTCTTTCCCTCTTTCCACCTATGCTGCTTGGAGAAAATGAAAGCATGAAATCATGTTTCTCTGGATGAATCACTGTGGGAAAGTAAGTTCAGCAGAGTGTGTTGTCAACTTGGTTGAGACCTGGCAGTTGGAGGATGGTGGGCTTTGTTCAATTTTTTTGCAACGCGATTATGGAATCGCATAAGTGCAGGGGAGCCGCATGGGGAGTTAACGTGCTCAGTTCAGATGTGTTGGATCCACGAGCGAGCCAGGTGTCAGTCTGGGTATTGCAGGGTCACAGGTTTTTACTATATTGGGGTTAAATAAATCTCAAATATCCCCCTATGATACCTGGACTTTGGAATTGAGTATAAATTTAAGTGATTCTGATCCATTTTCATGGGTGGTACTATCCCCAGAGATCAGCAAAGGACATCCAAAGTGCTAAGCGCTTTGTTTTTATTATGATTATGAATTAGATTATCACTCCTCTGCGTTTAGTGGTACACAGGTGATAATCATGGCAAGAAATCCGTCTTTAATACTGACTGGTATATATAAAATAGATCAACAAGTTTATGCTGTGCAGCACAGGGAAACATTCAATATCTTGTAGTAGCTCACGGTGAAAATGAATATATGTATATTCATATATGACTGAAGAATTGTGCTGTACACCAGAAATTGACACATTATAAACTGACTATAACTCAATTTAAAAAAATGTGATAAGTAAAAAAAAAAATCCATTTAAAAATAATATGAAAATCCATCATTAAAAGAAAAACTGGGACCAATATCATTTAGGGTCATGGGATAAGTTTGATAAACTCTGTGAGGGCATTAGGTGAGGAATATGAGAATGATGGGCTAAATTTCACTCTCCTCAGATTTGGGGGGCTTTGGGGGAGTCTTCCCCACCTTTCTGACTTCAGTGTCCTCATCTGTAAGTAATGGGTCTAGACCAGTTGACATGCAACGGCCATTCTGATCTGCGGGTCTGTGGTTTGGCAAAGCACTTTCTTAGCTTTCTGGACCAAAAGGTGAATCAGTGAGTAGATACAGCATCCTGCATTTGTGCCTCCAAACTTCCCCAAACTTCCCCTCTTCCTGCTGGACTCTTTTGTGTTTTGTTTGCTGTGTTTGAAGAGGGAAGGGATAAGAGGCTAACTGCTACCTGACTGGAGACAAAGAAGAGATAAAGGCCCAGCTACCCCATCCAATCCTGTTCACCATACAACAGGACAGAGTTCCTTATGGTAAGGAGTGACTGCTACCCAGATTGGAAACCAGAAAACGCCCTACGTACAAGGTCAGTTATACGATTTCAAAGGTGCTAGAATAAGAAAGCACAGCTTCTAGAGACTACGAAAAGACTTTGTTGTGTAGACTTTGTTGTGCAGACAACATCTTTGCTGCGGCAGCTGTTGGAATCGTGCTGGTTTATGCAGATAAAATCACAGAGAAAGTGACTATTCACACCTAGTCATTTACAAATGAGTCACTCTTTGGCTTAGACCAGGCTCAGACAAGTGATGATCAGAGCCCACTTCTGCATTTTGTCAACTTTCATTTCTTGAAAATGATTAGGAACCGCCTCTGAAGACCGTCCAGACAGTGGTAAACTGCTGAATTTGCCACACTTTGTACAGGAAGTCCCACACAGAAGGAGACCAGCAAGGATGCAGACCAGTCCCGTGAGGATGGGTACCTTCTCTCTCTGAACTGCAAGTGCTCCCTGAATCCTAGTCCAAGAAGACCTCTGCGAAATAGAGAAGGTCAAAGGAAGAAAAAGACAAACAGCTCAGAAGAGGGGGAAAACTCTGAAGGGATATGTAAATAGCAGAGCTTTGGCAAGTGGGAGGGTTTAAAGAGGAGGTGTGACATTCGAGGTGTCTGAGCTTCTGAAATACTCAAACATTCAAGATCTAATAAGAAAAGAACGAAGCAAGGAAATCTGTTCTCTTGGAAAACTACAAACTATGAGCTACTGAAACGGGTATGAAATGGAGCAGGACCCTGTGGGATCCTCACAGGTGCAAATCCTTCCCGTGTCCCTCACTTCTTGTTTGCAGGAAATAGGCTTCACAGTCTCCTCGACCTTCCGTGAGCTCCAAAGGGCAGATTCAAACAGTTGCTAATCAGAGAAGGGAGGGAATGCAGAAACAAGGACGGCACAGTCAAGAAACAATAGTGCAGCCCTGGGGCAGGGTCTTGGTTCCTCCTCAAAGAATATACATAACAATATCTTTGAGTTCTTCTGCGGGAACTAAGGCCCCCACCCAGGTGGAGGATGGTAACTTCAGACCGAGCAGGAGATTCCTGGAACCTCACCATCAACCAATGAGTAGAAAGTCACACACCCTGCAGCCCTCACCCCAAAATTCGCCTAAAGAAACTATTCCCTGAAAACTATCAGAGAGTTCGGGTCTTTCAAGCACAAGCCACTCGTTCTCCTTGCTTGGCCCTGCAGCAAACCTTTCTTTGCTCCAAACTCCAACGTTTCAGTTTGTTTGGCCTCACGGTGTGTCAAGCACACAAATTTTTGTTTGGTAACAGGTATTAGGTAAATGAATAGAACTAGATATCTATGAAGATTATTTTTCAATTACAGTAATTTACTGAACTGACTCCAAAAAATAAAGCTTATAAAATTCTGGAAACTAGGCATCACGCACCCTTCTCCACCTACTCAAAACTGATCAAGGCCTTTGTGCAGAGCAAAGAAGAGCTGGCCGGAGGGCTTGCTTTCTCAGCCAGGTCAGACCAGGACACGAAATAAGGCCAACCCACGGGGTTCCTAAGTGCCCCTTTCAAAAGGCTCAAAAATTGTTAAATACTTTTTTTCTTTCAGAGTATGCTCTTGGCTTACAGATAAATCCAGCCCTGCTGTGATGGCCAGGCACAATGGAATAGATGGAAACCTCTGGCTCTGCTCTTCAGTTTCGTAAGAATATTATAAGATATTCTTATAAATAGAACTTCCTATGTTCAGAGAGTCCAGAGCATGGTGCACACTGCTCTGTGGTTTATCTCGAGTTATTTTCTGCAGCCTGTACTCTCAACATGGAATGAGCCTGAAGGCAGTTTTTCTCCACCTCTAGACCCAGGTGGAGGCTGCTGGGCCTTTAATTCTCAGACTGTTTTTTTCCCAGTGGAACCATCAGTTCTGCGGTGATGAAGGAGGGGTTGTTTTGAGACTGTGAAGACTGGCTGCTTCTTTCAGCACAATTACCAGGTGCTGTTGAGTCTACAGAGTCTCTTTGCTTTCACAGAGCCCAGTCACTTATCCTTGCTTGGAAGGGGCCTGTTCCCCAGGAGGTTAGTCACACGCCCTAGAGGAGAGGGGATGAATGCGGGAAACAGCCTTGTCAATCACAGACACACTTTCTCCAGTATGGCTGGTTCTGTCCCAGCTCCCACCCCACCTCCTTAACACACTCTGCGCCCTGGAGTTTCCCCTCACTCCTGCCTCCAAAAGACGTGCATTTCTTCAGGGTCTACTGATCTTAGCCAGCAATTTGAAGGTTTAAATTTGTCAGTCTAACTTATACTATTGTGTGATTGACTGAGAATCATTTCATGTTGGCTTCCTAGCTGGTGGAGTTTTAAGGCATAGAGTACAATTTTAAAATTTAGGCAGTGAGGGGGAAAATGTGGACAAGAGGACCTTATAGAGCTGTAAAATAGAAGAGCTTTAAAGGTTTTGCCAAATGATTGATTCATTGAGCCATCAGGCTGGTTAGTGAGAGGCCTGGGACCAGAGGTACAGTCTAGGACCGTCCCCTGGCACTAGATGGGTTCACTGCAGAGCAGACTGGCCTGCCTGGGACAGCCCAGGTTCATGTCCTCAGCAACTCATGGCGTTTTCAGCTGTTTCAGCGCTTTTGTTTTTTGGTTTTGGTTTTCTTCTATATATATATATATTTTTTTTTTAATTGAAGTATAGTTGATTTACAATGTTGCATTAGTTTCTGGTATACAGCATAGTGATTCAGGAATATATATTTCTTTTCCTTTTCTTTTCCATTAGAGGCTTTTACAAGATATTGAGCATAGTTCCCTGTGCTATGCAGTAAGACCTTGTTGTTTAACTATTTCATGTATAGAAGTGTGTATCTATTTCAGAACTTTTGAATTCACAGATTCTCTACTTGTCAAGAAAAAAAAGAAAAAAGATCTCATTTAAGACTTACTGAGTCTGCTACACACGGTGCTGAATGCGGAGATACCGAGGTGAGGCTGAGACCCAGCACCTGCGCAGAAGGAGCTCACCTTCCCCTGAGGAGACCGCCTGGTGGTGCAACAGGTGCTGGGCGGCGTGCCCCCTTGGTGCCCCCAGACATCCTCTATTCTTAGCTAATTGGCTTGGGAGGTCAGAGAGCTTTTCGTGGTGGTTGCAAATCTGAGATTTTATGAATGTTTGCCTGGGGATTTCCTACTGCTTGTGTGTACAGGGCCGGGCAGCCACGTGCGCATGCGTCATTTTGTCCTGTGCTGGAGGAGAAGGTGGAGGACTGGGGACTGAAATCCAGCCCCAAGCTGTACATGAAGCCTGCATCAAGGCAGCTTGTGCCCGGAGGAAGGGTGCTTTATTGTAATTCATCCTCCTTGAGGGGTTATCTCTTCCTGCTTGGCAAAGAGGCTCCTGATATGCTGGCAGAAGCCTTGCAAAAGAGCACAAAGTGGTCCACTCAGAGAACCACCTAGCCTTCATTATGGCTGAGTTAGGGTTTAAGCCGAGCCTTGAGAGGTCGTCAGGATCCAGAGGGAGAAAAGATTGGAGATCTGTGCTGAGAAATTGTACTTCATCCTAGAAGTCTGTGTGGAGCCCCTGGAGGACTTTCAGCAGTGGGGGGACAAGGTCAGACAGAGGTGCAGTTTAGCAAGGAAACACTGGCTGCTAAGCAGAAGATGAAATGGTGTTGAGGGGAGGGGTGGGGGAGGATGGGGAGATGAGACGGCGGGGATGAGGGTTGGGGGGGACCTTAAGAATAACTTAGAGGGACTGGGTGGAAGATTCTTGTCTTAGGTCAGACAATTAGTTAGGAGGGTCTCAGCCAAGACCGGAGGATAGAAAGGAGGAAGGAGATTCCTAAAATGTTAAGAAGGCAGAGATGAGAGCCCTGGGGAAAGACGAATGACAGTGTGGGCGCCCTTGAGGACGGAGAGGAGCTGAGGCTGGGGGGCAGCAGCTGTCTGTGTCATGGGCTGAACTGTGTCCCCTGAAAAGATGTCTTGGAGTCCTGGTCCCTAGGTTAGTAGCTGCATGCTAGTCCTGGCCCCAGGACCTCAGAACGTCACCCTGTTTGGAGAGAGGCTCTTTTCAGAGGTAATCAAGTTAAAGTGAGGTTATTAGTGTCGGTCCTAAAACAATATGACTGGGTGTCTTTAAAAAGGGGGAAATGCAGACACAGAGACAGACATGGACACAGGAGAAGGCCACATGGAGATGGAGTTAATGCTGCCACAACCCAAAGAACTAGCAGGAGTTAGGAGAGAAGCAGGGAGCAGGTCCTTCCTGAGCATCTTTAGAGGGATCAGAGCCATGGGGACGGCTGCATCTCAGACTTCTGGCCTCCGGGCCTCGTAGGTAATACATTTCTGTCGTTTAAGCCACTCTGTTTGTGGTACTTTGTTACAGCAGTCCTAGAAAATTAACAGTCTGCCTCTTTATGATTCAATTATGTATTAGTTGGAGTCTAGTAAAGAGGAAGCTTATAAAGGGATTAGGTAATGCTTCCTACACTTTACCTTGAACTGCAGAACAACAATCATTCTGCTTTATTGACAAACGTCCTTTCAAGTTTCCATACTTTATTACCTTCAGTTGTATCCACCTAAATCAATGTAAGACGAATAGGGAACTTGAACTGTTCACACATGTCAATGAATGCTACTAAATACATATCATGGAAATTGGTGAGACCCAGTCCCGAGGTCTAACCATGGTGGGCCAATGGTAGAGTCAGAAAGGACTCTGGAGAAAGTAATACATCTCTCATTTAACAGATGCATACCCCAAAGTCCATAGGATTTATGTGACCTTGGGCTAGCAATCTAACAAAATGGTGACAAAATTTTTTAATATCATTTTTATTAAGGACAGTGTATTAATGTCTTAGGGCTAGAAGTTGAGTGTTCATCTCTTGACCTGCAGTCGGTTCTTTCACCTTATACTCCAGGTTCAATGCTGAATTTCTCTTTGAACTGAACTGGTCTGAGGCCACCCTTGGTTTTTGAATGCAGGGGTTAAAAGTCAAATGATCCAAAACTCTCTAGTTTACAGTAATTCAGAAAAGAGACATAATAAAGATAAAAAGAACTGTATAGGAGAGCAAACACTAAGTAAATGTAAAGAAATAAAAATTTCCTTTTTAATCTGTCTCACTGGCTACTTCTCAGGCTCCTTTCCTGCTGCCTTTCAATCTCAAAACATTGGATCACCCCAGGGATCTGGGACGCCTTTATTTCCATTCACTGCAGAGGTGACTTCATTCAGTCCTGTTGCTTGAAAATCCTCTCCTACACCGTGACTTTCCCATTTGCAGCCGTAGGCCTTCTTCTCAGAGGTGGATTTACCTCAAAGCTTCACCTTTAGGACCACTCACTAGAACAATCTCTTCTAAGACCTGTACCTAATTTTGTATTGAGTCTTGAATTCTTTATCTCAAAGAAGCTCCCCCTAAAATTATATAAATGTTCGCTCCCACAAGCCTTGATCCACCCCCTGCTGACTCCTGGACCTCAGGCTTGTACACTCCACCTCCACTTGGAGGGCCATGTCCAAAAACCAAAACCAAAAAATCTCCTGATTTTCTCATCAGAAGTAGTCACTGGTGCTAGTCACCAAATATTTCCACCTCTCAGATTCCCAGGCATGTGGAAGGTTTGCATTTCTCATCATCTTCTTTGAAGTTAGGCAGAGCTCTGTGATGTCTTTGATAAAATGTGAAGGGAAGTGACTTCAATTCCCAGCAGGAGCTTTAGAAGCCAGAGTACAACTCACTCTGCTCCCTTCTGACTGCTGTGGTGATGGAGGAAGAGGGTCAGGATGAAGCCTCAGGCCCCTGGGAACCCCTGGGTACTCT
The DNA here is from genome assembly GCF_048773025.1 of Camelus bactrianus. Classification (NCBI taxonomy): domain Eukaryota; kingdom Metazoa; phylum Chordata; class Mammalia; order Artiodactyla; family Camelidae; genus Camelus; species Camelus bactrianus. The sequence goes on along the minus strand of NC_133540.1, from coordinate 91,148,939 downwards.
GAGCAGAGCTCCCTATCAACTGGCAAGAGATGTGCACTATGAGTGGGGGACAGATTTTTGTGGGTGAATCCAGTGAAACTTGGGGGTATGTTTGTTACTGCAGCATAACCTGACTGACTAATACAATCCCCAAATCTGGACCTCTTCTCATCTTTCTCCCTCAGTAAACTCCCATTCAGTCTTCTGGGTTGCTCAGGTCAAATCACTTGGCCTCATCCTTGATCCGCCTTTCTTTCACTGCACATCAATAGTCCTGTAGATGGCACTGCCAAATACATCTAGAAACTGACTACTCTCACTCACCACTTCCACCACATCTGCCATGCCAAGACACCATCATGTTTTGCTGGATTATTGCAGCAGTCCCAGTCTCTTGCCTTCCTATGGCCTCAATGCCACACACCAGCGAGGGTGGTGGTTTAGAACACAAGTCCCTATGCCACCCACACCATTATTCACTTTCCTATCATGATTTCACATTGCACTCAAAGTGAAATCTAAGGTCCTGTAAGATGTAACCCTGCTGTTTTTCCAGCCTCCTCTCCCACCGCCCTCCCCCTTGTCACTCAGATCCATTCTCACTCTCCTTATCAGTCTTCACACACACCAAACTTGTCCTAACCATTCCCTTGGCCTGGAGCACTCTTCCCCAGACAGCCCCATAGCTCATTCCCGCCTGTTTGTCAGCTCTGCTCAGAAGTCTCCTTCTCAGTGAGCCTTCTGACTAATCCTCCTTTGTGATACTGTGCTTTATAAACAACAACTATATGTTAGGACTTTGTCCCTAATTCTGGCACACAGCTCCTAAACCCTTGGAAATTCCTAAGTGATGACAATGATAAAGATGTCTTTTGTTGGAGAGAGGGTATATCTCAGTGTTAGAGTGCATAGCATGCACGAGGTCCTGGGTTCAATCCATTCACTTCCATTAAAAAGAAAAAGGAGAATTATAAAAAAAATATTTATCTTTTGTTGTATTAATGAGGTGAATTTTGGACCAAACCTAAGGATGCGTTCTGGTTGCCAGGAGAACCAATCATGAACCAACCATGTGATTAGAAGGTTGGAACTTTTAGTCCCACCCCACTAACCTCAGGAGAGGGGAGAGGGTCTAGAATTTGATTCAATCACCAAAGGCCAATGATTTGATTAATCATGCCTATGAAATAAAGCCTTCATAAAAATCCAAAAGGAAGGAGTTCAGAGAGCGTCAGAGACTGGTGAACACGTGGAGATTTGGGGATAGTGGGTTGCTTTAAGGGGGCATGAAAGCCCCTGCCTTTCCTTAAACCTTATCCTATGCATCTCTTCCATCAGACTGTTGCTGAGTTTTACCCTTTTGTAATAAACTGGTAATCCAGTAAGTACATATTTCTTTAAGTTCTGTGAGTCACTCTAGTGTATTAATCAAAGCCAAGGAGGAGGTTGTGAGAGTCTTCAATACATAGTCAATAGGTCAGAAGTACAGGTAACAACCCTGTCTTGCGACTGGCGTCTAAAGGGGGGGGGGGCAGTCTTCCAGGACTGAGACCTTAACCTGTGGGGTCTGACTCGGAATCCCGCTGAACTGTAGGACCTCCAGCTGGCTTTGGAGAATGGCTTGGTAGGGTGAGAACACCCCCTCCACACACTGAATTGGTGATCAGAATTGTTTCCCTTAAGCAGCAACCTCTTCCCTGATGCGTTAGTTTCTAGTAACATGTACCGAGCTTACTGCTACACACTGGGTTCTCTGCTAAATCCTCGACAGCAACAAACCCATTTACTTACAACTATCCTATGAAATGGAAACCACTACTATTCTTATTGAAGGGGTATAGAAACTGTGGCATAGAAATGTTAGAGACTTAAATTTAATGTCATGAATACTGGTGAGTGGCACAACTCAGATCTGTGTCAGACTCTAAATTCATGTTCTTAATTGCTATGCAGTTTGGTCCACAGATTAGCATGGTTTTGAAGACATATGAAAACTTGATTTTGGAAATTTTTTTTTATTGAAGTACAGTTGATTTACAATGTTGTGTTAGTTTCCGGCGTACAGCATAGTGATTCAGTTTTACAAATATATAAATATATGTATTTTTCATTATAGGTTATTACAAGATATTGAATGTAGTTCCCTGGGCTATACATTAGGACCTTGTTGTTTATGTATTTTATATAAAGTAGTTTGTATCTGTTGGAGATTTTTTAAATAAGTATTCATGTTTTCCTATTGGTGAACAAATTCAGACCTTTCACAGCACAGAATTCAGAGCTCACTGAACAATGATGCCCACAGAGCGTGGATTAATGTCAGTGTCGCCAGGATGCAGGTTTGGGGCGGATGGCAGCCCCTGACTCTGTCCTGGGCTGCTCTCATTTTTATCAGCGTGAAGATCGAAAAAGTCACAAAACTGATGCAGCATCAATATTCAAAACATTTTTGTTTTGCTGCAATAACGAATTAAACCAAATCAGACAAAGGTTGACAGACTTAAGTGAGGTTAAAAACTCACTTGTGCAAATTCAAGTGGAGAAAATTGGTCTCACCAAAGTTCACTTAAAGGGCCCTCGTGATTTAAAGTGACCTCTCTCTCCACTGGACCAACACTGTGACGTCACGTAGGTGTTTTTAGTAGCCGTCTCCGTCTCACTGAGCAAGTCCTGCATCCAGATGGAGGAAGACTGGAGGCCTGTCGCCCACTGGGCTGCCAAACCACATCTGTTGATTTCATCCTATTGTTTTTAGTTCTGAGGCTTCCAGAGGGACATTCATAAACCCGGCAGCACCAAGAAGACAGCGCTAAGGACAGTGAAGGTTTATGGATCCAAGCCACGTGAGACTTTGGCTGGACCCAGGGCTGTTAAGCCTGAAGGGAAGACTTGCTGGAGAATAACCACTGTCAGGAGACTTTAGCTTATCATGTAAAAGGGAAGAATTAGAGCCAAAAAGTGAAAATTACAAAGAGGCAAATTTCAAGTCAAGGTAAAGAATTTTCTAATCAATATATATGTTCTGCGTCCCTTATGGTGACAGGAGACATCCCCACGGAGAGTCATAAGACCATACCCTTGCCTTCAAGGCACTCACTGACCATAAGCAAGAGCATTTGTTGACTTATAAATGTTGATCTGCTTAAATGGAACCTTTGAAGTTGCGGCAGACGTCAGCAGTGTGGCGCAGAGGACGAGGGACTGATTCTCTGTAGGTGTTCAGGGGCACTTCCCAGAACTGATAATTAAGTATGACCTAGAAGCTCAGGTATGAAATTTGCAGGGGGACCCATGCGAAGGACGTGTTCCCAGGAGAAAGCAGGAAGGGAGTTCGGGATGTCACATAAGGAAGGGAAGAACCCAAGCAAGGTGCCATCTCGGGCGAAGTCCCAGATCCAGCCTGAGCTCTGGAGCATAAATGACTCCTCAGTGTTTGTCCTTCTTGAAGTAAGAGCTGAGCTTTTGTGCTTCCACACCGGTCTGTCACTGGAGGTGGGCGCCCTTGATGGGAGAGCAGGGGGAGGGGATAAAACTCCAGGGTGTATAGGGAACAGGCAGGGCATCTCCAGGGTCCTGGATGCCGGGAGTGGGATGCCCATGGCAGCGCGGGCAGCAGATGGAGGAAGGGTGTGAGACGTGGTTAAAGGGTCACACGTGGTGACGGGGATCTGGGTCTACACTGATAGTGTCTTCCCTCAGAGCCATGGGAGGGAGGGCCTTCTGGCAGAAGAACTGGCTGGACGAAGATGCGAGAAATGAAGTGTGCTTGGAAAATACACCTGGTATTCCTCAGCGTGGAGGGCGACTAGAGCTCAAGGGGAGACAGGCCAGGGAGCTGGGCTGGCAGACTTTTGTGGTGCCAAGGGGGGGAAAATATTCCAGCAGGCTCCAGGCAGGCAGGAATCGCAAGGAAATCTAAGAAAAAACGACTGTAGTGTGGCGACGCATCGTGGAGGCTGATTCTGGAAGGTGATTCTGGATTCAGAGATGCCCTGGGGAGCTCACAGGAGTTAGTGGATGGCTACTTTAGTTCTCTGGTGGATTTTCTCTACTTTTCCTGATTGAGACTCTCTTGGCCCAGATATACAGCACTGACCTTCTCTGAGCAAAACTTTTGGGATCAGCCCACTTCTTAATTTCCTGTGAAGCTTTGGGGAGGGACCTGACCCTGGTGCCCAACAGTCGGAGTGCAGGGCAGGATGTCATAAGTCCCAGCAACCTGGACACATGTCACCAGACACAACAGGGTGATTAAAGGACTGGCGGCCATGGTACAGGTTCTGTGATTGGTCAGAATAAGCTTTTCAGGAGCCAGATGGAGAAGATCCTTGTATCATGATCCGTGGCTGTGTAACCAGCTGCACAGGACCAGGACTAGGGAGAGGGGAGTGAGGCGAGTGAGGCATCTCTGGTACAAAATCTAAGGAGACTCACTCTCAGGGTCACTAAAGCACAAGTGAAGCCCTCCTTACATTTTGCACCCTGGCACCTCACTGACCTTACTCTAGTTCCAATCTTTAGTCACCCCGAAACGGAATGGTTTTGCTCTGGGACCTTTGGGTCAGTAATTCAGGGTGGGATGAGCTGGGCAGTTCTTCTGCTGGCCTAGGCTGAGCTGGTCCAGGCTGGGCTGGTCCATGTGTCCGTGGGCAGCGGGGTTTGGCTGGTTGGTGATGGCCTTCCCTGGAATGTCTAGGATGACTGGACCCTCTTCCCATGTGCTCTCTCATCCACTGGCTTATTCACATGGACTTCCAAAGGTCCCAAAGGACAGAAAGAGAGGGCACAGTGCTTTTTAAGTCCCTGTGTATGTTAACTTTTCTGCTGTCCCAATTGCCAAAGCAAGTCACATGCCCACGCCCAGGGTAAAGGGGTGGAGAAATAGACTCCGCCTCCTCATGGGAAGAGCTGCTAAGTCACTTTGCAAAAGTGCACACATACAGGAAAGGGGCAATTCTGTTGCTATTTTTCAATTTACCAAAATCTCATATGTAAAGGAGAGGAACATGGTTTCTATCCCCTAGTCAAGGGAGCTGTTGAAGTCTTTCAAGCCACGGAGTCATGATCAGATTGGGTGGCAAGAGATGTCACTAAGGCAGCTGTCAGAAAGAAGGAAGATTGTCAGGGTAAGGGGGGAGGTAATGAGAGGGTCGGGGTGGGTGAGAAATGGTGAAACCTTGTGTCAAGTGAGCAGGAGTGAGGATGGAGTAGAGAGGACAGGGTCAGATACCTTTAGCAGTTACAATGAAAACTATGGATGAAATCATTGGGGTACTGGAAAAGAAAACTGTGGAATTGCAGATTGAAGCTGCTTCCGAGTCAGGGTTCCCAGATTCAGCTGGGCTCTCTGCTTCCCTCTTCCCGTGGTCCTTCCAGCCTTCACTTTCAAAAGCCCTTCCGCTCTCGCTCCTATTCACTTTCAGCTGGAGATCTTGCCTCCTGATTGAGGCAATGGGGGAAAACTGAGGTGCACAGGGGAAAATTGAGGTTGACTGGCAAAATCAACCCAACTTCCATCTTCCTCCATCTACTCCCCACCCTCCTCTCTAACTCGTCTTCATCGGCACCCACCAGGACTATCCGGGTCTCTCCGAAGACAGTCTCTTCCTGCCCAAGGTTAAGACCTCTCCCTGTGATCTCCATCCCTTCTTCTCCACTCGCCTTGGATCTTGCATCATCTCCTTTTACAAACGGTTACTGTCCCTGTTATAAAATTTCAGTATGATGGAGACCAAGACATTAAATATATTGTAAAGTCATGCTTTCAAATTTTCTCTTATGAGTACAGCTAGTCAACAGTCAATCACTTTAAAAACAATTTGAACCTTTTGTACAAATAAGGTGGCCCCAAATGAAGTTTCTTTGTCCCTGGTTCCAACTTCAGAACTGTGTGAAAAGGGTTAACTCTCCTCTGAGTCCACACACCCTATTTTTCTTCTGGGTAACTCTCGCAGTATTTTACCTGAGACATGAAATTGTGGGTGATGTGCTCTGGGGCTCAAAAGAGATGGAAATACTGGAAGAAGATCAGAGAGCAAAGAGAGACAGGGCTGGGGGAGTGGGAGGGATTCATTTATGTGGAAACATGAAAGCAGAACTAACTAGGCAATGACTAATGATATGATAACTGTCTACCAACACCCGTGTGTATGATGTGAATGCCAAGCAGTCATTGCTTCATTCAGCACAAAGATACAATCTGAGCAGTTGCACGGTAGACAAAAAAATAAAATAAATAAAAAAAAACAGCATTGTTAATTACAGTCACAGAAGAATAAAAGGAGAAACTGACATGATTTCATGAAGACAACGTCCTTTCTCTGAGGACAACTCCTATCCATTCGTTCCTCTCTTCAACAAACTTGCAGTACTGGAGCCATAAAGAAGTCAACTTTCAGCTTTCCCCATCCCACCCGGAGGTCCGAGCCTCTAACATTTCCTTCATTTCCTAACTGGCCTTCCTGAATCCTCTCCATTCAAGGTTCAGCCAAGAAATTTTATTGCTGATAAGGCCAAAGCAATAGCATCCTGATGTAAAATTAAACTCATCTCAGGAAAAATATATATTCCATATAGCATTCAGGTCGACTGTGGATCCTGGAGGCCACCAGCCGAGAGGGGTGTAGGAGCAGCTGGGCGTCACTCCTGCTGTAAACGCCAACCAGGGCTGAGTCATGGAGGTCAGTACACTCCTCCCAGTTCTCTCGCCCCAGCAACTAATCCTGCCCTCCTCCCGGGGGACAATGACTCGCCCCCTATTGCCATCATCTTCACGGATCTCCAGGGCCAGTGGAAGGTCCACGTCAAAGCAGACATACTGACCGCACTGACCGTGCTCTTTTCTAAGGAAATGTATCATCAGCATCACTGAAGCAAAGGAAATCTCAGTTTCACAATTACCCATTCATTCAAAAACGCACACGGAGTGCAGACAGTGTGCTAGGTTTTTTGCTGGTCGCACAAAGAACACCCTAGACATGGTCTCAGCTCCAAGGAGCTGTGTAAGGGCTGCTTGCACCACTAGGTACCGTGACTCAGGACCTGCATTTCACAGCGTCGGTGTCTAAGGCCCCATGTGGAATGATGGGTATCAGATGGTCATGGGAGTTGCGCGCGTGGATGGGATGGGGCCAAACAGAAAGGGCTTGGTCCTTTAGGGAGGGCTTGGTCGTTCAGAAGCTGTTTGAGCGAGGAACCCCCAAAAGCTTAGTTAATTGTGGAGGGGTGGGAATTAGAGATGGAAGATGACTAAATGTGTTAGACCAAGCGCAGAGAAAGTGTGTCTGAGAATCCTGAGTTAGCTCCCAGTGACAGCTAAGGGCAACCTCCCCACAGCATCTTGAACAGAATGGGACCGGGGACTATGGATAAGGGAATAGACTGCTGAACTCTGGAACAGAATGACCAGTTTTCAAAAAAGAAAACGGGTATTGGATGTTGAAGGGGTCTTTACTGCCCTCAAGTGGTGGAACACGGTAGCTCTAAAATAATCGGACACGATTTACTTTTTCTAAACCATAGAGAGGCTGGATGATACTACGTTTGACAGAGAGGTTTGAACGCATGTCATTAGAGCACCATCCCAGTTTTGGAGTTTGTCCTCTCTTTATATGTTCTACATTAGTTGTCACCTGATTTCTACTTCTAAGCTAGATTGTCCCGTTCCTCCAGCTTTAGTTGCCGACGATTGAATCATTGGAGAAATGCTGCCACCTTGTGGGCGATGTGAAAAGAGGCACCGAGGGCGAGCAAGGAAAGCTGTAACGTGGTGAGGAGGAAAACTGCGAAGCCGGCAGAAGGAATCTGACATTTCTGTTCTCCTCTTTGTAAGGAGAGGACGTACAGTGTTTGTGAATTGTAGTTTGGTCACTTCCGTGTGACTCTAGGTACATTAACTTGTTAGCCTCGGTTTCCTTATCTGTACAATAGACATCATAACACATGAAGAACACAATACATCTTCATAATTTGCCTCATTATTTCCCTCCTTTCTTGCAAGAGCTTCTTGCCTTTTTCTATCCCCTAAATAGGAAGAAAGTTCCCTGTTTACACGAATTTGCCCTAAAGCATATGTCACTGCCGTGCTATGTTATAGTTATAGGCAGCCGTCCATAAAATGCAGGGGGCAAAAATAAGCCTGCATTTGTATAACTGAACATAATTTTCTAGATCTTGTATCTTTCCTATCCCTCTCTTTGTCCATTTCTAGCCTTTTGAGTTTGACCCGGTCGAACTGCAGATTCATTTCACCCAGTTCCTGTTTAAAGCCTCCATTGCCACTTCCTCCTCAGGTCACCTTGTGCTGGTCGTCACTTACTCTCGTCCCCCCCCCGCTACCCACCTGCAAAGCAGATCCTCAGCGCAGGGGAGCCCCCAGGACCCACAAGTCACAGGTTTCCTAGAAAAAAGAGCAAGGACATTGTCTCAATCATATTTACTTAAGGACATGGAACATTTACTTAAGGACATGCTTATCTACGTTTCTTCCTGTTTTTCACGGTGGTGCAGGGAGAAACATAATAAAACTGGAAAAATGATTTTTAGGAAATCATATTTTAGACCATGAAATGGGGCCATTGATTTCCATTTTCCAAAGTAAACACTTCGAAAGATGGGAACCAATGAAGTGGAAACCTAAGAAGTTCCTATATGACTTTATTTCCCAAAAGATTTTACTTACTTCCTGCAGGTCCCAAGTGCCTCCTGCCTTCTTTAATAGTATGGTAGTTTAGCAGAGCACAGATTTCCAAACCCTATCTGGCAGATGTTGGGGGCTCTGGATTTTCTGGGGAAACGCTCCCCTCTCCAGAGGGAGGCCCGCAGTTTTCTTATGAGAGGAGGGCTTGGCCTTAGTCTGGGATCTCCTTGGCCTCAGCTTCTTCCATTTCCACAGACCCTTCTCCCTGTAAGACTCTTAGCTGTGCTCATCTTCAGTTTTCAACAGAAGAAGAAGAGAATCACATATGCTTCAGCCTAAGAGGGACCAGCCCTATTTGCAAATATATTTCTTGGGAAACACTTGGCCTCAGCCTTGAGTTTTAGGTAAATGCAGAATTAAGAGCAATTACATAATAAAGCCATTTCTGTGTCAAGTGTAAGAATCACTGAGAGGTGAAGATTGTGTCTAAATGGAATTTCCAAAAGGTCTCTGAAAATTACCTTGCAAAGTTTACACTTTGCATAGGTAAGGCGGGTGGATGGTCTGGCCGTGCAGTACCTATTACCTCGCAGTGTTTTGTTAGGACATGTTACCTTTAGGGAGAGGGGACCTGGTCTCCATTACTGCCTTGGGGTTCCTGTTTTGCTTCCGAGAGATGTTCCCAAATGTCTGGACGTGCCCAGGTGCACCGCCAACCTGTCACTCACAAGTCCCGCAGGGCACATTCCTGAGGGCATCTCCTTCCCATCAGCGATAAATGGGGTTTGCCTCCCACTCAGTTCCATCCCTCTGCAGCCCACGGGTCTTCCAGCTCCATGGAAACATTTCCATCAGAGGCGGGTTGTCAGGCAGGCAGTTCAGACAATGGACAGTGAACAATCCCTTTTCCACGATGAGGGCAGAGGGCGAGACTCAGCTGATAGGAGCGAAGCATGTGACACGCGTACGCAAGGGCTCACCCACATCCCAGGTCTTCTCCCATCGTCTGTGTCTGGACCTGACTCCGTCCTCACCAACAGGAGGGCCAATTATCATGGCACTCACTCTCTCTGATGCTTTGGGATAGAATTATTGTAAACAAGTGGTCCTGACCTGGAGTTCGTGGATGGGTTCCAGAGGACCTGTGATCTCCTGAAATGGAATGTAAACTGTATGTGATGTGTGTTTGTATGTGTTTTGCTGTGTGTTTTTTTTTTCCTGAGGAAAAAGTCCATGTATTCCCTAGAGTTTGCAAAAGGAGTTTTAATTCTCAATGGTCAGCTAACTAGCTTCCCAAAGTATCAGAATTTGGTCCTTCAGACCACTGAGTTATCTTCTTGGGCCCCAACTATTCCTTCTGCTAGAAGAAAAAGAAGAAAATTAACCAATTTCTATGGAGCATCGTCTATACGCCATCGTCTATACGTCCGCATAGAGTAGCTCCTATAATTATCTTGACAACCATGCAAGCTCAGAGCCATTCCCCTGGTCACAGACGGGTACATGGAAGCCCACAGAGGTCAAGAAACTTGCCCAGCAAAACCTGGCATTCAAATAAGCCCAGACACACCTCAGAGATAGCGTGGGGTTGGGTCCAGACCACCACAATAAAGCGAATGTGGCAATAAAGCAAGTTACCTGAATGTTCTGGTTTCCCAGAGCGTATAAAATTACGTTACACTATACTGTTAGCTAGTAAGTGTGCAATGGGCATTATGTCTAAAATAACCCACGTATTAAGAACACCTTAATTAAAAAATACTTTATTGCTAAAAAAATGGTAACCATCATCTGAGCCTTTCAGCAAGTTGTAATCTTTTTGATAGCACCCTTAAAGATCACTGACTACTATCACTATAAAAATATAATAATAATGAAAAAGTTTGAGATATTGCAAGAATTAGCAAAATGTGACAGAGATATGAAGTGAGCAAATGCTGTTGGAAAGATGGTGCCCATAGACTTGCTCCATGCCGGGTTGCACAAGCCTTCGATTTGTAAGAGATGCAACATCTCCGAAGGGCAAACAGCCAATCACTATAAAACGAGCCGCGCCTGCACTCCAGACTCCAGGGCGCACACCACAGACCCCACCGCCCGGCGCTGATCATCGGCGTCCTGCTTGCTTCTTTGCCAGTTCTCTCTCCTTACTCTTGTTCTTCAGTCACTCTCCGTTTTGTGAAAATCAACCATTCCTATCTGGGGGTGTCTGGCCCTTTCCTCACCTGCTCTGTGCTTACACCCCTGTCACACAGCGGTGGCCCTTGGGTCCAATCTGCTCTTGCAGATATTTTTATGATGAACAGGGTTTTGCCAATATTTCAGAACTGGAATAATTCACATGAAAGTATGGATTCTGGACTGCTTGGGAAAACATCAGGAGATGCGGCAATACCAAGCCACGTGCTCTCTTGATCAAGGGAGGCTGGAGCTGAGCAGACGGGCAGGCGTTGTACTCAGGTTCACCGGGTTCCCTCCACACCCCCTGCCCCTCGCCGTCGTCACTCCCCCGTCATCTGCTGCGGCCTCTAGCGTCTGGGTATTCAACTCCTGGCCTCTCCCTCCTCTTCTTCCCCCTTTCCCTCCCTATGCCTTCCGTACTCACCCCGCTATGGGCCCTCCCTCGCTATAATAAATACCTTTGATTTCTCCTGGGTTTCTTGTGATCTCTCTCTTGACCTTTCTCTCTCCTGTCATCTCTGCTCTGTTTTCCCCTCCACCCTCATAAAGAGCTACAGGCAAAGAGAGGCTCGTGGAGACGAAGCTGTCCCCCGGCCGGCTTTTCTGAGCCCCGCGGAGTAAAGGCACTAAGTCGGACAGATTGCCCAGGGCTACCCCTGGTCCATTAGCATCTCCTTTCTCGTGTTTTCTTAACAGGAAAAGGAACAACCTGACACATGTAAGTGTTCTAGAGGCCAGTTTTATCCCAATTGTCTTGCCTCTTAAAACAAACAACAAGAGTGAAATGGTCAAACTGGAGGTACGGAGAAAACAGGGGCAGATGCATCGACTCCGTCGGTGCCTCCCCACCTTCCGGATGCTCTCAGACACTCAGACCTGGGGTTACATAAGTGGCAGCAGGCTTCTTTAGGGACACGGCATGTGATTCTTTAATGTTCAATATCCCACTCTCTGAGTTAAGCTTTTCAAGGCTCACATGATTGGATGTTCCACTGTATGGACTCATTTTATGGATATTTAATTTAGTGGTAAGTTACGCTAATGTTCCTACATGTCACCCTTTCTGTCTTGCAAGTCTGGGAGGGAAGCAGGAGATGAGGGGGAAAGACGCCTGGGAAAGATGGAGTGGTACTGAGGATCCCCCTCCTAACGGCAAAAGTGCGTTTGTCAAGTTCTGCAGGATCAGCGTTCCCACTCAGCTCTGCGATGTGAAGCGGGGAGGTCGGTCTCACAGTGGCGAGGGGGCACCTGTTGTTTGTGAAGAAACCCACAAGGCCCTGCAGATGCCAACTGTGCCCACAGTGTGGTCTTCGGTGGCCCATGCTTTGTTCAATGGACTTGTCCTAAGTGGTGTGTGATCCTGCTGGGCGTGATGAACGGAAACGTATTTCCCCGCTGGACATGAGCACCCCACCTCAGAGATGTTTAATCAGAATATCCAGCTGATCCTTAGCAGATAGTGGCTCTTACCTCTAAGCTTTCATATTCATACCCATTTCTTCATTTCATCCTCCACCCTGGTGACACCTCACACATTGACAGAAATCAGTTAGCCCAGTGGATTTACACCTGAAGACTGGAGACGGCTGAGGGCAGCCAAGTTAATGCGTGAGGCCGGAACGCTAGCCCTGCCTGCGCTAGTCTGTACTGACTGCTTCAAGGGTAACAAAGGACGGGCTAATCTTGTGTGAGGTCACAACGAGGCAGCAGTGGGCGCATCACCCCCAGGCTGGAGTCTCCCTGCCTCCTCGGCCGCCTGGACTGGGAGGGGAGCCCGCGGGGGAATCCTTTGGCAGTGGTCCCTGTGATATGCCTGCAGAAATACCGTTTGTGGTGTTAGTCTGGAGCACGTCTTGTTTCCCTCTCTCTGTTTTCCAGTGTGGTATGAACATGGAAGGCCAATGTATGGAGGAGTCAGGGGGATGGAGAATTACCTGGACTGTGGCTGCTTCTTATCTGACTCAGCTCCCTTCCCTTTGCATGTAGATTATGGTGGATGGCATCCTTCTAGTGAATAAAGTGTACCTTTCAGGCACCATATGGAGCCTGTCTCTGTTCTGGTGCCTTTGACTGAGGCCCCGAGGCTGGTGTGTGTTGTGTCCAGGAATTGCAGGAGCTCTGAGAAGATTTGCAGAAGCCCTGCATCTGTCTCCCCTGTTCTGTTTCCTGATGGACTGTTGCTCACTGTGATATCGTACATCTAGGGAAGGCTTTAGATGAACTTGAAGAGCTTATCTGAGATTCAGGAGTCGATTTTATCCTGGGACCTGCCACCAACATGTTTTCTGGCCTTGGATGGTTCACTGGGTTTCTCAAGTTCTCTCTTTCATGCCTTCATATGGAGAATTGTCAAATAAAGCATTTCTCCCTTTTTGGAAAATACTTGCTGCTTATTTTAAGAAATGCAGTTCAAATGTTTCAAATATCTATGACAGGCATGTAAAACACTGCAGTAGACACTGGGGTGGGGGAGGAGATGCAAAGGGAAGAAAAGAACCAAGAGCTTTATTATGAGGATGTTATTCCCATTTTACACATAAGTAAACTGAGGTATGGAGAAGCTAATTAAATCGTACAAGGCCACCAACCTCAGAAGCTCTGGCATTCAAACACAAATTGATTTGATACCAAAGGCTGTGATCTTCTTATGGTTCCATGTTTGCTACAAAAATGATGGGAATATGGCTTCTGTCCCCAAAGGGCTTGTGGTGTAGACCTGATTCAGTAACTACGGCTCAAGGACTAGTCTTAGATTCTGCATAATAGAGAAAGAACAGAGCTATGGGAAAAGAGCAAATGCAAAAATTACTTAGGGTTGTGTTTGAATCTTTGTTATTGGCAGTGTCGTTACCATAGCTACAGCTGGAACCTCTCATAATTCTGAATTAAAAGCCACACAGATGTCTATGAAGAGACTCTGACATTAACGGGTAAGTCTGTGCCGCAGATGGACAGCAAACGCTGGTGTCAGAGACAGTCAGGGAGCTGTAGGCCTTCCACCAGCGGTGAGGACCCGGCACTGGTGCAATGCCCTGACTCTACCCGCCCACATTTGCCCACCGTTCACAATTCAGCCTCCCCGGGGCGCAGTGACGTGGCCAGCTCCACTAGGAACCAGTGCTGATCTGAGCCGGTCCTGCCAACGCTACCCAGGGTTAAGAGAACACCGTCCCCCAGACGTGGGAAGGAAGCATTTCAGAGGTCCCACTGCGCATTCTGTGCGCAACCAACCACTCACGCTCAATAAAGGTTAAACCCCAAGCCAGATTCCAGATTCTTATCCACTGAAGCTCTGTGAGAGAGTTATTACTGTGTTCAGAGAATAAGGATCTGGCCCAATAAAAACAAACCGAGTTACAACTGTGTTACAGACACAGGCAGCTTGTAACTCAACAGAGAGGCTTACGTGCCAGATGCGCAGCCCAGTGACCACTGTCACCGCCAGACCCAAGGCGGATTCGTTTGATTTTTAGGCACTGGTTCCTGGGATCAGACCCGCCAAGTTCTGGAGCCCCAGAAGGCAGCTGGGCTTGGAACACCTGCAGCCAGCACACGGGGATTAAGAAGCACTTGTCCCAGCTGTAAGCCTTGCCAAGGGTCCCCACACCGCAGGAATGGGATCTGGGCTGTGTGGGTGTGGGGTAGGGGGCGCGGTAGGGGCCCCAGCCTGCACCACATTCTTCCAGGCTGAGTCCACTCGGCAGCCAAAGTGGAAACAGCTTTCCCCTACTTCTGGCCAACCGAGTGTACAGTAGAGTCGCCTGTCGCCAGAGCAGGCTTAATGGGGGCTGACTCTGCCCCATGTCCCCTAGAGAGCAAGCCAGGACTTCCCTGAGGGTGTGATGTTGGGGACAACAATTCTTTAACAGGAAGGAGAATAGCCTAAAGTGCACGGGAGGAAAGGCGCAGCCTGGAATGGCAATGACAGTTCAGTTAATGTTTGGCTTTAAATTGCTTTCTTTATTCAGTAGAACAGGTAAAAATTATGGTTGGGGCATAATAGTACAGAAAAAGAGGTTCTGGAATTTCAGTTAAAACTGTGATCTAGCCCCTTCCAGTGGGGCCCAGCTGGCCGGGCAGAGGCGTCGTCCTGTGTTCAGTGCATCTCTCTGTGACTTTCTTCCTGGGAACAGGACCTGGGGGAGGCAGCTTGGAGCTGGCTTCACAAAGCCTGGCCGGGTGAGCACCTTGAACTGGTTCCAGGACAGGCGAGCCCTGGTGGTGCTTCGTGCCTTCTTGACTCTCCCAGCCAGGCCCCTGGAGGGGGACTTTTCAAAGACGAGTGGCCAGTGTCCTCTAGTATTTGTTTAGTAGTTTTTCCATACTAAATTCAAAATTTCAAAAATTATTTCTAACAAGGGCCCTTTGCCACCTAATTTGTCTCATTTCAATTTCCCTTATGCTGTCTCTCTGGAGGTATGATGACAGGAGAGCCTGTAAGAGACTTGAACCTGACCCTGTTCCTCCCCTGAAACTCTAATTGAGGAGAAACCAAGAAAAATGTCATTTAAAATTATTTAAAGTATTTTCTGCCTTATTAGAAATGGTGAGTTTAATTTACCTTGGGGGAAAACTATCATTTTGTTCTGGGCAAAACTAAAACAAAACAGAAATACTTTATTGGCAGACTGGTTTAGTTTTGAAAAGTATCCATCACTGTTCTTGGAAGAAAGACTAAATGCGGTGAAGCAACCCAAAACTGAGAAGTTAAATGATCTGTTGGTAATGTAGTCCATGAAACTTAGAAACACTGCCTCTCAGCCTTCTTGCTGTACCCAGAACACTGAGGAGGGGTGGTGTCCGGTGAGCGGGCACTCAGTGCATCCCTGTGCACTGGTGGTCTGACTTGTTGTTATGACTTCAGAAGTTATAGGGGTTCCTTGGTTCCCGAATGGGTGGGTCCCTCCTCTTGGACTGCTAGAGGGTAGGTTTTTAAGAAAATGGTGTGTGTTTCTCAAGATAATTCTTACAAAATAATAATTTAAAATGCACCAGGGAAAATGCACCATTTAGAGGATCCCACTGTGGAACTTTTGTGGTGATTATCTGAGAAAGATGAAGGTGGCATATATCTGATTTGTTAGCTTTTGTTTTATAAAGCAGACCACTTTTACAATTAGTAAGGAGTTGAGAGAATTAATAGAGTCTCTTTCTCCCAAGAAGGTCTGTGTTGGTTTTTTTCTTACATATGTATTGTTGGAAATTTATTATATTTTACTATATTAATTTCCCTAAATATTCCTGCTGAGGTCTTAACAGGAAATCTGTGCTGGTTTTTTTGTTTGTTTGTTTGTTTTTGTTTTTTGCTATACAGAAGAAGCTTTTTAAAAAATCTATTTTTATATATAGTGGCTAACATTTGCAAATCTCAAACACCTAAATTTATCCCTTCCCACCACCTTTCCCCAGTAACCATAAGATTGTTCACTATGTCTGCAAATCTGTTTCTGTTTTGTAGATGAGTTCATTAGTGTCCTTTCTTTTCTTTTCTTTTTTTGTAGATTCCACACATGAGTGATATCATATGGTATTTTTCTTTCTGGCTTACTTCATTTAGAAGGATGATTTCTAGGTCCATCCATGTTGCTGCAAATGGCATTATTTTACTCTTTTTTTATGACTGAGTAGTATTCCATTGTATAAGTACACCACAGCTTCTTTATCCAGTCATCTGTTGATGGACATTTAGATTGTTTCCATGTCTTGGCTATTGTAAATAGTGCTGCTATGAACATTGGGGTGAATGTATCTTTTGGAATTAGTGTTCGCTCTGGATATATACTCAGAAGTGGGATTACTGGATCACATGGTAAGTCTATTTTTAGCTTTTTGAGGAATCTCCATACTGTTTTCTGTAACAGCTATACCAAACTACATTCCCATCAGCAGTGTAGGAGGGTTCCCTTTTCTCCACACCCTCTCCATCATTTATCGTTCATGGACTTTGGAATGATGGCCATTCTGACTGGTATGAGGTGATACCTCATTGTAGTTTTTATTTGCATTTCTCTGATAATTAGTGATATTGAGCATCTTTTCATATGCCTATTGGCCATTTGTATGTCTTCTTTGGAGAAATGTCTATTTAGGTCTTCTGCCCATTTTTGGATTGGGTTGTTTGTTTTTTTGATACTGAACTGTATGAGCTATTTGTGTGTTTTGGAAATTAATCCCTGTCAGTAGCATTGTTTGCCATTATTTTCTCCCATTAGGTTGTCTTTTTGTTTTGTTTATGGTTTCCTTTGCTGTGCAAAAGCTTTTAAATTTATTTAAGTCTCATTTGTTTATTTTTGCTTTTCTTTTCATTACTGTAGGAGATGGATCCAAAAAAATATTGAGTTTACTTTTGTATATGGTGTTAGAAAATGTACTAACTTCATTCTTTGACATGCAGATATCCAGTTTTCCCACCACCACTTATTGAAGAGACTGTCTTTTCTCCATTGTATATTTTTTGCCTCTTTTGTCTTAGATTAATTGACCATAAGTGTGTGGGTTTTTTGGCAACAAGAATATGTTCATATACTAGTTTCCCAATTTAAAAATAATAAACTTTAAAGATATATCTTCATGGTAAAATAAAAAAAAAAGTGTGTGGGCTTACTTTTGGACTTTCTTTCTTGTTCCATTGATCCGTGTGACTCTTTTTGTGCCAGTACCATACTGTTTTGATTACTGTAGCTTTGTAGTATAGTCTGAAGCCAGGGAGCCTGATTCCTCTAGCTCTGTTCTTCTTTCTCAAGATTGTTTTGGTTATTTGGGGTCTTTGGTGTTTCTGTAAAATTTTAATTTTTTTTGTTCAGTTCTGTGAAAAATGTCATTGACAATTTGATAGGGAATCTGTACACTGCCTTGTGTAGTATGGTCATTTTAACAATATTGAGTCTTCCAATCCAAGAACATGGTATATCTTTCCATCTGTTTGTGTTGTCTTCAGTTTCTTACATCAGTGTCTTATAGCTTTTGGTGTATAGGTCTTTTGCCTTCTTAGGTAGGTTTATTCTTAGGCATTTTATTCTTTTTGATACAAAAATAAATGGGATTGTTTCCTAAATTTCTGTTTCTGATATTTTGTTGTTACTGTATAGAAATTCCAAAGACTTCTATATATTAATTTTGTATCCAGCAACTTCACCAAATTCATCAATCAGCCCTATTAGTTTTCTGGTGGCATCTTTAGGATTTTCTATGTATAGTATCATGTCATCTGCAAACAGTGACAGTTTTACTTCTTCTTTTCCAATTTGGAGTCCTTTTATTTCCTTTTCTTCACTGATTGCCATGGCTAGGACTTCAAAAATTATGTTGAATAAAAGTGGTGAGAGTAGGCATCCTTGTCTTGTTCCTGATCATAGAGGGAACACTTTCAGCTTTTCACCATTAAGTATGATGTTAGCTATGGGTTTGTCATATACAGCATTTATTATGTTGAAGTGTGTTCTATGCCCACTCCCTGAAGAGTTTTTATCCTAAAAGGATGTTGAATTTTATCAAAAGCTTTTCTGCATCTATTGGGATTATCACATGGTTTTTGTTCTTCAATTTGTTAATGTGGTATATCACATTGATTGATTTATGGATATTGAAAAATCCTTGTGTCCCTGGGATAAATCCCACTTGAACATGGTGTATGACCCTTTAATGTATTGTTGGAGTCAGTTTGCCAGTATTTTGTTGAGAGTTTTTGCACCTATGTTCATCAGTGATATTGGCCTGTAATTTTCTTTTTTGTGTGTGTGATATATTTATCTGGTTTTGGTATCAGAGTGATGGTGGCCTTGCAGAATGACTTTGGATGTCCTCCTTCCTCTGCAATTTTTGGAATAATTTCAGAAGGATAGGTGTTAACTCTCCTCTAAATATTTGGTAGAATTCACCTGTGATGCCATCTGGTCCTGGACTTTTGTATGCTGGGAGTTTTTAAATTACTGATTTAATTTCAGTGATGGTAATTGGTCTGTTCCTATTTTCTATTTCCTCCTTGTTCAGTCTTGAGGGATTGTACCTTTCTAAGAATTTGCCCATTTCTTCCAGGTTGTTCATTTTATTGGTGAATAGTTGCTTATAGTAGTCTCTTATTTTTGTGGTATTGGTTGTAACTTCTCCTTTTTCATTTTTGATTTTATTGACTTAGGCCCTCTCCCTTTTTCTCTTGATGAGTTTGGCTAAAGGTTTATCAATTTTGTTAATTGATTTTGTTTATTTATGTGCGTGCGTGCCATTCTTGTTCACTGATGGGACGGAACCTCTTTTGAGCCCCTCTAGAACATTGAAAGGGGAAGGTTCTGGAAAGAGATTGTGAGTTTTGGTTTGTTTTGTTCTCCAAATAGCTCTATATGAGTGTAGTGAGAGGCAGAGGGCAAGCGGATAGAAAACTACTCATAAGTTGGGAAAAAAAATCACTCAGACCCCCAAGGAAGAGAGGACAAGTAAAGATAAAGCCTCAGGATAACTGACATTTAAAAATCTCACCATATACATTTAAGAAATCATTGTATTCATTCCTGAAAGTTATAATGCATCACTGAGGCAATGTACTAGAGTCCAAATGTGTGGAATCTTAACTAAAAAGAAGACAAAGAAGAGGAGGAGGAGAAGGATCAAGAAGAAATCCCACAAGCCAAATCAATAAAATTGTTTGGTTACATAGCATTTATGGTTGCCTAAATGTGTTTGTTTTTAAGCACTATTTGTTTTCAGGGAAAGAAGGATCATCTCATAATGGCTATTGATTGCATGGGTTCAGTATCCTGTAGGTCCGATAATGTTTCCAGAATCAGTGCAGCTACAGATGAGAACAGCCTAATGGATCACAATTGTTAAGCTCCTAAGTTAAGGGTGAATCCAGTCCCTTTGTCTGTGGCCTAAAGAGTTTCTACTCTGTCACTTAGAAATATTCAGCTCACAAAAAGCTATAGTTAACAAAAGGTCCAACAAGGTAGGTGAAAAACAGATCGATTTAATTCCTCTGGGCTCAACATCAATATGGTTTGGGCTGACAGGTAAATATTGACTAAAGCAGAGCCGGGAGCTGAGAGGAAGCAGACATGCAGGAAAAACCCTTTCCTCATTCCTGGGGCAAAGGCCACAGTTTTAGTTTTTCTTGGTGATAAAAGAAAAGGCTGTTGGAAGTCAAGCAGCATGTGGCAGAGGCAATGTGCTCCCTTTCAGCTCTCTAGAAAATATAGCTAGTTCTGTCACCTGCCTGAGGGGATGACAGGGACTCATGAAAGCAGGCAGAGAAAAAAACCAGGAGTGTGGTGGAGTGGTTAAACACATGTTATAATCAAGACGGGAGCTGAATAACTGGCCAGAGGTGACTAGAGATGCCGATTAGGGTAAAATATTAATCCAGGAATGTGGAAAGTTAGTTCCAACAGGACCATCCTGGACTCAGTCTTAACAAATTTGGTTTTGCAAATTCTGCTCGAAGATAACAAATGGGCTCTCTAATCTGTCATTGAATACGAATTAATTTTATCATCTGCAGTAGGAAGGATACTAAGTCAATGCGGTGATTGGAACTGTAACATTTTACAGCAAATTACTTCATGTTTCTTCTGGAAATGAAGACACGATTCCCTGACTGAATAATGAATACCAATAATAAGAGCATTATGCAGCCTGAAAGGCAAACTTCGGTATATGTAACTAATTAAAATAAGAGCTGACATTTATTGCACACTTCTGTTGTAACAGGCACTCTTCTCAGTGTGCCGCATGAGTTATGTCAGTGCTTGTCTGGTCCTCTGAGTTGGATGAATTCATCCTCCATGATACTGCCCGCTGCCTCCCATCTCTGGGGGGCCAGTGCTGGTTCTGCCCTGCTTCCTGCCCTGAAGTGTTGAGGTGCCGTCTAACTGGTCTTCTTGCCTTTGCGGTATGTGCTGCACCCCAGTTGATGTTCCTGAAGCTAACACAGGTCTTAGCTGGATTAGAAATGGATGCTCGCTCAGAACAGATCAAGAATCTGAGCTTTCCCAGAAAGTAGACTTAGCTATCAGTGCAGACCCATGATTTTAGGCAAATGAGCAGGACTGGGCAAGAAAGGTTCATGAGCAAAGCTAGGGGGCTGGGGGCAGAGCTGCGTGATAAAGAGTGAAGACGGTGACTTCACATGCCTCGCAGGATTATTGCAGGCTAGATCAAAAAGTGCCTTTCTCATCCAGGAGATAAACAGGGACAGACCGTGCCAGGAGGTGGGCGGACAGAAAGTGCAGGAGGTAATCCTGGCAGAGCTCTGGATGCCTAGGGCCTCTTGTGAGGGGGAGCAAGCCTGCAGAGGGGTCTGCACTGGGGGTGAGGTGAGGGGTGCAAGTCAAAAGGACACTGTGCTTGGGCTTCCTTTGCCTGAAAGTTCTTACTTTTACTTCTCTAATATCTTTCTATCATTGACTTAAGAATAGTTATGTTAGAGCAGGCAGATAGCTAGATATGAGCAGAGAAAGGAGGATGCAGACCAAATGGCAGGGATTGGGCAAAAAAGGAGGAGCACAGGCCACATGTAGGAAACCATACATCATGTAAACAACAGGGGCCCCTGAGCAGACAGAGAAAAGCAGGAACCTCGGGACTGATAAGAAATCACATATTTTGGGGGTGACCAGTGTCCTGGAGGCCGACAAACAAAGGTGGGAAAAGGAAGGAATCTCTAGTGTCCAAGTGTAACCTTTTGCTCATTATGCCCTCATTTCAATAAAATTAGCCTTGCAGATTAGAAGTACTGATCACGCACCGATGCCATGACACTTCTGATCTAGAATAAATAAGGACAAAAATTCCTCCTCCCCTCGGGAAGGTGGAGCTGGGATGAAAATCAGGGACTATGATCCCAGGCCCTTCCCTCCCCAATGAATATTCTGCTCATTCATTTTTACACCTTATGTAACCAACTCGCCAGAAAAACTCAGCGCAGCTGCTCACCTGAGCCTGCCCGCTCTCCCTTTGACAGTGTACCATCCATCCCTTAATAATTCCCCACTTTACTTTCTTGACCTCCATGTCTCACCTCTGAATTCTTTCTGCGATGAGACAAGAACCTAATCACCAGCAATAGTTATGTCAACACGTTTCCTGAACACACTTCCTGGGAAGGCCTCACATTGGACATATGTGCCGCTCCCCAACTCCCACCTGCTTCAGCGTTGACACCTGGAGCCAAGCCAGAGAAGGCGGCTCTGTGGACGGTCTGAGAACCCGTCCAGACCTCGCCCAGCATGGGTGCCAAGTGCAAACGGCCACGGGTGAGAGCACAGCCCAGCCCTGGTCCTGACCACCGATAAGAAGGAAGCAGAACGTGTGCTTGAGAGACATGAGCTAAAAGCCACCTGGGGCTTTATTAGCACAGGAAACCCATGCTCTGTGAACTCATCCATTTCTCTGCTTTGGTGTTTTCCTTTCTTATCTTTGGGTGCTCTCCCAATGTTGTTTTGTTGGGAAATTCTTTTAGAAACATTCTAATCTTGCCTCGGTTGAGCTGAGGGGCTGGGTCCAAGGAGGTGGGGCTGTAGAGGGGAGCTGCTCAGTGACCTCTGCCCTCCTTCCCCCCTCCTCCTCCCCACCTTTCCCTTCCTCCTTCCCCTTCCCCTCTCTCCTCCCCCTCCCCCTCCCCATTGTGGGTGCCTCCATACTAACAGAGTCTTGATGTTTAGGGCCAAAAGGAGCCCCTTGTTGGGAATCTGGTATCTTTTAAGAGCAATCTGTCAAACATGAGTGAAGGTAAGTGCTGGGATCAGCAGTTGGAACAGGTGAGCCACAGAGACCCAGTAATCTGACTCCTGACCGCTTCCTGGGTCGGGGCAGCACAGGGAGTTGCCTGAATCCAAACTCAGCCCTCAGGAGTCCAAATTTCAGATTCCTCAAGCCATTTACCAGACATGAGCATCCTGAGGAAAGGAGGAGGCATGGCAGAGGAGATAAGAGCACAGGCTTAGGGTCAGATCTAGGTAGAAACCCTGCCCTTTAGAAGCTGTGTGGACTTGAAAAGTCCCTTAGTCCCCGCCTCAGCTTCCTTGATGGTAAACGGAGGATAAGAAATCACCATAGAAGCATGGTAACAGTTAGATGAGGTGACGTAGGTAAAATGCTTAGCACAGACAGTGGCCCATAATAAAAGCTCCTAACTGGAAATATTATTTATTTATTTTGTACCTAATAGAGTGTCTGAAATCTAAATAATTATTGTTGAATTTAATTGAATCCTGGTTTTTTACTGGACACATTCAGCAAGCTTTGTGAAGTGGCAGAAATTTAATACAAGATTCTAGACGGGTTTAGGATCAGCCTAGAGTAATGAGGAGCTGTCATTTTCTTCGCTAAATGAGGTGGCTAATGGCCTGTGAGTTATCAGGATTTAATAGGTTTGCTTTTTAGGCAGACAAGTGAAGCTCTAAACTGAAAGCAGGGGGAACCTCAGGGCACAATGGCCAGGTAAGGTTGGGCTTTGTGTGGCCAAGGATGTGCAGGCTCCCAGGCTTGCTGGAAAGCAAACTTCCAGCTCCAGGCTCAGTGACAGAAGGGAAAGGACCACACAGCCAGGCCAGGGCCACACGGGGCTCAGTCTCACACCCACATTCTTCTCTGCTTTTTGAGACAGAGAACCTTGTTGTCTTTAAATAACAAAATAACCCATTTAAAAAGTTTTCTTCTTAGGTAAACGCCACAATCTAAAAGAACAAAAATAAACTGCCAATAAGAGATTAAGTAAAAGAAATAACTTAAAAGGAGTTTTCTTATGAGAAGGAGACAGATCAATCATCCATCCAGTCAATGAGTGATTGTCTTTCTGTGCACTAAGAGCTATGAATATGCAAATCATAGGTTAAGTGGAAAATGACTAAAAAGACAATACAGTCTATGAATTCAGAGGAGGGAGAGATAGCAGAACAAGAAGTGAGCTTGTAAGTAATTTACTTCAGTTCTGTTGTCCTGCTTTCTCATTCCTTCTGCACCCCAATCAGTCTACACGCTTTGTCTCTGAGAGCCAGGTTGGTTAAGGAACAGCCAATGTTTGAGGACTGTTGACCCCTAGTCCAGGGCTCACCATCCTGGATGTCTCCTTTGTCCCTTGGAGGAGCAGGAGGTTTGCACAAGCTTTTTCGACAAGAAAGAACTTGACAAGCGGTCAGATACCAACCAGTAAAAGTTTCATTCTATCTCAGCCTAGCCCACCAGCATTCAAACAGAGCTAGAACCCAGATATCTGATGATGCAAAGAAGGAGGTGTAGTCTGAGGTTTTTAGCTGTCAAGGAAACCCAACTCAAACTGGATTAAACAGGAAATGTATTAACTCTCATAATTTGAAGTCAACAGTGCCTTCATGGGCCTGGGTTCCTTCCTTCCCTCTGCTCTGCTCAGTGCTCATTCCATTCTCAAGTTGGTTTTCCTCGAGTTCTCAGATGGTGGCCAATGGCAGTCAGGGCTACCTGCTTCCTTACCACACCCAGTGGGAGAGAGAGATGAGACGCTGTATACCTTCAAAGGTGGTGTATGAGTCCTTTCCTGTAGTCTGATTAGGCCCCTGTGTCCATCCCTGGAATAATAACAGTAGCTGGAGAATATATTAGTTGACAGAGAGTAATCTTGAGTCTCCCTCTGGAACAGAGATGGACTCACAGATACAGAAAACAAACTTACGGCTATCAGCGGGGAAGGGGTGGAGGCGGAGGGATAAATTGGGACTTTGGGATTTGCAGATACTAACTACTATATATGAAATGAATAAACAACAAGGTCCTACTGTAGAGCACAAGGAACTATTTTCAATATCTCGTTGTAGCCTACAATGAAAAAGAATATTAAAAAAGAATATATATGTATATGTGTGTGTATATGTATAACTGAATCACTATGCTGTACACCAGAAATTAATGCAACATTGTAAACTGACTATACTTCAATTGAAAAAAAGAGTCTCCCTCTGGGGCTAGAAGTGGGGTGGATACTTGAACAGCAATTAAAATTCTGTTAAAGAGAAAGGAGGGGAAAGTGAAAGGGAAAATCAGTTTGGGGAAGGGCTGTGGTTTAAGAACTTCTGGGACTAACAAAACTAAGTATTCCCAGGGTGATTAGCGGATGTTAATTGTTAGCTAATTTGTTTCTTCAATCAACTGTGTTATTGTCTCTATACTAGGAGGAAATTTGGTGTCAGGATGAAATGCTTTTATGATATTTATATGCCATTAGTTTATAAATCCATAACTATTTTATGGGAAGTTAAAAAAATAATATTTATGTGTTTTTCAAATATTTAAAATAAATTATAAAGAAACTAGCATTTAAAGGAGGAGGAATTATTCATTAGTTTTAGAAACTTGCACTAACTAGATCTACACTAGTGAAGAAGAAACACCAGTATGAACCAAATGTATGAATTATGAGATAAGAGTTTAAACCTAAGGGGGAAAAAAGTATATAAAAAAAGAAAAAGCAGCTGCGCTCTATTTCTGCCCTAAAAACTTCTTGGCAAATTAACCTTAGAGAGTTCACATAATACAGAGATCATTTTTGTAAAGTATAAATAATAAAATCTATAATGAGAAAATGTAAAGACTGGGTTTTTGGAAGATGTAGCTCACTCCTTCTCAAAAATAGATGAACATTATAACTGTTTGGAGAGGTTTTCTTAATTCAGAAATTCTGATTTAATTGGTGTGGGTGAATTAATTTTTTAGTTCAGAATATATCATTTAATCCCTCACAGGTGATTCTGGCATATAGTCAGATTTAGTTGGACCTAAAGACCAGCAAAGACCCTGCAGGATGCCATCTCTTCTGGGCCTCAGCCCTAGATCTGGTGTCTGAACCTGTGAGCCTCAAGGTCATATTTCATTGACTCTAAGATGCACTCCACAGCCCCCCCCCCCCCACCTCTGCCAGATCTCTGAATACCGTCTCTGAAGCGGGGGCGTGGTCAGCCAGGCTAGGAGCTCAGCCAGCCTGAGCGTGCGTGTCCTCAGCTGTTGACAGCAGCTTGGAGGAAGGTGCTGGGACCAGTACTGCAGTCCTTTCAGAAATGCTGGGAAGGGAAAAAGCTCTGATCTGCAACGTTTGCCAGTTTCCATGGTGTGAATACCCCCACCATGACCGATTTCGAGCTCCGAAGTGGAGTTGGGAAGAAACTCACGTAAGCAGGAGGGAGTCAGTTCCAGCGCACTCCTGGGACACCTAAGGGAAATCTTTCTGAGTATCCAGGAGGTAGAAGAAACATTGTGGGGAAAAGGCAGAAACACAGGGGGACCTGGGAAAGTTCTTCAAGCAGACAGAAAGATAAAGAGGGCAACTAGGAGAAGAGAAGGCTTTGTGGCTTCCTCAAGTCTGGGGAGCATAGCCAAGCTAAAGGAATGTGCCTTCTGCCTCAGGAGAGGTCCTCCACCTATTTCTGTTTCCCAGTTTCTCAAGTATGATGGACACAGAGTTGTAGTCTCACCCTTATTTTTTTTTTAATTAAAAAAATTTATGAGGTGTGCTCATGACTTCATAGTTCAATGGAGAGCAGTTTATTTCTCCAACTAACATCTGTAGAGTTGAGTTGTAAATCTGTATCTGGTGTGTTCAGTTACCTCCACTCACATGGCAGACACGCAAGTATTTTTGGCTTCTGATCAAATAAATTGGAAGATTCTCCTATTTATGGCCCTCTTAAATATATATTCTACATTATTTGTGGGAAAAAGGCAGATGCTCAAGTGCCAATTAAATCCAAGGAAAAATACTACGTCATTTTTATCTTTTTGGCAGTTATTCCTTACAAAGAGAATGTCTGTTATGCATTGCCCTTCAAAAGAGAAGGAATCATTGGAAGGCTTACAGGGTGCCAAACATTTCAGACTTTTCAGGAAAATATTGAAATAGTACATGCTTGAAATAGGCATTTCAGACTCTGAAGAAAAATTAAACTTTTTCTAGAAAGAGACATGGGTTAAAGGCTGCCTTTGGGATTTTGTGCCCCTAATTATTTCTGATTAGTTATGTGTGCATGATGTGTGTGTCCCACGTCAACCACTTAATTCTTCCCCTGAGATCAGGTCCTCAGTCATCAAAAGTCAAGATCCTCCAGTCAGGAAGAAATGGAAACCGTTTTATTCACAATGACATAGGGGATATAAAAGATATAATAAAAAGGGAGGATTTTAAGTAAGAGAGTTAAAGGCATATAACATAATCTCTTTACCATTTTTAAGCAGAGAAGGAATTTTTAAATCTATAAATTTATGATTTTACATGAAACTTACATATGGGCTCAGATTCAGAAAAGTAGTTATGTCAGGTTTCCTCATTTAATGCTTTTTCCTGTCCCTCCAGCTCTCTCCTCTCTCCCAGAAAATACGGATCTCTGTCTCAGAAGAGGCTCCCAGACCACAGACACTCAGTGGATAAGTGCACCTTCACTTTCCCTGTCGTGATTTGTTCTTCTCACTGTCTTTTGGGGCTGTTAGCCCATCAAAAACGTTTGTTGAACTTGGAAAAGTGCCAGGATTTGGATGAGTCTCGAAAATAATTGTAATAGTTTTTTCTCCTCCTTGTTTTCGGTTTTTAACAACAAAAAAAGTCATGCTCCAGGAGCCACTGAATGGAAAAGCAAACTAACAAGCAACAAAACACCCCGAAATATAAATTCTAGTGGAATCCCTTATTTACCGATTATGTGTCCGGGTTGAGCAAATCTTTGGCTAATGCAAGTAGAGAAAACTGGACTGCATTTTCAGCAGATAAAATACATTAATTTGTGAATAAATAAAACTAATCGTCACTAGTATCAGAGACAGATGGACATCTTTGTTTCTTTAAATGTATAAATATTTAAAGATATTTTAAAATACATATATATTTTTTAGTCATAAGATTTTTTTCTTATGAAATGTTGTCATTGGTTACCTTTGTTGGTGAACACTCCCTAGCCCTGATCTGCAAGCGGAATGACTTCCCTGTCCTCCACGTGGTAATTTTTGTCAATTCTTTTGAAATATAAACATAGTTACATGCAGTTATATGATTCTGCATGCCTTCTGACAACAAAGCAAATCTCCCCCCATGATGGCTGACTTCTAAATTTTTCAAATTTTCCAACACTGTGACCGGGTGAGGTTTACACAAACCTTCACAGAAGGGCAAGCTTGACTACTCAGGTTTGCCTTCTTCAGCTGGGGTCAGTGTTTTATGTTTCTCTTTCTTCCCAGGCCACCCCTTCCTCCCTTCTCCAGTTACTAGCCTTCTCAGCCACAAGGTCCATATGCCTCCAAAGTGTTTATGGGGCACCTGCACCTGAGAATTTGATAAGGAATTCCTGCTGTGATAAAAAGTGCTCTTAGGTCAAACGTGTAGTGGTAAAATTAATTGTTTGGAGACTCTGTGTCTCAGGCCATCTATAAAAGCCGTATTATTTACTGCCTAGGATACCACCTGTGCAATGCAGCTGTCTCAACCATTTTGCACACACACGCACACCCACACACACATACAGATCTACAGATTGAGAGAGAGAGAGAGAGAAATTATATTCAAGGGGAGGTTTTATTTGGGTTAAAGCCATACTCTCTGGAGGTTTTGTTTTCCCCCTAATTGAAAACATTTACAATGCCTCTGCCAAAGAAGCCCGAACACAGGCCAGCCTGGAGATGGGGCCCTCTTGCCTCTACACCATGAATCACTGATGATCGTGCCTCAAATCTAGTCCCAAGTATAACGTTCTGCTTATCAAATAAAAATGGTAGCAAACAGCAGGGTCACTGAAGTGGCAGCTACTTGAGTCTCAGCCAAAGAATTGTCATTAGGCTTTTAGTCTCCAAATGTTTCATGGAAGTAGCCGAAGTGAGGCTGACGTTAAATATCTCGGGAAGCGTGGGGAAAGGTTTTTCCTAGTCTGCTCTCTGGTGCAAGGTTTGTGTCGCCACTCGGAATTTTCCTGCCCTCTACAGCCCACCTTCATTTCTCCTTGTAGATTTGCATAGTAACAAGGCCTTGTTCAGTTAATTTATCTCAATTAATTTATAATGCTTAAGTTAGCTTATCTCTGAGATCTAGGATACAAATGGAGCAAAGACCTTTCTCAGGCCCAAAGATGGGAGGCTGAGGAGGCTACTATTTTTTTCAGCCTAGATCAGGGCTTGGCAAACTGCAGACCGCAGGACAAATCTGGCCCTTGGCTTATTTTTGTAAATAAAGTTTTACTGGAACACAGCCAATCTCATTCATATGCAGAGTGTCTGTTGGCTGCTTTCAAGCTATAACAGCAGGGTTGGGAAGGCATGACAGTCCACAAAACCGAAGATACGAACTTTCTGGGGGTTAATGTTTGAGGACTTTCCTGGGTGTTGGACACAAGCAAGCAAGTGGCCAAGACTCCTGAGCCTGTGGAATAAAATATGTGATAAATGATGGCAGCAGGACAAATCAGGCCTTGGTATAAGTCAGTAGTGAGCTGTCTATGAGAACTTAAGCACCCTGAGTTTATCTAAATGTGGAGAGAATATTTTGAATGCTATTTCCCAAATGCTATTGCATAGACTCTTAGTGTCTTTCAAAAGTGAAATCATTTCATGGTCAAGGGATTCCCTCGGGGAAGTTAGTTTGTTAAACACTTGGGCTAAACACAGCTCAAGAGTTTTCTTTACTCCAGGACGTATAATTCACAAATGGATTGTGGAATACAAGAGGAATATAATTTGTACAGTGTTTTTCCGTCTTACTTGCAAGAGAAACCTTTCTCTTGGAACAGCTAGAAATACCTTATGAGCTACATTTTTCTCATGGAATACAGCCCCATCCTCTCCAGGGTCTCAACACCCATGAAATTTGAGTGTTCTCTTTTTTCAAATATCGCCTGCATCCCTGGTTATTCTGGGTTCTTTCCTGAGATTGTCCAGACTTCTACTTATTCATTTTTTTTTATTGAAGTATAGTTGATTTACAATGTGGTGTTAGTTTCTGATGCACAGCATAGTGATTCAGATATATATATATATATATATATATATATATATATATATATAACACACACACACACACACACACACACACACACGTCATTATGGTTATTGCAGGATATTGAATATAGGTCCCTGTGCTATACAATAGGACCTTGTTGTTTATCTATTTTATATATAATAGTTTGTATCTGCTAATCCCAAACTCCTAATTTCTCTCTCCCCACCTCCTTCCCCTTTGGTTACTGTCAGTTTGTTCAGACTTCTACTCATTCTAATAAATGAAGTTCGTCATTTGTCGGGGAGGAGGGGGAAGAGTCCCCAGGACCACGCTCTGCAGTACCGGTGTGTGTTGACTGGCCACTGCCCTCACCCTGTGGGTTGCTAATATTTTGAACATCACTATCCAAATTCCAGCATGAATAGGTCGATTTTCTAGGCCACTAAAAAGCGTCTTGCCTGCCACGATGTCAATGTCACAGCATCACTGAAGTCAGATAGATTGTGTGACACACCAAGCTCCACGACATCAGGACCGTTGCTTAAATGGGGGCTTGGAAGTTCACAACAATGGCCGAAATTCTCTGGCAGGTACATTATTTCTCCCAGCCAAGTAAACATGGCGTAACGTACGTGACAAGGAAGGTATCGTGGGGATCATGAAGTATTCTCTAAAATGTTGGAAAAAAGGGTAAGGTTTGGAATTTTAGTGATTGTCAGTAACAAACTGGCGTCACACCTGAGAAGTGATTAACCCACATCAGTATGTTAAGAAGTGTTGGTCTGATGGGGGTCTCAGACTATTCAACAGCCATTGTAATGTGATGGATAAATGCTGTTTTGGTTAGAAGCACAGAGCTGGGTACCTCAGCTGGACTTAGGTGGATGGAATTGGTCATAAAATGTTTTCTGAAGGAGACATGTGAGCCAAGTCTTAAAGTAGGAGCTGGTTAGGATGGGAAAGGGGACGAGAGAGGGTGTTCCAGGGAGAAGGAGCAGGGTATTCTGAGCTCAGTTCTGTTTCTCATGCTCTTTCCCCTCCCATTCCTACCTCAGAAACTACCTGTGTTAAACCTCCAGCTTACAGGCTATGTTTGGCTTTAAACTCCCTCAGGCCCTCACCCTGCTGGCTCTCGGCTTTGTGCTACTGCAGACTTCGGTACAGTAGGGGAGGGAAAATGATTTTCCCTCTACCCTTCTGAGTTCTTGGTTGAGACCCCTGTAATAAAAGACAGGTTAACAAGAGAAAAACGAGCAGGAGTTTACTAACATACACACCTCATGTATACATGATGGGATGCCCAGAGGAACATGAGCAAATCCCCAAGGTGGCTTAGAATTTAGGATTAAACACCATCTTAGTAGGGGAAGCAGAGGGAGAATGTAGGCCTCGTAGGGGAGAATACATGATTTTTAGGTAAAATGAATGGGCTCCTAGAGGGACAGATGCGAGTGTGATGGCTGTGACATTTGTCTGGCTGTGGTGTCACTTCCAGTCTCCGCTCCCGGGGTGAGAGTCAGTCTTCCCTGGTCGATGAGACTCCCCAGCAGGGATCTGTGACAGCTGAGTGTCTTTTGGAGGATCTGGGTTTAGGCAGACAAGGGAAGTTCAGAGAAAGCCTCTCCCTGCATTTGCTGTTTTTCAGGTGCCTTTAGCTCAAAGCCATCAACATACCAAAGCGGCATCTTTTGGGGGTAGCACGTTCCACCCTTCCGTACTCCCCTTGTGCACTCCCGTGGACTTCTTAGAATTATTATATGCATACACCTGTCTTCTCTCTCCTATTGTGCTGTAATCTCTTTGAAAGCAACGTCTCATGATCTTTTTACATACTCACCAATACTGTGTATGTTGTATGAGCTTAAAAAATTTTTATAAAATTGAGTCGGGGAAAGTCCCCATTCATCTGCTCTCATTTGCTTAAGATTCAAAAGTGGATAAGTAAAATAGATCAGTAGAAAAGATAAGTCTTCTTTCTTCATCGTCTGCTGGATTCTCTTGCCACATTCCTTTTGGAACTCTTGGAGAGAGTGAGGTAATGCCTTTCATGCCTAAGGCACAATGGATGGTATACTTTATACAAAGTGAATGTGTTCTTGGAAGGGAAGTCCTATAATTGCCTGCATCTTGAGAATCTGATATAATTTCATAGACCAAAAATATTTTTGGCTAATTTTATTATTCACTTATTATATTTGGCTTATACTCTTTGGCTAAACATGAATTTGGAAAACAAAGAAGGGATAAATCCCAAATTGGATGAGTCAACATTTCTCATTGTAAACTTGATTTTATTATCTTGTTTATTTTTATCACCCAAAGATATAGCTCCACCAACTGGTTTGGCAAGCCCACATCAAATCAGCAAAAATGAGGCGTTAGTTCTTTCTTAGGGTTTCCTAAGAAGCTTCTTAAAGATTTCTGAGGACTTCACACTCAAAGCACATTAAGTGGTTACCAAAAGAGCTACTTATCGTGTGTTAGGTGCTGTTCTGAGAGCATTAAGATATAATTTTAGTCAAATCTCTTTTGACTGCTAAGTAACAGAAACCTGTTTCCAACTATTCGTGTGTAAGGGGATTCAATGTGAGTCCAGTGAGTTAACTCACGGATACAAGGTCAGGAAGTTACTGAATACAGTGAAGAGCGGGGTCTAGGAACTGGACAGCTGTCAGGAGCCCAGGGGAGGTGTCCTTCCACTTTAGTTTTTCATCCCTTTCATCTCTCTCTCTTCCTCTGTGGGCAGCCTTTCCTGCTTGGCATGCAAAAGGCTAAATATCACCACCCGCTTTTATCTCCTCAGGTCGAGTAACCAACTTAGATATCCCGGGTTTTCTTACTGCTACGCCAAGACTGTGGGAAGATTTGTGTGGATGAGTTACTTTCTCTTGAGTAATGGGGGTGGGGCTACTGTCACACAGTTCCAGTGTGGCTGCTGTGATCCCCTCGGCTCCTGGGTAGGTTGGAACAGACAGTGCAAAGCTTGTCTATGACACAGGTGCCGCTTAGTATGACAGCAGCCCTACGGGGCAGCTATTATCATTTCCGTCTTACTGAAGAGGAAACTGAAGTTCAGAGGGACTGAAGGACTTCCTCCAGTCACAAAGTCAAGATCCCAAATCGAGCATGTCTGATCCAAATCTGTTGTCATCTATTTCCTCCCTGTTCTGGCTAGAAAACAATTTGCTTCATACAGGAGACCATAACATACTTGGGCAAAGTAGACGGAATACACGTCTGATATCATAGGGATTGTGATGGTAGGCTAGCCATCCCCTCCTTTTATCCCCTTTCTCAACCAGAAGCAGAACCAGAGGAACACAAGGACCATTTTCCTGGGACTCATCTTAAAGGGATGCGGCAGAGCCCCTGGTGCAGAACAGCCTGGGCTTGGGCAATGCAGGGGTGTCTACCGTGCCTTCTGATTTCAGAGGCTACCTCTCCTCTCAGAGTCTGGCTGAATCACGAATATATTCAGAAGCATGTAAAACATACATAGCTATAAATTTTAAAAGATGTTATCTGGAAGCCAAGATTCAGAAATCAGCCTGATTTTTCTTCTTGTCCATGTTTAACAAAATATATCTTCACACACAGAAAAAAGCAGAACAGCCTTGCATTATTTAGCAGCGTAAATGGGCTCCTGAGAGTGTCTTATATTCGTCATTCTTTGGTCCCTGAAAAGCCTGAAAATCGGGTTTCTTGTGGTCTTCCTTCCTTCCTTCCTTCCTTTCTCTTTCTTTCCTTCCTTCCTTTCTCTTTCTTTCCTTCCTTCCTTTCTCTTTCTTTCTTTCTTTCTCTCTTTCTTTCTTTCTTTCTTTCTTTCTTTCTTTCTTTCTTTCTTTCTTTCTTTCTTTCTTTCTTTCTCTCTCTCTCTCTCTCTCTCTTCCTTCCTTCCTTCCTTCCTTTCTCTTTCTTTCCCTCTTTCTTTCTTTCTTTTTCTTTCTTTCTTAAATGGAGGTATTGGAGAATTGAACCCAGGACCTCATGCATGCTAAACATTGCACCCTACTACTGAGCTATACCCTCCCCACACCCATATGGTCTTAATTAGGGGTCTCACTCACTCTAGGTTTTGCTCCCTTTCATGTAAGCAGGATTTATCAGTGGATGTGTGACACTCAACTAGACAAAAATTACACCTTCTTGTCCGCCTTCACTCTGTCCTCTCCTTGCCCGTATTTCCCCCAGAGGAACGTCTATGTATTTTCGGCTCTCTCAACAGGCAATTTTCTCCTGTTTATTTCTTGCCTTTGCAATGTTTTCTCTTTCATTCCTTTTTAAATCCAAGGTGTCACAATACATTAGCTTCCTTCTAAAATGTTACACTTGGTTATTTATCCTTTTTAAATTAGAGTTTGTATAAAGCGATTCAGGGATGTAATTTACCCATGCGGTTGTTAGGCACGTTTCTGTCATTCCCGCCTGAGCTCCCAGCCTCCCTGGGAGACCTTTCTAAACATCTGTCCTGAAGTTCACCTTGGGGAATCCTCCAGTGACACCTCACCACTTCTGTGATACCTCCAGACCCTTCATCTGCCTTGCAAAGCATGTAGGCAGCAAATCACAGCCACCCAACGATTGCAAAATGCAGACTTTCATCTGCATGGTCTGGGAATTCTCAGTCAGCAACTGCCGATTAAGCACTTGCTTATGTGGCCCTCAGCGCTGTGTGGAAAGCTCTGGTGAACAGGGGGGAGAAAGAAAAAAAAAAGGAACACACAGGTCTTGTTCTGAGGAAGATTACAATCTCATAGAGACAATATGAAGTCACAAAAGGACAGCTAACAGTAAGAGGCAGTAGACAGCAAGTACAGAGAGAGAGAGAGAGAGAGAGAGAGAGAGAGAGAGAGAGAGAGAGAGAGAGATGTTGTCATTAGCAGGTTTTAGAGACCAGAGGAGGAGAAAGGCACTTCTTTTCGGGGCGCGGGGAGGGCACAGGGGAGAGCCGGGGAAGAGTGATGTTCAAAAGGCAGAAAAGCATGGGCCTTGTTCAGTAGAATGTGCTAGGCACTTTCTCTAAAAGGAAGGATCTGGGGCAGATGAGTGGGAGAGGAAGCTGTGGTAGTATTTGGGACAACTTGGGAACAGGACTTGAGCTTTAAAAAAAGAAAAATTGGGATTTATCCTAAGACAACCCCAAATTAAATTCATGAATATGGTACAGTATGATCTCTCATTTGCCCTTTCTCTATTCTCTCTCTCTCTTTCCATTTATTTTATACAGTTGACCCTTAAACAACATGAATTTGAACTGTGCAAATTCACTTATATGCAGATTTTTTTCAATAGTATAAATCCATGATGTTACACAATTTGCAGTTGGCTGACCCTGTGAAGGCAAAACCCAAGATGCAGGGGAACCACAGACATGGAGGCTGAATAAAGTTACACACGGATTTTTGTGTGGAGGGCTGGTGCTCCCAACCCCAACCCCACCCCTGCAGTGTTCAAGGGTCAGCTGTTTATGTATAGAGAACTAGAATAATATTCATCAAATACTAAAAATGTTTATTATTAGGTGGTAAGATTTGGGATCATCTGTGGTTTTCCTTTTTTGTACTTTCTTTTATTGCTAGAAAATTTTTTTATCATGAATGTGTATCATTTTTATAAAAATGGTAAAGTCATCACTTTAAAGAAGTATAGATGTAAAGTTACTTGCAAGGAAGTTGCAAAATGATGTCCCAAGCCTTATGTGCAGGTCACAGGGAGGCTGTGCACCCTCCCTGCACATAACGACTCCAGGTGATGGTGGGAAAGTCTTCAGTGACTTTTTTGTGAGAGTTTTTAAACTTTTTCACCTCTGAGGCCAAGTCAAATGATTGAACTGGCCGAAAAGTGAAAATTGAAGTCTAATTCTTTAACATCAGCAAGTCAAATGATATCAATCATCTCAGTAATTTTCTAAGCTTTTTAAAACAAGTCTGAGATTCACACATCCAACTTTCCACTTGGCCTCTTTCTATCCAAGGGAAAATAGAAAAATTAATAGGCACACATTAAATGACATACGCACTAAAACATTTTTAACTGTATCAGTTTACTTGGGATTTCTCCACCTACTCACCCACAGTGTCTTGCAGAGCTGCTGAAGAGGCCCCCGGCACCCCCGTAGCGTGGTGATTGCAGACTCTGAGTGCGCACCTGACTTGAGGAGAATGAACAAGACTGCACCATTCAGCCCCAAAGCAACAGTGACTGCAGACATCACACTGCAGGTCAGAGGGAGAGAGAGGTTATAATAGATTCACATGTTTTTTAAGTCAGAAGGCATAGTAGGACTTTGTTCTAGTCATAAGGCATTTAAAAAGTTCAACGGGGTTTTGAGAAAATATACACTTGTTTCTAACAAAGTCTGTTATTGCACAGTTTCATTTACATTGTCAGTCACACATTCAGCAAAACATTTCACCAAGACTTGCAGTCTTGCCTTCATAGGTTACTGCCTAAGTAAGAGCCTCAAATACATCCCACTCTCGACTTGTAACATTATTTTGTCCTATACCCCAGTGCCGGCAATTTGTGGCACTCTATAAATTTCAACACTTGATACGTGCTCTGCTTTTTGATCGATATTTAAATTTGATTCGTCAAACAACACTTAGGTGATTATGAGACTGAGAAAGGAAAAAAACGGAGACACTTCTGGAACCCACATAGGATTGTAAAATTTACTTCCTGAAGGATTAATATATGGAAGGTCGAGCCAGTGAGGACAGTGAGTATCACATGGGCTTTGTAAGGAGATTTTTCATTTACTGAAAACAATATAAAGAAAAACTCTGACTCTTAACTGAGGATCTGGATGTTTGTTTCAGGTTTTTGGTGTGCTTTGTTAGAAAAGGGGGCCCATTCATAGAATAATTGTATTTTAGAGCTGGAAAGGACCTAAGAAATAATTTCACTCAACTTTTTGAGGGCGAGAGCAAATGACACATTATCTATGATACTTTCTCATTCTCCAGTGAGAATTAATCTTTAAAAACTTATTTATGATTATCAAACAATTAGATGCACACAAAAGAAAATCTGATGAACAAAGCCTTATTTAAATCTGATCTATTTCCTTCCAGAATATTTCCATATACCTATTAGATAGTGTCTTATCACAATATCCTTAAAATTAAAAAAAAAATTATTGTGTGACATGCCATCACATGGACGAACCATAATTGATTTAGTAGTTTCAGTACATTTTTGGACATTAAGATTTTTTCTGAACTTTTATTATGATAAACAAAGCTATGATTACTTCTCTTTGTATGCACCTCTGATTGTATTTCAGGATTAATTTAAAGAGGTGGAATTCTTGTTGAAAGGCAAAGACGTAGTCTGCTTTTCAGAAAATGCACACAATAGTAGTAAACGAAGATGCCTGTTTATCTTACTTGTCCGCAGCACGTTATGCTTTCATGAAGGTGCAAGTCATGTTGCTTCTGATGCTATAATTACTTGAGGATGTGGCTGCGTCATTATAGAGATAAGGAAACCAAGATCCAGATGGTGTGGTTGAGTCGCCCAAGTTCACATAATTGGTGGCAGAGCTAAAGTTAGAACCAGGCTCCCTTGACTTCCCATCTGGTGCTCTTTTGCTATAATTCTTTACACATCCCTCAACCAAATATGCTTACTACCATGATGGCTCTAGCTGTACATTTTTATTCATTTCTAAGACATTTTTAGACAGACACTAAGATGTCAAGTGCTCAGTGTTTTCTGCTGTGCCTTTTCCTTTGTTTAGGAACTTGTCTCCCCCACTCCCCCAATCCACGTACCAGAGATTTGAAACTTGTAACATTAGCACCATCTTGTTAGCTTGTTAGAAACGCAGAATCTCAGGCCCCATCCAAGTCAAGGCCCTACCCTGAATCCGAATCTGCATTTTAACCAGTTCCCCGGGGGGTTTATAGACACATTACAATTTGAGAAATATTGTGCTAAAACATTTGAGGCATCTCTCCTGCAGCGAGGTAGCCAATTTTTAAAAATCATCATAATAGAGAGAAATAAAAACGTGTATTAACACCTTAAATTGAATTGATGGATGATAATACCTTTCCCCCCAATATGGCTAAACAGTTCTCAGACAGTCATTCTCAGTTGGGCCATAATAACCAAAACCTTTGTTTCTTATACTGCAATGATATACTGAAGGATTTTGTCTCTGGAAACCAACTTCTACCATAAAAACTGCAAAGCTGATTACAAAATAAATAAATATACAGAACAGAAATGAAAATTTTTAGATTATTATGAAAAATATTTATTTGGTAAAATCAAGCATCTTTTGCTGTCTTTTGAGGCTATTTTAGGGGCTGAACTGATGATATATCTTAAAGTACTCATCCAGTGAAGTTAGGAACATAATACAGATTTTTCCTCCCCTGGCAAACCGTTGTATTGCAAACAGAGGTATTCTTCATTGCTCCAGACTTCTAAATTTTATTCAGAATTTTGACAATGGCTCTTAAAAAGTTGTTGCTAATTTGATGCATTGGATTGTTGGAGAAAATCTTTGAATGAGAAATACCAGGGGAGAGCTCAGGTCCTTTGGTACCTTGTGGCCTCCTGCGTCCCACTCTTGGGTCACTCTTTAAGACGAGTTTCATTTTTCCTTTGGATGGCTCGTGTGTACTAGGGAAACTTGTAAACGGTTCCGAGGGTTTTTATAGATCTAGATCTCTGTTCTGAGTCACTCCTCGGGGAGGTCCGATGCCCACCGGCTTCTCAGGCAGCTCTCTGAGGAAGCCTGATCTGCTGGCTGTGATGGAAAGAAAGGGAGGCAGCTGCAGAGTGCACAAACCCACTGCACAGTCTTCTTGAAACTTTCAAGGAGTCAGAAGAAAATGCTAGGTTCAAAGCTTTTGACGTCCAAAGAGTTGATGTAAAAGCACTCTTGAAATTTCAATAGTTAAAAAAACTTGTAACACAGAAATTATAGCAACTCCCAACTTTTGAGACATGTTTTTTCTTGGGGAGGGTATGGCTCAAATGGCAGAGTGTGTGCTTGGCATGTACAAGGTTCTGGGTTCAACCCCAAGTACCTCCATTTAAAAAATTAATTAATAAAAATAAAATAAACCTAACTACCCCCTCAAAAGACATTTTTTTCTTTTTTTAAAGTATAAAGTCACCTTATAGGATTTAATGAAAATTTGCTGTATGATACAAAAACATGGTTGGAAAAAAAGCTTTGTTTTCCAGGTATGAAAGCCATTAATTTGGATTTTATAAAATCAAAGAACTCATTTGATTATCATCAGCTTATTTCCCCCAGTCGTCCCACCCCCCCACCCCCTACAAATGTACGGGGGGACATTGAGTCAATCGGACTTGCCCTTCTAGAGAAAAGCCAGTTAAACTGCTTACCCACAAAAAAAATGTTATCTTTTTCATTTCAGTCCAAATGTCTTTACTTATGGAGTAATAATTCCACTTTCCAAAATGTTCTCAGAGAAAAAAGAATAATTTTAACATAACTTCTTTTTAAAAAATATTATAGCCAAGAGGGATTTTTTCCCTCAATTCCGCTCTTGCTAAAAATTGATTTCTTCTTTGCAATGTTGATAATCAATAAAAGCCTGTAGCCAAACTCCCCAAAGCACCCGTGGTAACCCAGTCCTTCGATAAATCCAGGGCCTCTCCCAGGGGTTTCCCGGCCAAACCACCCCACCACTTTTATGATGATACATGAGGGTCAGATCCAGGGACTTACCCGACATCCTCTAAATTAAAAGTCATTAGAGCAGGTAGTTTAAGGAACAGATTTATAACAAGTTTCAAATGAAACAAAGGTATTCCTCACAGCTGTGAGCCATCTGCAACCAATTTCCTCATACTCGGGGTATACTGAAGATAAATATTGTCCTCATACCCACCCCACCCCCTCAGCACACGCAGAGACTCATATAATATGCCACCCGGAGGAGCCTGAATGTTTCCAAGGTGTGCAGCTGTTCAGCCTCCCTTTGGCCTTTCTCTTGTAGTTCATATCAATTTCAAATCATTACTACGCTTATTACCCAGACCCTTACATTGCTGTTGAACCTGAATAAGCTGGTCAGAAAAATAAGGATCATTTAATTGCCATGAGGTTCACAGCTATGACTGATTATTATTCAATGTGGTGGTGAGTAATATTAGAATCACAGTCTGGGTAATTTCCCATAAGAGTGCAGAGAAACATATGAACACAGAGCAATATATCCTAGCGGTCCAGAGCAGGGCTTGGCTCGGACAGACCTGGATTTAAAGCTTTCTACTAGCTATGTAAGCTTGACTTCCGTTTTCCTCAACTGTGACCTGGGGATGTGTATAGTATCTGCTTCCTGGGGTTCTGGGGAAGATTCAGTAGGATCATGCATGGAAAATCTCTAGAAGGTATTCAGCATCCAAGAAAGGTTAGTTTGTGAATAATATATTCAAAGTTACTTTGATTGACCATGATGACTACATGATAAAGCATAAAGATGTGAATACTGTCTCAGGAATCTCTTTGATCGGTCACCTCCTGGCACTGAATGCTACACTACACAATACAAACTGTGGTGATCCCAGCATTCACTTCCCAAACTGTCCTGCATAGACATTAGCTTCCCATAAGATGTAACAGGTCCCCCATTCTCTCTCTTTCTATTGATAAACAAGGTAGATAATGTTGGGTTGAATACAAATAGTCTTTCCTATTTGATTGTCTTCACAGAGTCTTTAATATGCTGATTGTCACTGTCAATTTCAGCACGTGGTGATGGCAGCAACCATGGCTGTAACGGTGGGGATTACAGTTTACCTGGTTTCCTAGTCTTATTTTACCAAAGAACACTTTGTTGGTTGGTTTGTTTTTCACAGAATATCCATATAGGTGGTTTATTAAATGGTCCAAGGTTGGTGTGTGCCTTCCTTAGTGCGTTTGGGCTGCCATAACAAAAATACAGTAGACTGAGTGGCTTAAACACAGACCAGCAGATCCGCTGCGTAAGTAGACATTTGGTTAGGGAATTAGATGTCTCGCTCTCCTTCCGAAAGGATCTGCCAAATTTTGAGGAAGTATTGACTAGTGCTTTCTTTACTTGGTCTTTGGGGTGAAGAAGCAGCCCCTTTTTTCACAGGAAAGAGAGGGAAGAGCTTTGGCACTTCACACCCTTGAACTTGTACCTTCTCCTTTCCCCTCCTCCCCGCTCCCTACTCTTCATGCACAGGAGATGGGGTTGGGTGTGGGTGATAAGGGCAGGTCTCTGAGGTGGCTTAGCTGCCACTGATGAAGCCCTAGACATAGTAAGAATCTGGTTTCCAATTGCTTCCAATTCTCTTTACTCTCTAGAATGTGGATTATTCCTGACTTTGGGTCCTGTTCAGCAGAAAAGTCTGCTCAACATTTTGTAACTATTGTTAAGTTCTGTAAATGCTGGATTCTAGGTTTTGTGAAGACAGGGCTCATGATTGCCTTGTTCATTTATATCCCCCAGTACTTAGTACTTAATAATAGGAACTCAGTAAATGTTTGTTGAATGAATAGATAATAATCACTTAGGGAACTTGTTTAGTACAGATGACCAGGCTTTACTGGCAGAAATTCTCACTTGATAGGTCTGATTTGATGGGACACACTTTGAGAAATACTGGCTAGTCCATAAACAGATTAACCTTGTATGATTCTTCACCTATGGGTTAATGATTGCTTAAACACATGTTTGTAATGGTGATTTCAGCAACTCTCTCGTGACTGCATTTGAAAAAAATATATATACAGACATACAGCCACAAATGCACACACATCACACATAGGCAAGAGAAAGAGAAAATAAGGTACAGAAGTGATGTTTAAAACAACACTTTGGGACTCATGAATACATACCCTCATGGAAAATGTCCTTGGAAAACCCTATAACCATTTCTGACTTTTACGTATGGGTAGAAGTTCCTTCTCTTATTGTGATTAAATCACGTTTATATGGTGCAAAGCAAGATTCCTTAATTCCCAGGGTCCTTGTCTGTGGTGAAACCCTGGAAGGGGCCATGGGTGGGGCTCTGGAGCTCCCACTTTGCAGATGGTACCAGTTGTAAGAGTAAATACTGGATGTGAGTCTCTAGAGTTTTCGGTACAATGTATTTCACAAGTGCAGAATAGAAATTGTAACCCCAGTACTTCCAAAGAGTGGTCATTATCACCATAGATGTAGAAAATCTGCTTAAACTGTATACCAGGGTAAATGAACCCCAAAGAATCTGATTTAATTGGGAAAGATTTGAATTGATAAAGATAATATTTTTAACAGAAATGGACACAAATAGCTACAATTTGTCTTATTTCATGTATTTCTTGTAACGATGTTTTTATTGAAATATACGTACAGCAAAATGCACTTCATACGTTTGCTTTTGTTTTCACATTGTATAATGAAAATTCTGTTATAAACAGAATAAATATTCTAAAATCTTGTTGTTATTTGAAATGAAGTTTCCATCATAACCATGTAATACATGGTTGTAGAGGTTAAGTTCATCAAATTAGATTATTACTTTGTAAGTCACGCTATTTTCAGATGTTTTCTAGAAAGTTAGAGGACATTACATGATATTTTATTATCAGATAAAGCTGACATCTCAGAGAACAATCAGGCAAGTTATAAGTGAAAGAGGTCACCATTTCAAGGGTTTAGAATGATGAACTTTTCAAAGCCGAAGTCAGAAAAACCTCCAGTCTTCAAGCTTTTGAGTTATGAAGTAGCCCCAATAGCCCCTTTGCCTCAAAGATACTGCTTAGAATGAGAGCTAGGATGACGGGACAGAAATCCAGGGGGATTGATGCCAAAGCTTTCTTTCTTTTTTTTTTAACTTTTTTTTTTGAGTAATAGTCATTTTACAATGTTGTGTCAAATACCAGTGTACAGCACAATTTTTCAGTTGTACATGAACATACATATATTCATTGTCACATTTTTTTTTCGCTGTGAGCTACCATAAGATCATGCATGTATTTCCTTGTGCTATACAGTATAATCTTGTTTATCTATTCTACATTTTGAAATCCCAGTCTGTCCCTGCCCAGCCCCCTCCCCCTTGGCAATCACAAGTTTGTATTCTATGTCTATGAGTCTGTTTCTGTTTTGTATTTATGGTTTTTTTTTTTTTTTTTTTTTTAGCTTCGACATATGAGTGATCTCATATGGTAGTTTTCCTTCTCTTTCTGGCTTACTTCACTTAGAATGACATTCTCCAGGAACATCCATGTTGCTGCAAATGGCGTTATATTGTCAGTTTTTATGGCTGAATAGTATTCCATTGTGTAAATATACCACCTCTTCTTTATCCAGTCATCTGTTGATGGACATTTAGGATGTTTCCATGTCTTGGCTATTGTAAATAATGCTGCTATGAACATTGGGGTGC
The DNA here is from genome assembly GCF_048773025.1 of Camelus bactrianus. Classification (NCBI taxonomy): domain Eukaryota; kingdom Metazoa; phylum Chordata; class Mammalia; order Artiodactyla; family Camelidae; genus Camelus; species Camelus bactrianus. Next base: position 91,105,824 of record NC_133540.1, on the reverse strand, counting down.
AGGTGTCATCCTGAAGTAAGGTTCCTTCTGGATATAAGCCCAGGAGTGGGATTCCTGGGTCATATGGTAAGTCTATTCCTAGTCTTTTGAGGAATCTCCACACTGTTTTCCACAGTGGCTGCACCAAACTGCATTCCCACCGGCAGTGTAGGAGGTTCCCCTTTCTCCACAGCCTCTCCAGCATTTGTCATTTGTGGACTTTTGAATGATGGCCATTCTGACTGGTTTGAGGTGATACCTCATTGTAGTTTTTATTTGCATTTCTCTGATAATTAGTGATATTGAGCATTTTTTCATGTGCCTTTTGATCATTTGTATGTCTTCCTTGGAGAATTGCTTGTTTAGGTCTTTTGCCCATTTTTGGATTGGGTTGTTTGTTTTTCTCTTATTAAGTCGTAGGAGCTGCTTATATATTCTGGAGATCAAGCCTTTGTCGGTTTCATTTGCAAAAATTTTCTCCCATTCCGTAGGTTGTCTTTTTGTTTTACTTATGGTTTCCTTTGCTGTGCAGAAGCTTGTAAGTTTAATTAGGTCCCATTTGTTTATTCTCATTTTTATTTCTATTGCTTGGATAGACTGTCTTAGGAGAACATTTTTGAGATGTATGTTAGATAATGTTTTGCCTATATTTTCTTCTAGGAGGTTTATTGCATCTTGTCTTATATTTAATTCTTTGGTCCATTTTGAGTTTATTTTTGTGTATGGTGTAAGGGAGTGTTCTAGCTTCACCAAAGCTTTCTTAGATACGAAGAAAGACTCAAAGATTCATACCATGATGTAAATTGTGGAATTAAAAAACACATCTTTTTACCAAGAAATAAATCAGTAAAACTCAAATCTTCTATTATGAAATGCAATAAGTCATTTGTAGTTGGATATTCTGCTGCATCTCCCCACCCTTACCTGTCTCTCCCTCCCTCCTCCCCTCCCCTCACTTCCTTCTTTCCATCTTTCCTTTTTTTTTTGGTAACTTCAGATTGTTAATTTCTATTTGGACAGACTTGAATCATTTATAAGGGCGAGACTATAGTCTAGATAGTTAAAATGAGCCACAACTTTATCCCTAAGTCCTACAAGAGAGGTATTTTCTGAGTCTATATGAATATCTGGCCCCTTGGAGGTATGTGTGTGAGGGGAGAGAAAGAACTTGGGGAAAGAAATGGGACCAGGCATTTTGAACCTAAGACAAGTACTCAGGGCAGGCTTGTTTACATGCCCAAAGGGTTCCTGAAGTATTCATTCCTTTCAATATAGAGCTCTAAGTACTTCTAGAGCAGTCATAGAAAACCTAGTTTGATCAAGACTTCAAGGACTACCTTCAAAAGTCAACAGAAAATCTGGATAATCTCTCTAGTGTCTCAGAGAAGGGGCTAGGGAAAGGAGAGGCTAGGAATCCCCACAGGGCAAGACATGGCTTCTTGGGTCACTTAAGTCTGACTGTGAACCACAATGGCTCAGGCAGTGTCCAAAGTTCAGCACATATTGGCCGTAGCAGGAAGCATTTGGCACAACGTATGGGGTATATTTTGGTCTAACTGCTTCCCAAATATGTTATGATTAAAACTGGCCTTTTAATTAGAAAAGATACATGCATCCCAGTGTTCATAGCAACACTATTCACAAAAGCCAAGACATGGAAGCAAACTAAATGTCCATCAACAGATGAATGGATAAATTGTGGTGAGTGCGCACACACACACACACACACACACACACACACACACAGGAATACTACTCAGACTTAAAAAAGAATAAAATAATGCCATTTGCAGCAACCCAGATGGGCCTGGAGATTGTCATACTAAGTAAAGTAAGCCAGAAAGAGAAAGACAAATACCATATGAGATCACTCATATGTGGAATCTAAAAAAAAATGACACAAATGAACTTATTTATAAAATAGAAACAGACTCATAGACATAGAAAACAAACTTATGGTTACTGAAGGGAAAGGAGGGGGAGGGAAAAATTGGGAGTTCAGGATTTTGCAGATACAAACTACTATATATAAAATAGATAAGTAACAAGTCCTACTGTACAGCACAGGGAACTAAATTCAATACCTTATTATAGCCTATAATGAAAAGGTGTGTATATATATATATATATATATATATATATATATATATATATATATATATAACTGAATCACTGTGCTGTACACCAGATACTAACACATTGTTAATCGACTATACTTCAATTAAAAAAATAAATAAAATCGGTCTTTTACCTTTTAAAAAAGAATGCAACATACCTAAGTGTTGTCAATCTCAAACAAAGAAACAAACAAATAAACCCCAACTTTCTCTCTGGGCACAGTTTCTAACACCGAACCTCGAAATGTCCTCTACTTCATTAACTTACACTGTGTTCAAAGCCCTGCCAGGATCCCAGCGGAAACTGCAGGAAGGTGTTAGCTTACTGAGTAAGGAAAAAACCAACCTCTTGTGGTATATAAAGCTGTGGTTTACAAACCTAGGGGGTTCTTATATAATGCTGAGTGATTTATGGATGTGAAAGGGAACTTTTAAAATATACTCTATCTTTAGTGTTCTTTGCAACTATTAGGAGCAAAAAAAATTTCAAGAGTCCAATGAACTGTCTTAAAATGTTCTCATTGCTTTTTTTTTGCTTTGATTCTTTAATAGAAGCATTCAACAGAAAACACAAGAACACATAAAAATGCAAGGCATAATTATGACCTAAAATTACAGTAGTGAGTCACTATTAGGCATACATTTATGTGTCCCTCTGATGCTAACAGCTCTCTTGCAATGATACCCAGATACTTTGCTGCTGAACCAACACAAAGACATCTTGTATCTCACTGTCAAATTTCTTTTTCAAATGTACTACTCCAATCCATTCCTTTACAAATTTTTATTAATTCACAGTGTAGGTCAGTTCCTAGTGATCCATGGTACTCTGATGATTTTACGGCTATTCACAGCATGGGTTATTCCTCCTCATGATTTCTCAGAGGAGTTTCTGTCAATAAAAAAAAAGAGAGATGCTGGACACAGGCTGGGTACTGAAATAAAGATCAAAAGTGTCCCTATGTCTATGTGTGTCATTTAAAAAAAATGATATGCATCTCTAAAGTTGAATGCCAAATAGAAATCATTTTTTGGTTATTTACAACCTGAATCCAACAAATAAAGTTAAATTTTATGAATCAAATAACTGAATGAATACTTCTAACCAAACTGTATTCTCTATCTATGTGGGTGTAGCCTAATAAGATAAATTGTGCTAATTTTCAAAAGGGTCAAGTGCTAACCTTTGATTTTTGTTTCCAAGAATAGCCTTGCCAATGTCCTTGCTCTGTACTGTGACTTACAGGACAGGTCTGCACATCCTGAGCGAAAGCACAGAACAGTTAAAGGAACCTTGGTAAGCCTCTATAACTTATATATTGCCTTGTAGATGTATCTGTGTTGTAAGTGGAATGTTTATGTTCCCTTCAAGATTCAAATGTTGATCATATCTGAATGTGGGGACCTTTGAGAAGTGATTGGGTTTGGACTGTATACTGAGGGTGGGACCTTTGTGATGGGATGAGTGACCTTATAAAAAGAGGAAGAGAGAGCAATATTCTCTCCACTAGCAGGCACTCAGGAGAAGCCATGTGAGGGCCCGGCAAGAAGGTGGCTGTCAGCTAGCCAGGAGAGGGCCCTCACCAGACACGGAACCTGCTGGCACCTTCATCTTGGACTTCTGGCTTCCCAACTGTGAGAAACAAATTTCTTTTTGTTTAAGCCCCCAGGTCTGTGGTATTTGGTTATGGTAGCCTGAGCAAAGGAAGACGGTCTGTCAGGAATGTATTATTCAGTTATAAGAGATGGAAAACTCTAGGAGAATGGGATAGTAGTGTAAGGGCCTGACATTAAGCTTTTGATTGTGGAAGCATTCATTTCAAAAGACATCTATTTCAATTAAACATATCTGCAGCTCTATGACTCTGCTCCTGGCAAATAACCAGATAAGGAACTAGGCCACCCACACGCATGAACTTCCCTGGACCACCTAGATAACTGACCCCTTGAGGGGCCCTTCCTCCACTCTCCTGAGCCCCAATACCCTCTCATGCTTTGAATTAGCCCATAATGAGTGACCCTGAAAAACCCCAGACACCTTTCCCTTGGACCCTAATAAAAATGCAGAGCCCCAGGTCCCCACTCCTTATCTTTCTCTCCTCATGACTTTGCTGTGTCGTCCTCAGCTGTACTTTCTAGGATCTCTGGGTGATAAAACTTGTTTCTTAAAGTTCCTTGATTTTTTTTCCCCTGAAGTGTATCCTATGATCATAATCAGAACTGCAAGGATGGGCCCAGATACAACATTGGCCTTAGGGATGGGGTTGGAAATGTCTCTGGGCCTTGCTAGGAACGATAGGGGCCCAGGCAAGTGCCTCAGGCATTCCTAGCCCAGAGCATTACCATCGTGGGCTGGGACCAACAGGACATTACAAGTGACTTAAACATTAGGATTTTTTTGGTCTCACAAAGAAATGCAGGGAAGAGAAGCCAGTCCAACGCAGGTGTGGTGGCTCAGCAGTTCCATTAGTGACCCATCCACCACTTTTAACATTTAAGCCCTCATTTTCATGCTTGTTGCCTCATAGTCACAAGATGGTTGCTGTACCACCCAGCCTCCTGTTTGTATTCCAGGTTGTGAGCAAAGGGATAAAAGAAATTTGATGGTCATCCTGTCTTCCTAACAAGACCTTGCCTTTTTACTTGGGGAAGGTTGGCCTTACCAGAGATTTCTAGCTCTCTTTGGCGATGTCACATGACCAATTTGACCTGCAAAGAATGCTTTATCTGTGTATAGATTCAGGGATCTTTTAGTAGGGAAAATATATTTCACCCCTTGTACTCCTTGGACAATCTGCCATCCATCCATACCCTTCTTCAAATAAATATACTTTATATTGAAAACATTTACCCTCTACTAGAGAAATAGCCCCAAGTTCTCCCCTACTGCTGTATTCCTCCTTAAGTCCGAGACGACCAGGCACAGGTAGGTGTCCCGGTCAGATCTGTGTGTGGCTCCATTGTGCTGGGAAGCTCATCACCCCACATGGGCCACACTGACCACTGACCTTTGGATGTCCCAAGGAGACGAATATGGGAGACTTCTGCAAGTGGCATCTACCCATTAGCATCCTTGATGTCATGGATTAAGTTTGCACTGTTCTTGCTGCTTTGCTAAGAAAACCTAAGTCAAAGCGACCTTGAACTGAGTCCAAATCAGAATTCTTGCAATCTGAGACCATGCTTTGTGGTCTGGCCTAATGCACTGGGCTCATTTTGCTGGTCTATGTTATCATCAAAAAGACTGTTGGGTTCAGGGAAGGAAAGAATCTGTTAAACCCGTTTGACTGAATCATGGGTTAATTCAGTCAACCTGGTCAATCTTGTAACCTTACACAGACACACCTCCGAGTTCGCGTTTTTCTGATACCCAAACTCTAAAAGGGGCCGCAGACGAATATCTTGAATATACGCACAACTTCCACCTGTACTTTCTTCTAACATGAGGCTTTTAGAGAATTATTACCAGCCTCCCCACCTTCCTGCAAAGCCCCCACTTCTTCCGTCAGAGTCACAAGAAAGTGCCAGAAATTCTAAGAAGTGGGCTGTTTTCCACATTTATATTTCACTGTAAAAACATCAGTGCCCTCTGATTTATGCTCCCTCTGTGACATGTACCAGGAAGGCCTTGCTTGTAGAGCACACATTAATTACCACCGCTGTCTTCTCTGAGCACTTTACAGCTTTTTCCTAGTTTCTGATCAATGGAGAGAGAAAGACTAAGAAATGCTTCCGCATCCGAAGTCGATGAAACAAAGCACGTTTCATTTTGAAGTGTCTCTCAGTCCTTCTGAACTCACATCCCAATTCTGGGTTACTGGGTATACATAGAAAATTGTTTGCCCCTGTGCCATTTAATAAGTGCAGGCAGACTATTTTAAAGAGTAATCGAGTGTAGGTTTGGCCCTACTTCGTTTATCTCTGGGCTCCTAAAGAAGCTTATGAGCCCTTAAGATGCCTGTTACTTAGCAGAGGCTGAATTTACTTTGGCCACTAGAGGGCAGCACGGCACAGAAAGTGTGGCGCAGGTAGCAGACACTTGTCTGATTTAAAGGAAATGAAGAGGCTTTCTGGGGTCTAGGGCAGGCAAGGAGGGAGTTGCTCAAAAAGCAAACAATAAAAAAAATCCCTACAATTACCTTGTGTGAAAAAGAATAAAGAGATGTGCAACATCTCGGCATTTCTTTGGAATTCACAGCGGCTAATGAGAGAAAAGTAGATGACTGTATTTAGGTCATTTATCCCTCATCCCCGTAATGGAAGAAGAAGGAAGGAATTACTCAGTTAAACTGAGAACAAGATACCAAAGTCAGGAGGACGGTTTAAGTGCAAGTTTACTCATCTGGGAGAAATGACACTTAAGAGCATTTAGACCTGGGTTTATACGCCATTTCTATCATTTGCGAGCTGTGTGATGCAGAAAGTGGTTTAATTCTCTAAGCTTCAGTTTGCTCAGCTGAGAAGTGGGGATAATAATAATTACCTCATAGAGAGGTTGTGACCTTAAAGGGAGTAGTGCACAGGAAGAGATGAACTCAGCTAGTTATATAAATGTAGGCTCTGGCTATGATTAAGGTCATCCATCAGCTCACTGTTGGAAATAAACTTTGCCCTTCCAAAGTCTTTTAGGTCCTGGATTCTGGCTCCTAAGGGAGATGCAGGAGCCAGGAATAAATGGACCCAGAAGGAGAAAAAGGGACATGGTGACCAACATCCTGGTCCTCCCATGGGCTTGAGTAAGCTGCCTGCCTTGGTGCAGGCAGGATGCTGCAGCCGCTGGTTATTCGGCTCCAGGCCTTTTGCAGGGAATGAGAAAGCTGGGAGCTTAGCACAGAGGTGGGCTGGAGAGGGCGATAGTGGCTGATTCTTACCCCTTGCACCTTTTTTTTTAAAAATTTTAAAAAATTTTTATTATTTTATTCTGCTGAGCTTGAAGCCACAACGGGAAGGAGTGGGTAGTTGAGCAGGCCTGCCCAACAGAGGGGGGATGCCCCTGCCTTCTGTTTCTATTCTTATTACCTTTGGGACTCTTTCTCATTTTCTTTTTCTTTTTTAATGAGGGTACTGAGGATTGAACCCAGGACCTTGTGCACGCTAGGCAGGTACTCTACTACTGAGCTACATAGCCGTTACCTGACCCCTCTCACTCTTTTTCTTAGCTCCTTCATCTCCTGCTTCTTTTAGTCTTGCTTCTAAACTTATCAAACCCTCTGTTCTGCCAATAAGCATCTCTTTTAATTTATTTATCCATCCAACAAGTGTTTATTGAGGACTGACTGTTGCCATATGTTGGGAATACAGTCCTGAATCGAGGTCAGAGCTCTGTTCTGATGAAACTCTCTAGTGGAGAAAACTGACAATAAGTAAGCAAACAAACAAACAAAAAAATCAGATAATTTCTGGCAGTGGTTAAGTTGCAAGTAAGGTGAAAGTTGAGGTGCATAAGATGGTGCTGTCAGGGAAGGAAGGCTTCTCTGAGGAGGTGACATTAAAACTGAGGCTTGAATGATGAACACAAGCCACCCAGGCACAGATCATAGCATTCCCAGCAAGGGCAAAGGCCCCACAGTGGGCTTGTTGTGTTGAGCAGGCAGAGCTAAGGTCTGTGAGGGGGGAAGGGGGTGTGGGGAGAGATGATGTCCGGGATCAGCCTGTCAGCCTTTGTAGGCCAGATTAGAGTCTGAATTTGCTTCTAAAGCAAAAGAGGAGTAATTTTTATGCCTTAAGAAAATGTTCCCTCCTTCAGTGTCATCGATAGTATCTTATGTTTTCTTCTATCTGTTCTGTAATTTGGGTTTCTACTCAGTAGAAATGCCTAGGAAGAGAATCAGCTCCTGTGGGGGAGAAAAATGATATGCATTTAGTACGATAGATGGATTTACAAATCAAAGAAATATAACCAAAATAATTGGGATCGCCTCCCAATCCCCCTCCTAAATGAATAATTAGATCCTTGTTTTCACTCTAGTCTAGAACATTGTCATCAGAACTTATTAGCTGCCTTGCAATTTCCTTGCCTTCTAGTGAGAGTGAATATGGAGACTGGCATTTAAAGGGTCTTCTGGGTGGTTCTGGGACTGACTTAGAGATAAGGCAGAGCAATGCAAAAGAACACTAGGAAGTGCAAAACTGGCACATACGTGATCACCGGTAATTTCCAGCACGGCCCTTTCCAAATAATATTCCCAAACACCACCTAAAAGAGTGAAGCCAGCTGAAATAGCCCAGATGTTTCCCCAACTTGTAGAGTGAAACACACCACAATAAACTGGGAGAGATGACATCAAAGTAGTCTGCAAAGCCAGGGTCTTAATGGAATCAAAGATATCCCCAAAGCTTTCAGGCATCTGCACTTGTACCGTGACCTGGGCTCCTCTGGATCTGGCCAGTGTATGTCTGCAAAGCTCACATCTGGAAACGATGTCACAAGTGCTCCAAAAGCTGATTCTTTCATCAATAAGAGGTTGCTTTCTTCAGAGAAAAGATAAAATAATGCAGGTTTCTCAGTTAGGCACACTCTTTACCTCCAAAGAAAATGAAGAGTTCCCAGGTAGACTCTAAAACAATAGAACAGAGACTAATCACACAGAACCAGTTGGAAATCCTCATGTGTCCAAGTCCTTACTCTGACTTGTTCCAATTAAAGCCTGAGCACAAGGTGAGAGCTTCTGACACGTCGTGAGTGTGTTCTACCCACATCTTCTTGAGTCCCTCACCATTTCCACAGACAGCCGCCAGTACCCGCTCTTGGGCTGATGGACCCCGCCTTGCCTAGTGGAAGACCTAGGGATTAATGACTCCCTAGGGGCATCCTTACATGTTACCTGAGGCTGGGAATAGAAGCATCCCAGCTCCCTTGCCCCTTGGCAGGATGACTCTGCTGTGTATGCGTTGATGCCTTTTCCCAGAGCCTCTTAGTTGGATGGAGCTCTGGTTGCCTCCTGAGGTATCTAGCTTCATTCTGGGCCCTTACGATCTGCCTTACTTCTTCTGTCTCATCTACCTCCGAATCTCCAAAATAAACTGTGTATTCAGTACCATATTGGGGTCTGCTCTCAGAGAAACCCAACTACCACACATCGCTGCTGGAATAGTTCCCCTCTCCTTAACGTTGATGTGGAAAGGAAGCACATGTCCTAAACATGAGGGCTGCTGCGGGAGGAAGATCAGCTGAAGTTTCCTGCCAGCTGTGCGGCTGCACAGTGGCTGCACACCATTAGAACTTCAGGATTACCAGCCCTGCCCTTACTCAGGTCCTTCCACCTTCTCCGTGCTCTGCTCTGCTTATAGTATGGGGAGAATCCAAGTTTAGAATAGACCTCTCCCATTGCATGAAGGATGCTGGTTGTTGATACCATGAAATACTCTTGGCTAGAGAAACTTAAGGGCAGTGGAAATTTTAAAATAGGAAGTTCCAAGATGATATAGCAATCAAAGTTTTGCTAGCTTAAGAAAAGTTTGGGTATATCTATTAAAACTAGATTACCAGCAGCAAGGATATCACACAAAAACAGAAAATTATAGGCCAGTATCACTGAGGAACATATGTGCAAAAACTCTCAACAAAATGACTCCAATGATACATTAAAAGGATCACACACCATGATCAAGTAGGATTTATCCCAGGGGTGCAGGGGTTTTTCAACATCTGAAAATCAATTAATGTGGTACACCACGTTAACAAATTGAAGAATGAAAACCATATAATCATCTCAATAGATGCAGAAAAAGCTTTTGATAAACTTCAACCTCCATTTATGATAAAAACTCTCCAGAAAGTGGGCATAGACAGAACATACCTCAACATAATAACGGCCATATATGACAAACCCACAGCTAACATCATGCTCAATGGCGAAAAGCTAAAAGCATTTCCTCTAATATCAGGAACAAGACAAGGTTGCCCACTCTCACCACTTTTATTCAACATAAACATAGTTTTGGAAGTCCTAGCCACAGCAATCAAAGAAGAAAAAGAAATAAAAGGATTCTAAATTGGAAAAAAAGAAGTAAAATTGTCACTGTTGGCAGATGACATGATACTATATGTAGGAAATCCTAAAGATGCTACCAGAAAAATATGAGAGCTCATCAATGAATTTGGTAGAGCTCAGGATACAAAATTAATACACAGAAATCTGTTACATTTCTATATAGACCTAGAGATTATCATATTAAGTGAAGTAAGTCAGACAGGGAAAGACAGACATCATATGGTTTCACTTATATATGAAATCTAAAAAAAGATACAAGTGAAATTATTTACAAAACAAAAATAGACTCACAGACATAGAAAACAAATTTTTATTGCCAAATGGGAAACGAGGGGAGGGATAGATTGGAAGTTGGGATTAACATATACACACTACTATGCATAAAATAGATAAACAACAAGGACCTACTTACTGTATAGCACAGGAAACTGTTCAATATCTTGTAATAACCTATAATGGGAAAGAATCTTAAAAAGAATATACATGTATAACTGAATCACTTGCTACATACCTGAAACTAGCACAACATTGTGAAGCAACTATACTTCAATTAAAAATTTTTTTTAAAAAGCTAGAATATCAGCTTCAAGACGGGCATTGATTCAGTGGACATAGGGTAAAATTCAACTATTTGCGTTTTAAATAGGTGTAGCAGTTTTAAAACATGGTACTAAATTCTTTGACTCTCCTGGCATTGAGGGCTGAGTTCCACATCCCCTCTCCTTGACTGTGGGCACAATCGTCGCTTGATGGATGGGGCACAGTAGACGGGATGCTGTGTGGGTTTCTTGGCCTGGGACTTAAGAAACCAGTAGCTTTCACTTCCTGTCTCTTGGGATGTTTCCTGTTGGAACCCAGCCACTGGGCTGTAAGGAAGCCAAGCAGCTGTGTGGTGAGGCCCTTTGTAAGTGCTCCAGCTGACCCCTCAGCTGAGGGCTGTCACCCAGCGACAACCCCCAGTCGCATGAATAAACTGGTCCTCTGAAAATCCCAGTCCCCGAGGTGGGTCACCTTCAAGCAGCACCTGCTGACCTTTCATGGAGCAGAGACAAGCCAGAGCTTCCATGCTCTGCCCAAGCTGAGGGATGGATTGTTGTTGTTTGCAAAACAGAAACACTTACCAGAACAAAATGTTCTCCAGGTAACGCTTACGTTGATGGCTCATGTGATTTGAAAAATACTCTCTCCGGTAATCACGAAGCCATTACATTTCAGAGAGAGGACTGAATTATGTTCCCCCCAATATTTGCATGTTGAGGTCCTAATACCCAAGGTCATGGTATTTAGAGATGGACATTTGGAGATAATGAGTTAGATGAAGTCATGAAGGTGGGGCTCTCATTACGGAATTAGAGCCTTTTTTAGGAAGAGACCCCAGAGAGCCAGCTGCCTCTCTCTCTTTCACCACCCCCACCCTCACACAAAAAGGGATCTTATAAGGGTATAGCAGATGACGACCATCTGCAAGCCAGAAGAGTGCTCTCACCAGAACCCAAAGTTGCTAGTAGCCTGATGGTGAACTTCTAGACTCCAGGCTGTGAGAACAAATTTTTGTTGTTTAAGCCACCCAGTCTATGATATCTGGTCATGGCACCCTGAGCAGATTAATACTCCTTTCCTACGGGCTCACTAGAAGACAGGGAGGCAACCCTTCTTTGACCGAGAGATGTGATGGCAGAGGTAAGAGCGGCTCAAGAAAACTGAAAGGCCTTGCCAAGAAAACGAACAACCCAGACAGCTTCATTTAAAAAGAAGAAATTAGAAAACCTACCTTGGTTTCTTTAGGACTGTGTTACACCTGGTGTTCCGTACCAGGCCTTTTGTCTGAGATCTTTCTTTGTTTTCTGCACCTGCTCCGTTCAGCAGAAGAGCGGCACTCGTGTCGTCAACACTTAGGACATTTTTAGAAAGCAAAACATCTGACTCACTGAAAATGTTTCATTACATAGTATTTCTGCTGCAGATTATTCTTTCCTTCTTGGAAAAGAATCAGGTTATAAAACCTTGGGGAAGCAGTTAGCAGGACCTTTAAATGGTGTTTGATTTTTTTTTTTAAGCTTAAGCATCTGACCATGGTTTTTCCAAGTCAAACAGCAGTTGAAAAACTAAGAGGCTTTGAAGTCAGAGGGCTGTAATGCTGTGGGCTACTTCTCTGTCTCCCTCCTGAAATAGCAGGTGAGATCAGATGAGAAAATTTGTACAGATACTGTTTGTGTTTCCCTACAAAGAAGACCATTTCTTAAGAGTCTGCCCCATAAACTTTACTTAGGTTCTGTAATACACTGAGCCACTTTTTTGAAATGTATAAGAAAAAAAAAATGCACTGTGCTGAGGAAACTTTATTTAACCACACTTTATTACTTTTAAACATGAGAAGTGTCATTTTTCTTTTTCTTTTCAAATAATGAACAGGAACAGGAAGGCCCCGAGTTTTGGAAGGCCACATAGCAAGCCATGACTAATCCTGAGTTCAAACTCACAATGATAGAGGCATTTTTAAAGGATACAAAGATCTCAATAATGATAGCGTTCCTTTACATGGTACCTACAACGTGCCAGTCTCAATCCTTGTCATCCTGGAGTATTTTTCACTGTTGCGGTTCATCAGTGGTGAAGGTATTTGTAATGGATGAAGAAAATGAAATTCAGAGTGGTTGGGTAACTGGACCAAGCTGCATTACTAATGAGAGGCTGTGTCAGAACCCTCCAACTCCATGGCTCTGAAATCCACGTTCTTTCCTCTCCTATGTCGTGTGACATCTGTCAGGATATTCGCTTTTATGCAAATACCAGATCAATCTATTAATAGTTAATCTCTCACCCTAGAAGAGCAGAAGACTCTCAGTGAGAGTGAAATGGGTATTGGTAGTCCAGCGACTTGAATACTATTTCATTTCCTTACTAATGAAATTCTTCCAAAGCAAAACTGATTTAAAAATATATATATATTTAGTGGTAAGTGTGTGCTGGGAAGAAAGGCCAGGGGGACTGAGGACTATGCTTTACCAGCAGGCTCTAATCCTGTCATGATGATGGACCATCAAGGTATTGATCTGCAGAGCTCACAGTGATCATCATCATTCACGGTTGTAGAGAGCTCTTATTTTTTAGGTCCAAGATAATTTGTCTGGAAGAAGACAAGACAACTAACTGGATCAGAAAGGAAGCCGTGCCTGGTACATGAGATTAGCTTTCTTTGGGGGAAACTTTGATTGCATCCAAGTTTCTGTGGAGAGAGCAGGGAATTGTAGGTCACATGTAGTCACCAAGGAAGCAGTCTATTTGCAAAATACAATAAATACAAAAGTTTGAAACTGAGAATTGGTTTATTATAACAATGCATGAAATGATGAAGTTGAGGTAGTTATAAATACCTTGAGTAGGGGGACGATGCCCTCAAAAACAGGATGAAAGGGCATCTTTGTGAGCAGTTTCCTGAGCTAAAGAAGGGAAGATGTCTAGTCTGCTCGACAGGCCTCTTTCTGTAGAGAAGGAAGAGAACGCATCAGTTTGCTGTATCTTCCTGATAATGAACGTTCCCGGGATAATCTAACTCCTCCAGCTTTGATTCTGTATTCGCCAAGCAACCTCCGATGGTAATTGAGTTTCCCAAATAGATTTCTCTCCTGGGAAGGCAATGAGTGGACCGACTGACATGACTATCCAATCTTTTTGGCAGTGTGATTTCTCACTGTAAATTAAGACCCTGGCTCCTGCTTGCGATGTAGCTGGGTGAGGTGAGGCTGGCCTGAGTTCTGAGGTTAGCTGAATTCCAAAGCCCTGGGTCTGCAGAACTGCTAATAGCAACTACGTACATTCGTATAGGAATTTGTAGTTAGTAAAGCCGTTGACCCAGGGCATCCCATTTAGCTTTCATGATGTGTCTGTGAGGTATTTATCATGATCTCTATTTCATTAAGATTTGGAAAGGTTAAGTGAATTTCTCAAGGTCATACAGCTAGAGGCAGATAGAATGCAAAACCCAGGGCTTTGGATGATAAATGCAGAACTCCTTCACTCCCGGGACAGGTGAGTACACAAACGTGTGGAGACTCACAAGATGGAGTTTCCAACAATGTGCAGCCTTATTGGTCTCCTGCTACCCCAGAGCCTCATGGACAGAGGATGAAATTTAATTTAGTCATCACCCCAGTCTCCTCATGTCTCCTCATCACCTCCAGGCATAGGAAACCACTAATCTGCTTTCTGTCTCTGTAGATTTGGCTATTCTTGGCATTCCACATAAATGGAATCATACAATTTTGTGGTCCTTTGTGACTGGCTTCTTTCACTTAGCATAATGTCTTCAAGGCTCATCTGTGTTGTAGCATCAGTACTTCCTTCTTTTTTCTTGCCAAATAATATTCCGTTGAAAGGATATACTACATCTCAGTTATCCATTTACCAGGTAATGGACACTTGGGATTTTCCCCTACTTTTTGACTGTTGGAAACAGTGCTATGAACATCTATGTGCAAGTTTTTATGTAAACATAGGTTTCCATTTCTCTTGAGTATATAACTAGAAATTGAATTGCTGGATCATATGATAATACTATATGTCTTACTATTTGACAAACTGTCAGGCTGTTTTCAAAGCAGCTGCACCAGTTCACATTTTTACTGTCTATGTATGAGGCTTCCAATTTCTCTCCATCCTCACTGACACTTGTTACTATCTGATACTATTTATTTATTTATTTATGTACTTATTTTGATTGAAGTGTAGTTGATTTACACTTTGCTCTACACTTGTTACTATGTGACTTTTTGATTAGAGACGTGCTAATGGATATGAAGTGGTGTCTCACTGTGGCTTTGCTTAACAGTTCTCTGATGACTAATGACGTTAAGCACCTTTTCGTGTACTTATTGGTCATTTGTGTATCTTCTTTGGAGAAATGTCTATTCAGATCCTTTGTCCATTTTTGCATTGTGTTATTTGTCTTTTTGCCATTGAGTTGTAGTAGTTCTTTAGATAGTCTAGATACGAGTTCCTCATCAGACACATAATTAAAAAAAACAGTCTCCTGTTTTGTGGGTCATCATTTCACTCTTCTGATGTTTTTAATTTTGATGAGATCCAATTTATCTATTTTTTTCTTTTGTTGCTTGTGCTTTTGGTGTCCAGGTGAAACTTCTTGAATAGGAAGAAAACCTGATTAGATGTCTAAATAATGTTAACTGTTACTGTGAAGTACAATGTAAAAAAAAAAAAGAACAGTTTCAGAGGATAAGTATTTGCTTTCATGGAGTTGGCATGCTGATGAGAAGAAAAATGAAGGAAAGAGAGAAGGCAGAAAACAATAAAAGAAGGCTAGAAGAAGTGTTGGTAAGGGATAAATATTGAAAATGAAATTTCAACAATAGCTCATTCTAGCAATGTTCATTGTCCTGTTTCTTTGTAGTGCAAACATATTATATCAACAAAGTATATCCCTCAAATAATACATTTTACATTTAGATTTTTTGGATGTTTTCCTAGAGATGGAAACAACCATGACTGTATCTTACATTTGCTTTCAAAACTATCAAGAGTCAAATGAGTTGTCCATATATTTTTCTATAAGAGTTAATTACTTATTTTAGACTGATTTACTTTGTGTCTATATCATTACTAAAAGAGCACCTTGGTTTATACGAAAGTCTTAAACTTCCTCTGAGACTGTAACATAATATAGTCTCTTTATACAAACCACGATATATGTAGCTTGTACCTATGATACAATTAGATTTCCTCTTGGTGTGTTGACAGGTATTTTATGAGTAACATCTGCAATAGCCAGTAATCTGCTGCAAGAAATAGTGCTGATTTCATTAGAAAATAATTTGCCTTTCAAAACACTTTTTCATATATTCTAAGCACTCTCTAAGAATGCAACTTAATTATAGATCACCAAGGAAAGTTCTGGGAACAGTAAAGAAAAAATAAGTACATTCAGTTCAGCAATGAAAGGAAAAGGGGGTGAAGAAATTGTCTTTATCTGTGCTTTTGCATGTATGTATCATGATGGTTCTGGTGGCTCTGTACTTATGTTTGTATCTAAGTGTAGGCTCATTTGCTCATCTGAATTAAATCTGAAGTGCTGATGGGCTGCAAACTCCAGGAACATTACCATGGTCCTAGAATTCAAATGACAAGGCTTACGTGCTTAATCACAGTTTTAACTAAACAGTTATTTCAGAAACAATCTCTTCATTAAGCCAATTAAATGTCAGCAAGAGTCAGCAAACACTGTATTTAAGAATTGAGTTTGAGGATCACTTTGAAATGTACCATGTCCGGGTTATGATTTCTTACCTTCCCCCTTTATTTTCAAATTTTCTCTTTGAACTAATTCTAATTGCATTCTTATGCACAAATGTTTACCAGAAAGTTCTTTTATGGTTGCCTCTGTTTGTTTAATGTGAAATTCAAATCTTCCTAGGTTTGGGGCCAATTCCCTAGATTTGGCAGTATTTTTGTAACTAAGTCACTTTAGGTTTTTTTTTCCCCAAACATCAGATTTAAAAAAAAAAAATTAACTTTTTTTCTGCCAGAAATAATACACACAACACATCTAAAGTATTGTTTTTATTGTATTATATTACTTAACACTAATATTACATAAATATATATTATATATATATACTCTATATAAAGAATACTTTTGAAAAAGTAAGGTTTAAAAACATATTAGTGGGAGGAGGGTACAGCTCAGTGGTAGAGTGCATGCCTAGCAAGCATGAGGTCCTGGATTCAATCCCCAGTCCCTCCATTAAATAAATAAATACATAAACCAAATTACCCCCCCCTCCAAAGGAAGTATACAGTGCTGTATGTCAGGTATATCTCAATAAAGCTGGAAGGGAAAGGATGATTAAAAGTAAAAATAAATAAAAGTATAAAAAAATTAGTGACAGTACAGTGTTCAGCATTAAAGAATCTTTTTGATGTATTAAATATTTCTAATGAGGATAATTAAATAAACAGTATTAGATTTAAATAAAAAGGTGTCAATCCAGAAGAAAATAAAGAAGAAATTGGGTTGTCATATTTCACATCTGAAGCTACAAGTGCCAAGTGTTTGAACTACTTTAGAGAGAGGCCTCTGGTATTTTCCATATCAGGTGACCTTCTGGAAATAATCCGAGCCACGATGACATCGCAGGATAGTGTACACTCGAGCACCTCACAGCATGTTAGGATTTAGGAAACAGATGAACCCTCCCATTGAGGAAAAGGGACTGCCAAACCTGCGGGTTCGTGTCTATCCCTTTGCTCGCGGGTCCTCCCCGTCCTGCTAAGGAAAGACATCGGCAGGGGGAGACTGAGGCTGCCCACAGGGCGGGGATGCCCAGAGCGGATGTGAGGCTCGGTGAAGTTATAGTGGCCAGTGGCCAGTCTTCTCACTCTTTGTCTCTCAGGAAGAGGGCTCCAGATGGGCCCAACGACAAGAAGCATTTTAACTGATCCTCGGCCCTGAGATTCTGTGGGCACAGATACCACATCTGAGAAACAGTGAATGCAGGATTGCTCAGAAAAGTCTGAAGTCCTGTGCATTATGATCCTTCCTCCTACTGCAATCAGGAATAGGCAGAGCGGGGACTTTCCCTTCTGAGCTTCCTCATCAGGTGCCAGCATTCCATGTCTCTCTCTTTAATTGAAGTATAGTGAGTTTACAATATTGTGTTAGTTTCTGGTGTATAGCACAGTGATTCATATATATATATATTCTTTTTCATGACAAGTTACTACAAGCCACTGAATATAGTTCCCTGTGCTACACAGTAGAACCTTGATGTTTATCTATTCTGTACATAGTAGTTTGTATCTGCCAGTCCCAAACTCCCAATTTATCCCTCCCCATCTTCTTCCCCTGCCATGGGGAAGTTTGTTTTCTATGTCCGTGAGTCTCTTTCTGTTTTGTAAATAAGTTCATCTGTGTCTTTTTTTTTTTTTTTTTGGATTCCACATATAAGTGATACCATATGATATTTGTCTTTCTCTTACTGATTTACTTCACTTAGTAAGACAATCTCTAGGTCTATCCATGTTGCTTCCAATGACATTATTTCATTCCCTTTTGTGGCTGAGTAATATTCCATTATATACATACACACACCCCCACACATACTCTTTATGTAGTCATCTGTCTATGGACATTTAGGTTGTTTCCAAGTCTTGGCTATTGTAAATAGTGCTGCTATGAATATTGGGGTGCATGTATCTTTTCCAATTAGAGTTTTCTCCAGATATAAGCCCAGGAGTGGGATTGCTGGGTCAAATGGTAACTCTATTTTTAGTTTTTTAAGGAACCCCATCCTGTTCTCCATGGTGGCTGCACCAGTTTGCATTCCCACCAGCAGCGTAGGAGGGCTCCTCTTTTGAAAAAGGATCCTGGGCTTCCATTTTGCACAGGACCCTGTAAATTACATTGTCTTGTCTATGCACATGGCCACGAGCCGATCTGGCCCACTCCCATGGTTTCCCTGACACACTAGTGTGGTCTGAGACCTCATGCAGAGGGGAGTCAGACCAGTGGGGCTGAGACTTCTGCTAGCTCTCTCCTTGCCAAAATGGGCACGACTGTTCCCATGGCTAGAGCAACTCAGTGATACCAGCTGAGGCTGCCATGGGGAAGCCAGGATTTGAGAGCATATTTAATAAGCTAATTTGAATGCAGATGTTGGAAGCTGGAACTGACTTAATTTTTCCTTCTCCCGGACAATGTTTAATGAAGAACAAGAGAAACAAAGAAGCAACCAGTGCCCATCCTCCACCTCCCGATCTTGCAAACCTAAAGGAGACCCAAGCTGGGATGGTGGAGATTCACACTGAATGTGAGTTTGGAGTTATGCAGTTATTGCATAAGATTAACTGTTTTCTTACTTAATGGTGACTTATTACTTAATAGTAACCAGGAGAGCTGTGAGACCTGAACAGCGTTCATCCAGGGTGAGGAGAGAACAGGTTGAGGGAGTGGGTTCAAAGAGATAGTGGCTAAAAGAAAAAAAATGTGCTTTTTGCTCTATTGAATCCAGCTTATTTAATAAACTAGACACAAAAGCCTTATTCCTTTAAGGCCAGTAGGAGAATGAACAAGTGGATCATGAGGACAGAACATATTAAATCACAAGTCCTGCTCTTTGTGTTCGTGAGGCTGGCCCCGAGTTAATGCAGGCACTAATCTAGTCCTTACTAAAGCACTACCTACCAATTGTGAGGTGTTTACTACGTGCCAAGCAAAGTACTAAGCATATTTTATATATTACATAATTTCTACCTCACAATGAGGTCTTTTAATAAATGCATTACATAAATGAGGAAATAATGTGTTAGAAAGATTGAAGTCACTAAGTCATATTGCGGGTCAGTAAAGCAGGCAGCATTTGAAGGCAGCCCCATCTCATTCCGAAGTTCATGCTCTGAGCCACTAAACTTATTCTGTCCTTAATGGAGCTAAAAAATGAGTTACTCAGATTTTTTTTATCATGCCTTTCTGGACAGTCTTTTTTGTAATACTCATAAATGGCAACCATCAAAGTAGCATCATTTTCAACTAAACAAAAGCAATGAAATGCCTTTCTCACCCCCTCTTTTCCTATTCTCTTGATCTTTCATATTTATACATATGAACTGTCAAACAAACAGAAACACCCAAATTGATTATTTACACTAAAATTAAAATTCAACCATTTATATAGCTTTTATAAGTCCTGTTCTGCTAAAAACAAAAACAAAGCCAAACAAAAAAATCCAAGTCTTAACCTAGTTTCTTGTGTCTATCAAATTTCAGTTGATGAAGGAAACAATGAGAATCACTGTCATAGATTAAAAACCGATCAACAAGAAAGCAGACAGGACTGCCCAAGAGGAGAAGGCTGTCTGGGGCCAGAGCTGTCCTCAGAGTTCAGCGAAGCAACATCAATGGGAAGGGCACAGAATCAGGATCTCAGATTTGCAAGAGCCCATGAAGATAAGAGGGCAGACACAGTTGTACAGAGTTCTGTCAAGCTTGGTTTAGATCGGGAATAAGATGAGAAAGGAGAAATGCTTGGAATTGCTGGAACCTGAAAGAACAGTAGGAAATAGGCTGGCTGCTAATCAGAATAAGCAAAGGTGTATGAGACGGCTCTCCAGTCCTGGTTCAAGTGCCTATGCATCCCAACAAAGATATTTGAAGGACACTATTCCCACCCCTGGACTGGGGTTGGAAGAAAGGCTTCAGACTCTTGGGAAAGGGAGAGACCAGGCTCGCCTTCCCAGAACCATAGATGACAGGGACAGCAAGGGGACGGTCCCCCACCTTAGGAACCTTGATCCGGCCCTTTGTTGATTCTCCCACAGACTTCAGGTCATCCGGGCCAGGGAAGGCAGCACCTGCAGAACACAGAATCCTGCTCTGGATGAATCTCAAGATAATGGAATTTTTCTGCTGTAGCTACCTTCTCTCCTTTTTAAAACTGTGGACAACATTTTCAAATCTCCAGACCCTTCATATCTTTTCTGTCTTTCCCTAAAAGACCACCGGCTTTCCTGTAGCTGTTCCACACTCTGTTTAAGCAGGATATAATGCGTGGGGGCCGAGTGGACTTGCCCAGCCATTTACAATCTCCTCTCCTGTTTTGGATTTTGCTCTAAAAATCATCACTTTCATTGAGAGAGGAGGGAAGTGGGCAGGACACAGCCATTAAAGGAATGACACAGCAATTAGCTTCAAGATGGCAGAAAATTCAAATCCCAGTAGACCCTGAGGCCCAAGATGGTGGGAGATTCAACTTCCAGTGGACCTTGAGCTTCATTATACACATTGTGATGTACTAGCACAGTGAATGACACACCCATAGGTGCCGAGACAGTTCTGAAGCTAATCTTGAAAGGTCAAAGAGAGAGCAGTGGCCCATTTCCTGGGAATCCCTGTCCCTCCCCCAAACCAGTTGGAACAATCCTCTCACTTGTTAGCATATAAAACTAACAACACTGCATCTCATGGTCGCTCTCTGTCTCTTGCCTTCTGAGACAGCCCACACTCTGTCTCTGGAATGTGTATCTATCTTTACTCCCCACCTCCAAACATCTTTCTAAGTAAATCTACTTTTATTCAACTATGGCTCACTCTTGAATTCTTTCCTGCATGAAGCCAAGGACCCTCACTTATTGGGGCACATCCCAGGGACTCAGCCAAGACCTGGGACATGGCCATTCTCTCGCGCACCGCCTCCTTTTTCCTGTATCAGATAGAGAAATATAAGTGGAAAGGGCATTTAGCAGTCATTCATTGTATTATCTGTCCCCAAGGACTTGACCTATGTTTTCCTTACTCTTCTTCCTTCTCTGAAGTTTAACATTTTCCTGCCTCTTAACATCTTGTATGAAACTGTCTAGGGCTATGCCCCCACTGCCTGACTCCCCAACCCACCCCCACCCCCACCCCCAGGGGCAGTGAGGGCTTCTGCAAGTCTGAGTGTGGGCAATATCTCTTCATACTCATCTTGAAAGAAGTTTCTTTTGAGAAACAAGAAGGTAGGGAGGGAACAAAGTGGAGAGTTGAAGGACGAGACCCCCTTGGCCCAGGTCCTGACACCAGCCCCTTCCCCACACCCACCTCTGCCTCTGTGGTGTCCGAGCTTTCTCCCCACCATCGGCAGTTAGACACATCCTGTGGTGACTCAGTCACGGACGAAAGACTGAAATCCACTGAGGAAAGGAGATTTGTGAAAATCAATGTGGAGTGTGTGAAAGTACAAGCTATCTGACTACCAAACACATAAAGATCAAAACTTATTTGAACACAGAGGAAACTCCCCCAAGAACACACCTGGGAAAAGCAAACTCAACCTAACGTCCAGCTGGAAGTTGCCACTTGTCCCGGGTCTTCCCTGTTCTCATTTTATTAACCTGGGCATAATAATGCTCATATTTCACATGTTTCAAAAAGCTTTTGGAGCTCATTTCTCAAATCATTAGTGGGGTTTGACGGCATTTGTTGATTTATGGATTCATTAATTTTATGGCCGTGAAGTGATATTTTTACAGCATTATTGTGTTCTCCCTGGTGTAACACCTTCTAAGCAATGTGTTTACATTTAGAGATTGTCTTTCCCAGGGACCTCAGAACATGAACAGTGGAGTGAAGTGAAGGTGAAAAGCATGTTGCTACGAATTTTGTCAGCCGAGTTCTACGCCCTGATTGGTCCATAGACAGCTATGGGACTTGGATCAGTCAAATAACCTCTCTGGGTTTCCGTATCCTTACTTGCACAATAAGAGGATTAAACTATGACCTATGGTTCTTTAACTACAGTCATTTCATTGCAATGCTTATGTCCTTGTGTTCCTAATTACACATATACCTTGATACGTGAATTCACAAAGCTCATGTTTTACGGCGCTGGCTGTAAGTGATTACAGAGAAGAGCCCAGTCTTTCCAGTGCCTCTTTCCCCTTGGAGGGATGCCTATGGTGTTTACATTATTGCTGCCGAATTTATAAGGTTACAGATGATTTAAAGTCATTCACATCCTGATGTTTATATTATGCTTACATCATCGACTCCCAAGCTGTTTAACGGATATCTATGCACAAAAAGAGTTAACGTAGCAGGTCTGACTCCTGTCTTACGAATGGCTCGGCTGGCATCTGGGCACTTATATTTGGGGAAAGTTCATCTTATCCTAACTGATAAGGGTGGCTCACTGTTTCTAAGCTGTTTATACAAACAGTTTGGTTTATGCCCAACACTTGCTTTCTTCTGGAAGTCTAGGATTTTGGTGGGAGAGAGGCAGAGGATGCCTACGTGCCCACCCCCCGTAGAACTCCTGGACCCTGAGCCTGTAGTGAGCTTTCTTGGTAGAGGGCATCTCACACGTGCTGTCACAGCTTGTTGCTGTATGACTCCCCGGAGAGAGGACTCTTGAAAGCCTGCTCCTGGTTTCCTCCAGGCTCTGCTTCATGGGCCTTTTTCCTTCATTGCTTTTGCTTGGTATCTTTTAGCTGCAATAATTATACCCATAGGTATTTCTATGTGCTGATCCCGTGAGTGCTCCTAGGGAATTATCCAACCTGAGGATGGATGGTCTTGGGAACCCTCAACCCTGTATCCTTGAAATGTTTCCTTTTTCCCTGTATCCTTTCAGGGCCTAGTTCATTTCAGAGACGTTTCTGGTAGGAACAGTTCTATGTTATATATAGATTTCCAGCCCTGTATAGACTAAATTTAGAGTGGGGTAGCTGTGTTACGTGACCTAGGATGTAAAAATACTGTTGCCTTTTTACCCAAGTGTTCTCATGAGCATGAATGTTACAGAAAAGTAGTTTTCAAACTTAATTTTTCTTTTTTTCCCCAATTCAACAGAGATTTATTGCGCCTCATGTATATACAGGCACGTGGTTTATTAAGGACTTACTGTAACGTTGGGTGTTGTTTCAAGAACATCCCTCATTAATTCTGAGAACAATCCTCTAAGATAGATGCCACTATTAGCAGCCTCATCTTATAGATGATGTAAATGAGGCCCAGAGAGGCTAAGTGATGTGGCCAAGATCTCACAGCTGGGAACCGGCGGAGCCAAGAAGGGAACCTGGCAGGGTGACTTTGAAGTCCCTGGTCTTAACCGTTATGCTGTGTCTCCTCACGTGTTAAAG
Organism: Camelus bactrianus; assembly: GCF_048773025.1. Taxonomy (NCBI): domain Eukaryota; kingdom Metazoa; phylum Chordata; class Mammalia; order Artiodactyla; family Camelidae; genus Camelus; species Camelus bactrianus. The sequence continues at coordinate 91,082,108 of NC_133540.1, read as the reverse complement.
TATCAGCCGGGCCTCGGTGTCGTTAGGAGCTGGCTTGGTGTATCAGCTGCACCTTGATTTCTCCCTTAGTTTATATATTTTTCTTGTATTATCACAGTTTCTGTAGTGGCAATTCTTTTAAAGTGATATGAAGCCATGAAGACAGTGAGTTTTCAAGCAGCTTTAGGAAGGATGGACCTGAAAAAGAGAGGCCAGTTCTGACCTTGCTTTCCATCATTCCTATTACTCACCTGAATTCTTCCCAGCAAGAAAAAGAAGAACACTTAGAATAGAACTAGAGTGGTGTTGAGAGAGACACCAGCAGCCACTGATATGGAGACCCTCAGAAAAAGTTTCTGTGATCCCTTGAGAGGCAGCCGGCCAAGAGCTTCCAAAGACCAGGCAGCTGTCTTCGGCCTTCGTGGAGGCCGGACGCACTGAGGGCAGCCTTCATCTGAACAGGAACATTGCAAACAAATTGTTCTTTTTAAGAAATACTTTTTAAAAATAGTCAGTCTTTTAAACTTGCTTTTTTAAAAATTTTTTGTGGGGGAGGTAATTAAGTTTTTATTTATTGTTTATTTATTTTAATGGTGGTAATGAGGATTGAACCCAGGACCTCGTGTATGCTAAGCACGCACTCTACCACTGAGCTATATTTTCCCTCAAACTTAATTTTCCAGTCATAGAACCCTTTGCATATAGAAAGACCTTAAGGGAAAGCCAGTGTGTATAACATTTCAAAGGAAGGATGCTCTAGTTGGGGAAGGTCTTCCAGCCTTGCTTTCTCATCCTCCTTCCCCCTTTTTCACATCAAGCTGGGAAATGTGACTTGGAGGTTACTGTTTTCTTTTTATAATATATACCACAACCGTGAGTGCCCCACAAGTTACTTCCTAACAGAGGGAGGGAGCTAGCTGATACAGTAATGGTGTTATTTACCAGTGAACTCGTAAGTGGAATGACAGAATTAAGTTATGACCATCTTGCTAATCTCTTCAACCAAAAAGCAAAACCTGAGCACTGGGGGAGACATGGTTATCATCGCTAAAGGCACAGCTGAAGTCGCACTTCTGTACCTGACAGTTTTCCCTAGTAGATCAAAAAGTAGAGAACTAATTATTTCTAAACCATGTATTCTGAACACACTATGTATTATTTCATTTAATTTTTAGAAAACCATTAGAGGTACTTTTTCTCCATTTTACAGACCAGGAAGCAAAGTTTCACATTTTTGCAGAGTTGGGATGTGACTCTACCCCTGACTCTTTTTGCTGTAGCACATTGCATCCCTAGGTGTCAACCTGGTAGGCTGTCTATTGTGTGGCCCAACAGCCAAGCTTATTAACCTCATGCTCTATGTTCCTTTCTTTTACAGCTGCTGAAGTCCTTTTATTGGAATGAAGAGTGGCTGCAAGGTCCTCCTTCTGCATGGCCTGTGAAATTTAGACAGGGAGATTAGGGGAGAGCCGTGTGGCCATCCCGCTCGGAGAGGCAGCGTTGACATCTCAATGAGCATGTAGCCAGAAATACCCTCAATGGTCCAGAGGTCGTTGCTAGACTGAGCACACAGGAAATGTTCTTTAATTACCACTGGCCACAGCGATCTGAAAGATATTTTGCTGTCTGTGACGGTTTCCTGGCTAGCCTGATGCTGTGTTCCTGATAGCTGCTTGTCAGCCTGAGTTGCCTAATTGTCTCCAGTTTTTCTGTGTTTCTTGAAGTTGTGCTTCAGTGAATCTGGAAAGCATTTCCTCTTCCTTTCCGGCTTGTGATTATCCCACTTCAGCTTACCATACAACAGCTGTCTGGGATCCAGCTGTCACCCTCCAATGCATGTGAACAGTCCAGCAGAACGACATTACTCTGGATCCTGGCTTCCCCCCAAGACTGTGGGAGGACATAACTCCCCACAGAGGATGGGGGATTGTAGCATGAAGGAAGTTAGGACAAAGCTCATAGTTGTAAACACCAATCTATCAACAAGGTGTAGTCCCAACAGACGGTACAGATTTGAGCAGGGGAGATAATATGCACCCTTATTTTCATTCATTCCCTCCCCTGAGGCTTAAAGACCACAGTGAGATACGGTACACTTCTCAGCACTGGCTATGGAGTATGGTGAGAATAAGGGAATTCAGCTCCAGGTGGGAGGTGGAATTCAGCTCTAGGAAACCATGGCACGAAGGATGGAATTGTAGGCAACAGAAAAAAGTACATCACTCATTACCAAAGACAAAGACCAAGAGCAAAATGGACTCAGTCTGGGTTCAGACTAGGCTCAGGGAGGTCTGTGGAAAGATTACTAAAAGGATTACAAATTTAGTTACTATTGTACATTTTAATCCTTACAATTTAAGAAGTATGTATCATCAATTCTATTTTACAAATGAGAACGTCAGAGCTGTGAGGGCTTAAGACATTTCCCAAAGCAATATCATTAGTACATGGTAGAGCCAGGATATGAACCTGGATCGGCTGAGGTGAAAGCCAGTGTCAGTCAACTAAGCCACACTGTGATCAAAACCAAGGCGGCAGTGTCAAGGTGAAATGCCGAAACTGTACTTTCTATCTCCTTCCAGAAATGAGTTCTTCTTACCTATCTTGGTTAATGGCACCATTAAGAGCTCGCCCAGTCTGAAACCAAGGATTCATCTTGATACCTGGTTCTCCCCTCACTTTTCACGACTCAACTCATATGTCTCCTCCTTAACCTCTTCCAGGGTCAGCATTTCCTCTGCTATGCGCCCATCCCACCCTTAGCGTCTTGTCACATAGTATGTGTGTGTCTTCCTCCTCCATTATACCCGGACATCTCCAGAGGTTTGGGACTGCCCAGTGCACAGCAAATGCCTGTCACATAGCTGGTACTTTAAATTAAAAATCTACAGAATGGATAAAAACCAGAATATCAAGGAAAAATAAATTTTTTTCCCTTTAGCACTAACTGGTAGAGAATTTTTTCACCTAAGAGTGTTCAATACCGTAGTGGGTATTCTCTTCGGTGTTAGTTTTAGAAGATGTGCAGGAGGTAAATGACAATTGCACAATATGTTTATGGTTTTAATAATTACTAATTAATCATTTTGGATGGACATAAACCACCAGATGTTATTAAAGAAAATGGCTTCTCCAAGATACTTCAGGCTTGAATGACCTCTTCATCAAACATTCAGTTATAGAAAGCTATTTTAGACATTAAAACAGAATTGATAGGATTCATACTGAACATCCTTTAGACATGGCATTCATTCATTCATTCATTCATTCATTCATTCATTCGTTTGCCCGACATAGACGCTGGATAAATGTGCATTCTGACTCCTTCCCCTTCATTTGAACGTGGGAAATGAAGCTTAGCAGAAGTCAACTGGCAAGTTTAGGGCTAAATGTGTGGTTGATCAGCTCACTGTATCTGAGTCCCATGACATTGTTACTACTTGTTTCACAAGCCTGGGGAATAACTACAGCCATATCTCTCACATTTTTCCTTTCTCTTGAGAAGACCTTTTCTTACTGACAGAAGTCCAGAATCACTCTCTTAATGCTTTCTCTACCCCACTAAATTGCTCAACAACCTTGAGGGTTTAATTAAATTGGGGAGGGAAGCTGGGATTAATATGCTTCCAAATGCCAGGTACAAAGAAAACTGGAACAGTGAATCAGTCCATAGGCTCCATTGCTTTTGGCCACTGCAGTCTGGCATCAGGTGGTTGAGGAATGGCTTGCCGTCTATTCAAAACTCATTGGTGCCCTTTGCTTAGAATTCTAGGCTGTTGATGGACACTTAGGTTGCTTCCATGTCTTGGCTATTATATATAGTGCTGCTATCTACAAAAGAAACAGACTTGTAGACATAGTAAAAACAATCATGGTTACTGGGGAAAGAGGGTGGGAAGGGATAAATTTGAGAGTCTGAGATTTGCAAATGTTAACCACTGTATATGAAAATAGGCAAAAAAACAAATTTCTTCTGTATAGTGCAGGGAACCATATTCAATACCTTATAATAATCTTTAATGAAAAAGAATATGAAAATGAATATATGTATATATATGCATGACTGGGACATTGTGCTGTACACCAGAAATTGACACATTGTAACTGACTATACTTCAATTTAAAAAAAGAAAGAAAGAAAAAGAATCCTAAGCTAATGCTGTTTTCAGTTTATACCCACATGGCCAGTGGTTGTTACCCAAAGCACAGCCACTGGGCTAAGCTATAGAGTGATTTCTGGCTTCAGTTACCCCTGTGTTGGAACTGGTCCTCCCAAGCGATTCCCAAGACCTTGTGCTGAATGAAGGTCATCAAAACTGACTTCCCTTGAACAACATGGAGCCTTCAATGATCTCTGCTGCCAGTAAACCCTAGTCAAATCCCACCTGGCCCACCGGTTTCTCTAACTTACATTCTTTGGTAACCACGAGTTCAGTCTTCCTCCCTCCTTGCCTCCAAATCCTTGGGCTCAATATGCAAATATATACTGCCTTTTCTTCAGAAATCAGTTCTGCTTTTCAGAATATTTTGAGAAGGAGCTTGGCTTTTTCTCTTCTCCCAGAGGAGTGGGTTTTTCAATGAGAAGGTCAACTCTAGTGCTATAAATAAATATAAAATGTATTTTATAATATATATATATATATAATCTATATTTCAAAATCATTGTTTTCCTCTTTTGTCCCTGTCTTTATCTATCTATCTGTCTATCTATTTTATATATATATATATATATATATATACACACACACACACACACACATACATATATATATATATGAATGTCTTGCAAATAATTCTCCACTACTCAAGGGGAAATAAATCACAAGATCCATCCATTAACAACACTGCTCTTTGGCACAGATTCTAAGACCACTATTACTGGCCACAGAAGGAAGGTGCCAGGCCTGAGGCTAGACTGAACCATGCTCTTGTAATTGCTAGAGAAGTCTACCAAACTGATTAAACTACAGGTCTACTATTGATAGCTGAGCATACATGAGAAGAAGATTTGTATGTGGTAAGATCTATACTTTTACTCAACCAGTTATTATTTATCATATGGACGCTACGACTAAAACATTTGATTGTATTCTTCTTGGCTTGAAAATTCAGAACTAACTGAATGGAACTTTGTAGTATGCATGTATTTATTCTAATATTCTCCCTGATTTATCAAAAATAGTTTCCCTATGCTGACAAATTAACTCTGTTCTCTTTATTCTATTGAGTGAATACATTTCCTTAAAACATCTTTAAATCTTTAAATGTAATTGGATAGAGATTATGTTAAAAAAAAAACTGAGGATTGATTTGTAGTATCTTTTCCGTATGCAATGGCTGTTTTTAGTACTGCCTAGATCAGATACTTTTCAGAAAAATAATTAGTATGATTTACATCCTGTGCCAATTCTTAGTGTATGATATAATAATATACCTAATGGACAGAATCCCACTGACAAGATAACAAACCTTATTTACATCTCTAAGGGAAGTAGAGAAGGCCATTTGGACTTAAACATAGAGATTTTTTTTTTTGCATCCACTAAAGAATGTATTTTTAGGCTGTTTAAAATATGCACTCATCAGAAGATGACACTAGATATATAATGAAGGTCATTTGCTTAAGCATTTACTAGAATCGGTCATGAAGTCATCTCCCTGTACAGACAAAGTTAAAAACCATTTAACTTCTAGAATTCATCTCTCACAGGCTATATTTGAAACCTATCTTGGGCTATTAATTGAGATGTTCATTAACTAGTTGAAGGCATAAAATACCCTGGGTAATCTATCTGCTACCACTCAAGCAATGTTAAATAAAGAACTGAGAAGTTGCCCAGAAAATTCATTTTCCCTCTCAATCCAAATACTAAACCCTGGTTAGCTCACTTCATTAAAACATGGTTCATTTAATGTCAAAGCTAGGCTCAGTGACTTCAATGGCCAGATAACTGTATGGAAAGGAGTAGCCACAGGCTGTAAGCACAGAGCCAACAATCTCCCAAGTATATGCCCAGGACTGGAAGAGACAAAGTACGAGCAAGGCAGGCTCAGAGCTCACTTGGATGCCCATGTTAGCTGGACCATATTTGAAGGACAGAATATTCCCTGTGCTCATTATTTAAATGCACCTCCAAGAACCAGAGTACCTAGCGTACAAGCACTGTGCTAGGAACTTACATATATTATCTTACTCGTTTACGAACTCAGAGCTGAACTAGGAAAACAACCAGAGGCCAGGATGGTAAGAACAGTGCAGACTCTAGGAATTATTATAGCTTCTTCATGTGCTTATTGGATTTCTTGTTACCTTTGTGGTAGCCTCAATTCCTTTAAAATGATAAGATCTTTTTTTATAGGAGCACAAGAAAGTTTTGGAAGCTTTGTGGAGAGCAGAGTTCAGGGTTAGAGAAGATAGTAGCAGCAAAAAGAAGTTGAAAAACAAGAGGGTTCCTGAGGCAGTGGTGTGCTGGTAAATGCTTTAAAACTGGCTGTGGGGGTGGTGCCTCAGTTTGGGATGTTTGCTGGTTTGCCGATGCCCCTGGTGTAAATTTTCTCCCTACTGCCAATTTCAATACATCTACACAATGTCACTGAACATGGAATTGGGAAGAGATGCATACACTTGGCTTTGTGGGCTGGTGGAGAGCCAGCTCCAGCACACCCCATGGAGAAAAGTGCCAGGAGCTCCCTTGGTCCCAGAGATTGGGGCCAGCTGGGGTGTATTTTATGTTTCTGCCTTAGCTTTGTGCTTCCTAACGCTAGGACTGTGACTGTCCATCTTTACATACTTAACTTCTAGCACAGCATCTGACACATAACATGCCTGTGAATGGCCTGAAAGCCAAGAGCTCAGATTTTAAGTTCAGCCTCTATTGCTGTTTGAGTGTTCAGCCTTCAGGATGTCACCTTAGCCTCATTTTCCTCACTTGAAAGATTGGAATTTAAAGTAATTCTACTCCTGTGTCATCGGCTCTGAGATGCTACACAAAAAAGTATTACTTTTCTTCAATCAAGATGCATAGTTTCCCCCTTGATTTCTCAAATTGTTTTAAACTTAAGAAATGGTGGTTAGTTTAATAGAAGTTATTGCTTGTAAACTCATGTGGGCTCTGAGTGAGAAATTCTTCCTTTTCTAAGTGCTTAAAGGACAGTGGTATCTTTATCAGGCATCAATTGTGAAAAATCAGATATTTGTTTTCTAAAGCTGAGCTTCACTTCATACTTGGACTCCCATTCTGCTCTCCAGGAGCATATGTAATCTTACAAAATCAAAGAAACCTCCACTGAATTCTGCAATTTCTCAGGCAGTTCAGGGCATTCCCCCTCCTCTTGGCACATCCAGGTTTGTGAGCTGTCATTTTCACTTCTGAAAAAGGAGGATCATTCAGAATTCATAGAAGCAGCATCAATTTGCTCTGAAGGCTATTGACAGACACCCACGGGAATGGAGCAGGTTATCCCAAATAAACAAGTAGCAATTCCTGTGATGTCTCGGAGGAGAGACCCTGGGCCTTGGTCACATCTCAGGCTGAGGTTGATGGGGGCGTTTCTAGACTCCAGGGGCAGCCTATCACGCTCCATGGGGATCAGCCAGGTTGCTCTTGGAGGGGGTAGTATGCACTGCCTGCCCCGAGGACCTTCTGGCAAGAATGTATTCGTGGAGCAGAAGGCTCACACGGGATGTGGGCAGACAGAACCAACTCAAAACATAATCAGCTGCCTCCCTCCTAGGAAGGGAAACAACATGGAAATTTCTAAAATGCCCTGCTTGGGCTTAGAATCAACCTCAAGGAGGAAAGGATGAGAAAAAAACCCTGAGAGAGGGTCTTTCTAATCGTAAACCTGAAGGAGAAAATGGCTGAGTTGTACCAAGTTAAACTCTGAGATGAGTAGCTTGTTTTCTTTAACAGCCAGAATTGTGGCCAGTAGCCAGAAATCACATTTGATTCTTGACTTGGTCATTGTGGAATTCCTACTTGATAAAATAATCATCTACTTTAGCCTTTTATTAGAAATTGACACCAAATATGTCTATCTCCTCTTTTTGGAGGGGGGCAACTTTTCTGCTTCTAGACTCTCAGCATCGCCTCTGTTTTCTGTGATTATGCAACAGTTACAAAAATGAGCAATATTCACATTTGCAAATTCTCCTAGTACTTTGAGAAGCGATTCATCTCTGTCTGGAGATCTGTGTTTATTTAACGCCACTAAGAGCTTTATTTCTAACTGCTTTCCACTTATCCCGGGTTTCCATTTCCTCACTATCGTGTTAGTTCAAGCCCTTCCAGCTTGAAGATTACTTCTTCTTGTGGATCATGGGGTACTTTATACTGAATAGTGAGATAACACTCACCATTAGCATCAGTTGTGGTTGATAAATGAAAGAACAGTTGTTATAATTAAATGCAGCCCTGTAGATCATACAATCCAAGTGAAGTGGAGACTTAATATAAATATGCAAATGAATTTAGTCAAGAACACTTTTTAATTGATTAGGTGATGTGATTTTGCAGCTTAAATTATTTGGATATTCTAAGTGCCCTGGTTTGCCCTTTTACAGCCCAGTGCAGATAAGGTTTATCGGCAAAGAAATTTCACTGTGGACAGATCCTTAGATAATTAGGATTTTGATTCTCACCTTGGCCAAAGAAAGTCTAAGTCAAAGAATGAAAGGAAGATTTTGGGATCCTAATAATTTTTCAATCTTTCTGCAGACTCTTCTCTACCACGCTTTTCACAGAGACAGAGGTGGTTGACCGTGACACTGATGGAGCTTAAACTTCAGGGCCATGGAGTAGCCCAAGCAATGTCTTCATACAGACACGTGTTTTTGTAAATTTTACAAAAGTATGATGTTTAACTGTAATCTGTTCACACCTCTGTCTGTCATATTTAGTCTCCTGTCAGGGGGTCTTGGGTTGGCTGTGAAAATTTTGGGGATCTTAAGATGAGAGCAGATTTAGGTTGATATGATCTGTGGGGTTTACAATCAGTTACATTATTGATGGTTTTTCCTCTGTGATGTGGTTTTCACGTGTGGTGTGTGACACAAAGGTGCAGGACTGGAGGTGTATTGTGACACACTAGGACTCAGCACTGGAAACAGGAGGGTCCTAGAAGAGAGACAAGGCTGGAAATAGATAGACTCAAGAGCTAATCTGTGGAAAATTATTTCAGTCACTGGATATGTACAATTTTAAGCAAAGGATTTCATTCTTGTTGATTCCTAGTCAAAACAGAAGTTCTCACATGTCCAGAATATGCTCAGTAATGCAGGATATATATAACTAAGTACCAAAGAAATGCAAATCAAATCTGCAATGAGATATCACTTCACACACATCAGAATGGCCAACCTTAAAAAGTTCACAAATGATAAATGCTGGAGAGGGTGTAGAGAAAAGAGAACCCTCCTACACTGTTGGTGGGAATGTAGTTTGGTGCAGCTATTATGAAAAAACTGTATGGAGATTCCTCAAAAAACTAAAAACAGACTTACCATATGATCCAGCAATCCCATTCCTGGGTATATATCTGGAGGAAACTCTAATTCGAAAAGATACATGCATTCCAATGTTTATAGCAGCACTGTATACAATAACCAAGATATGGACACAATCTAAATGTCCATCGATAAATGACTGGATAAAGAAGCTGTGGTATATTTATATAATGGAATACTACTCAGCCATAAAAAAGAATAAAATAATGCCATTTGCAGCAACATGGATGGGCCTAGAGATCATCATTCTAAGTGAAGTAAGCCAGAAAGAGAAAGAAAAATACCATGTGATATCACTCATATGCAGAATATTAAAAAAAAGGACGCTATGAACTCATCTACAAAACAGAAACAGACTTGCAGACATAGTAAATAATCTTATGGTTACTGGGGAAAAGGGGTTGGAACATATAAATTTGGGAGTATGAGATTTACAAATGTTAGCCACTATATATAAAAAGATTTTTAAAAAGTTTCTTCTGTATAGCACAGTGAACTATGTTCAATATCTTGTAATAAACTTTAATCAAAAAAATATGAAAAGGAATATATGTATGTATGTGCATTACTGGGACATTGTGCTGTACACCAGAAATTGACACATTATAATTGACTGTACTTCAATAAACAAATAAACAAAAATAGTCACTATCTGAGAATAGATCACCCTCTGTTTTATTCTGGCTCTACCTTACCAGTGGCACATCCTTGGGCCTACACATCTCTTGACCTGTAAAATGGGGGAAAATATACCCAATTCACAGGGCTGTTTGTTATAAGCATTAAATGGGTAAATACCATTATTATTTTTGAATTGGAGCTGTCATTCATTACCAAGATCCATGCCAAATAATGCCCCTAAAGAACTACAGGGAGTTACAGAGACTTTTTTAAATTAATGAGTTGCTTTTTATTAAAATGCATTAGTTATTATTTTTGTACTATCATTTATATAAGATTTACTTAGTTTGCAGCCATGAGTATTATACTGGCTTTCAGTTTTATAATTGATAGTGTTTTGATTTTTCAGCTTAAGCAATATGAGTAAGAAATACAGCGTGTAGCAAAGTCTTAAATATTTTGCCACATCACTTATGTTGTGAAGACATATCAGGTCAAAGAGACAAAAGCAGGCACTATTAAATATACAGGATCTTCTAGTTATCATAAAATTTTGTGCACGAGTTGGTTAGATGAATTAATAAAGCATCTTTCTTTTTCACCAGGTTTTTAAAAAATGTTTTTCCTCATTCTTTCAGTTTTTCTTATTCATTTCAAAAGAACAGAGTTCAAGTAATCTTTAGAAAAAGAGCTTTCCAGACTTATGCTTTTTCTTCCTTACCCCAGTAGGAGAGATTTCTCCTTCTCTCAATTAAAAAATTTCTTCCCACTTATAGCTGTATCTCTCATACAGTTAATCAGGGAAATTGTCTTGGAGCCATCTTTGGGGTGTCTAGTGTAGCAAGAGAAATGGGACCACAAGACAGAGGCAGATTAGGCCGAAGATGACAACATTAGCTGGTCCTAAAAGGATGTAGGAGATGCTCATACATGTACAATAAGCACCTGTGTCTGGTTTCCTGGCAACAACGTCCTTCCATGCTCCTCCCTCAAACAGTGTGCTTCTTTTTTGCAGTAAATATTCACCTGTTTGGCTTCCCTGTGGCTCATGTTAAATGTTTCAGTTACTATTGCTGCAAAACAAACCACCTCTAATTCAGGGGAACAGAACAACGATCATTTTACTGTGCTCACAGATTCTGGAGGCCAGGGATTTTGCGTGAGCACAGTAGAGATCCTTTCCTCTACTCCATAAACCTGAGAGTGGAACAGACAGTGGTGACCTGAATGGTTGAGAGCTGGGATCATCTGGAAGCTTTTCCACTCACATGTCTGACTCCTGGGCTGGAGGGACTCAAGTTTGGCTTCACTGGGAACCATTGGCCAGAAAGTCTGTTTCTGGCCTCTGCATCTTAACAAGACATCCCTGACTGCTCGAGAGAGAGGGCCAATGAACAAGGTGAAAGATGCAAGGCCTTTAACAACGAACGTCAGAAGCAATATAGTGTCCCTTCTGTCATACTCTATTGGTCAAAAGTTGTTGTTATGAGCCCACCCAGATTCCAAGAAAGGAAACATAGACCCTACTTCTTAATTGAAAAGGCATCAAGGAATTTTCAACTTTTTTTTTTAAAAAAACCTCAATATTCAATTTCACTTTAAGAACTGAGAATCAGGGATAAATACACATAATTGATTTCCCTGAACCACACATCTCCAGACAGAAATCTTGGTGAGAAAGTGAGATGAGATCTTATGTAATCTAAGTGAGGAGATGTTCTGTTCTAGACAGGGCTTTGTGTGGTAGGGACTTATGAGTCAAAATTCTGTATTTTGTGCTTGAGATTTTGCCCTCAAGAAACAGGTTTCCTGTTGGGGTGTGAATAAAACATGTTAACATCCATGGTTGGCATGAAGATCCACTGAGATATTGTGAAGAGCAATATTCTACTAGATTGACTTCTCCAAGCAAACCCAAGGCAGAGAAAGAGTAGAACTCAGTAGTCCCTTAATACTTAGACTGGATTTAGGTTAACAAATCACAGGTTGCATCTAGAAGGGAAACGGTGACAATCTGACGGGCTTTATAAAATTCATTTTTCTGAGAAGCCTTGTGGCTGGCAGTTGGGAGTATGTTTCACTGTTTTAAAGACCTAGTTACCCTTTAAGCCAATCATGTATTATGACCACATATCAGATTTATCTGTGATATTAAGGCATAATAATATAGCAGCAAACATTTATTTAGTGCTCACTGTGTGGTAAATATATGTTAAACACTTAACACAGATTTAATATTAACCATATTATTATCATCTACATGTTAAGATGGAGAAACTAAGGTTTATGGGAATTATGTATTTCATGAGGTTCTGGAAGCATGTAATATACAAAGCTGGAATTTGAATTCAGCTAACATATATTATACTGACTAATGATACAAAGCCTTACCTATTTTATAGCCTTTTTTGGGTTATGCCAACATAACACTAAATTAGGTTTTGACTCAACCTAGATAATTTAATTCCATAAATATTTATCAGACAACTCTTCAGTCTAACTAAACTAATGTTTAGTGAGAGGTTAATGTCAACCAGGCTCTGACACATAGAGATGACAAGATAAAAACTTCACCTTCAAGGACAGTGCACAGTTTATTAGGAGAAAAGACTATTGCCATACCGAGGGGTAAATCTCAACCTAGTTTTAAACATTGTGTAAGTGCTATGGAGACCAGAAAAATGAGCCAGACACAAAAGGGTGGGGAGGGAGACGATAAATTGGGAGTTTGGGATTAGCAGATACAAACTACTGTATATAGAATAAATAAACAACAAGTTCCTCCTATATAGCACAGGGAACTATATTCAGTATTTTGTAGTAACTTATAATGAAAAAGAATACATATATAAATACATATATATATACATAAATCTGTCCTCAAATACTTGTAATTTTTTTGAAGAACTGAATTCTATTAACATAGCTTCATCAGATAATCTAGGCAAATATCCATTCTGGATCCTGATTTATGGTTTCTGATGATTGTTGGTAGTTTCTTTAGATTTCAAGATAGTGTTCCTTGGTGAAACATTCCATTTTTTTATGAATGTATCCAAACCTGTCAGAAAATAACCAATTATGCTTTTATGCAAGAACAACCAACATTGCTTGTATAGATGACAATAGCACCGTGCAGAATGACTATCACTGTGGATGCATTGCCTTCAACTTTTAAAGTGTTAATTACAATAGAGAAAACCTATCCCTGAGACTTGCCGCTGGATAGTTAGTATTTTCAGTTAGTTACGTTTTGATCCATCCACCCATCCATCTAACATCCATTTAACTGCACAAGAGTGTGATGGATGTTAATGTCACCTGTCAGCTGTGTGGTGAATCTGGCTCACACAGGCTTGTGAGTGGCAATTGTTAAATTTCCAGGAATTTGCATGCTTTAAAACCAGCCATTTAAAAAAATCTCAAATGATACAAACCTACAGTTAAATAAATTAAGGTAAATTAAAAGTAAAGTTAATAAATAATCAAAACTCATCATTTCTTAATTATTTTACTGCATTTCAGTATTATCTATGCTATTAAGTGTATTTAAACTTATTATATCTGTATGATAGACATATTATATAATGGTAAATTACTTTGCATTTCTTCCCAACTCTACATTCAGTGATGTAATCTTAGTAGCTTGAAACCAATCATGGAGGGAATATGTACACTTTGGGAACTAGCAAAAGTGACTTGGTATATGTCATGGTTATAAAACTGGCTGGGGACAGTGTTTTAAGAAATGATGTTTGTTCTTTGTTTATTTTGTAATGAAGATCTTTTATTTCACTGAACATTTAAAATAAACTAAATACATTTGATAGTTTAAAAAATGAATCATCCCAGGAGGCTGTATAATGGAAAAAAAAAATCCCACAAAACCAGTTCACTATAGTCCTACTCTACATGGTGTGGTAACTGCTTTTAACTCTTAACTATTTCTTCTGGTAGTTATTTTCATATTTAGAAACAATACCTTTTTTTAAAGTTAAAGATGTACAACATAATGATTTTTTGAATTGAGATATAATTGACCTATAATACTGTGTAAGTTTAAGGTCTACAAGGTGTTGATTTGATACATTTATGTATTGCAATATGGTTACCACTGTTGTGTTAGCTAACACCTCCATCATCACATAATTATCATTTCTATTTGGTGAGGATATTTTGAGATCTAGTCTCTTAGCAACTTCGAAGTATACAACACAGTCTTACTAACTATAACCACCATGCTGTGCACTAGATCTCCAGAACTCATTCATCTTGTACTTGCAAGTTTGTATCCTTTGACCAACAAGCAGTAAAGAAGCAATATTCTTAAAATGCATGTGGTAAAGTGATTTCAGATACCAAGATACCAATTTTATATTGTCTTTGGTTTGCCCCCAAATGAATCAATAATTTTCACTTAAACATTTTTTCAAACAGAAAATAATAATTTATTTTAACTTTATTTTACTTCGTATTTGTAACTAATGATTTCATAAACTTACTTGTAAAAGTATGTCCCTTCAAATCTACGAAGCAAAATTTACTACTATGAACACTTAAAATTCTACAAACCATCTCCATCTGCATTTGATTCTAGAATTTGATGTTGAAATTATTTTCTCTTGGCATTTTGAAGGCACTAGGACTAAATCATCTTTTTTTCTCCACACTTTTCCCACCAACACTACAGTGACAGAATAATTCTGAGTTTATATTATATATTTAATAGATATTGTTTATTTGACAGTCCACTGTGTATTTACTATATAGAAACTGTCAGGAACATAATTTATTTAATTCCTTCCAGTGCTTAGCATTATTAGGCATTATAAAAAAATATTTATTGAAAGAAGAAGTGGTAAAATTAAATTACCCAGGGATAATTAAAAAAATGTATTTGCTCCAAATTAATTTTTATTTGTGCAATATATGGTGCAAATACATCAGAAAACACAAACATCATCTACAAGATAGGAGAAAGACAGCTGTGAGCACTTCTTGTGTTAAGAGTGTTTTGAAAGAAGCTGCTATTCTCACTTACTATTATACTATTATTTTTCTCTGGAAATCCTCCAATTTGTCATAAAAGTCAATAGGGTAAATTTTCTTTATAGAAACTTACTCTATGATCAAAGTCAATTGGGCCTATCCTTTTTGTAAATAACACAATGGCTATAAAAAACAAAACAAAAATATCCATTATACGATTTTCATACTTACCACATAATTAGATCTCTTTTAAATAAGACAGGTATTTAAATAGTTAAATGACACAGCTTAAAGTATAACCTAAGATTTTTCCCTATTTAGTCCCATTTTGACTTTTTTCTGGCTCCCTTTAATTAGCCTGATGGAGTGAGTTCGAGATCTTAAGTCTTATGTGAGCCTGAGCCAAGTTCTCAGCTCATTAATGTCTGAGTTTACCCAAGTTTCTCACAATTTCCTCCTTCAAAGTAAGACATACCAAACTCTTTAGAAAGGAGAGATGTAAAATGATTCAGATTTGGGTTTTAGTGGACCCAAAATGAAATGCTCTGTAGAGTTTATTAAAGCTTCTTTTGTGAAAGTTGAGCAGCACTTGTTAACTAGGCAGCTTCTGGGCAAAGTCCCACTCAGCTGCCTCCAGGCTCAGTCTAGAGAATTCTCTTTTTTATCTTTAATTTTCTTCTTTCACATTTCTTTCCTTCATGTTTAGATGAGAAAGGGCAAGTTCACCCTTGTCTTAGTCTTTGACAACCTCAGACTTTCCTGGTTCTCCTTGACATTGGACACAGTCTGGTGAGTAGTAATGAGAGGCAGGGAAGTCAGCTGGGAGGTAAGAGTGAAGAGGGTGGGATTCATGTGTGCTGGTCCTCAGAAGAGTCATCAATAGCCTGTGCTGGGCCTGGCATCCAGTTTATTATTTAAGTGGACGTCTCAGTTTAGAGATTGCCGTCTGGTTCTAACAATAAACGGATAGAGCTTTGAGAAGACACATGGCTGATTGCCCAGGCTGCCTTCTTTCCTTCCCTTGGAGCACCCCTCTGCCAGACACCATCCTGGTGAACAAAGCACATGGGAGGAAACTGACAAAGAACCAATACACACACGAGGTAATTTACTTATCTAGGATCATTGAAGGTGATTAAGCGCTGGGAAGAAAAGTCAAGCAGGGAAGGTGACAGGGAGCACTGAACACTGGGAGCCAGACTACAGACTCTCTCCACACCTAGTGAATCAGACTAGCCAAGGGTGTGAGGAGCAGGTATCTGAATTATGAACAAGCTCCCTGTGGGCTCAATTGTGTTTTAAAGTATAAGAATCACTGACCTAGATAAAATTCCTTGTGTTGTACTAAATAGTATAGGTAAAGAACAAATACATTCTTCAAAAGTTTCGTAGACTTTGTTGTTTATTGAGACTGTCTTTCTCCATTTGCTTTTCCTCTGAACATATGATGGAAATCTTTTTAGCATCCTCATGCTCTTTTCTGTAGCTCTCACCCTGCTGTCTGAAGGTTGGCTTTTAGAGAAGATGGTGAAGGCAAGACTATCAGAAATCTCAGGCTGTAAGTAAGATACACTGATTGAACAACAAGGTCCCTATAGCACAGGGAACTATATTCAACACCTTGTAATAGTCTATAATGGAAAAGAATTTGAAAAGGAATATATATACATATATATAACAGAATCACTCTGCTGTACACCAGAAACTAACAGAACATTGTAAACCGACTATACTTCAATTTGAAAAAAAAAGATGCACTGATTGGTTTCAATAAAATCACTCAGAGAAGATGATACTTAGACAACAATGAGTTATAACAAAAAAATTAACTGTGATATTACTTTATTCAATTACGTAGAAGTGCTTTTGTTTGGACTCGAGGATGCAACTCAATTTTCTTTTGCTAAAAACGTGCATGCTTGTAAATTTTTATTATCTTTATCTATGGAAACAGACTACTCTGGATGGCTCTAACATCACATGACCTGTTCACTAAACATTTGGGCAGGGCAATAAATCTTGATGAACTTTGTCCGTTGTTCTTATTAGTGAGAGATTAAAAACCGACAGGTAGAGCAAATGATTTAATAAGTAACCTCTGCTCTTCAGAGTCAGTGGGATTAGGGCTTGCTGTAGGGAAAAGGAGTGGAAGCAATTTCTTCCTTTCAGTTTCTCTTAGCAACCTCAGGTCTCTGTCATAGTGGATCCGAGAGTACTCACAGGAGCTGGATGCTCGTGCAGGACACAAGGAAGTGCTTTTCTCCTGACAAGTATCAAAGCCCTGGGAAATATGATGAAGTGAGTACAGGAAACGAGTAGGACATTTCCCATTAGTTTTATAGTGAGAATAGTTATCAGCTTAACTCTTTTATTTTGAAAAAATTATGAACACTTGTATTATTTTTATATTTTAAGCATATGACTTGAATACACTCCAATTTAAATTTGGTTCCAAGCAAAGAGGTCATACTGGGATTTAAACTGATGAAGTAAATACATTCTCTTTTCTGTCTAGAGACCCTGGTCCTTTATTGAATGATTCTTAACTTTGAAATAGCTGGTATTTTGTTATAGAGCTTGGGAAGCTAAATAAATAAGTGAGAGGCACACCGACATAGTTAAAAAAATTCTGGAGATTAAGTTCAGAAAACCTGAGTTTGAATTCATATTACTATGAATTACCTTGGTAGCCTTCATTTTTCATTGGCAAAAGTTGGGGTAATGTGTGAATCCCAGGACTATTGGAAAGGTTAAATGAAATAACATGCAAAGGCAGCTGGCACAGTACCCAGTACATAGAATAAACCCAAATGACGCTAGTTCACATCACGTGATATGACACAACAAGACGTTTCATCCAATAATCAATGCGTATCAGTCAATTGGTGAAGCTTTCTATAACAGAAGGATTTTCATATGGGAAATGACAGAGAGTTTACTATCAGTGATTTTAGTAGAAATTTTACACTTACTGGGAATGTTTGAATGTTGTGTTTGCTGGACGTAATCATACCAACCAAAAACCAAGATCTCTGGGGCAACCTGCCACAAAATAGCACCCATGCATTTTAATAATGTTCTTCATAAAGTGAAGATCTGCTTCAAAAGACAACCCCAAGTCTCTGTGTGCTTGATTCTGTTGGTTCCAAAGAGAAAAGAAAATGCTGGTCATGGTGTGTGAGTAGGTAGTGAAAGAGGCTGGTGTGTGTGTGTGGAGGGAGTGGAGTACTGATCAGGACTCCGGGTTTCAAGGTTTATAAATGTGGGGAGAACTATAGCAAGTTCACAATGCTGATCATGAGAATGTAGTGGCTCTGTGCTAACTCACCGCTTCAAGTCTGGAAGGCTGTTAGCAACTTGGGGCCCTGCCCTAGAGACCAGCAGAATTACTGTCATTAGATCGTTTTAGTTTCTGGCTGCCAGAGTATACATGACAGCAGCAATGAAGTCTGCCATTCTGGCGAAGGCGAGCCTTTACAGCTGTAGCCAGGATGTCTAGAGAACATGGAATAGACATGCTCTCTTGCTTCTCCTCATTATTCAGGAAATATCCTTGATCCCTTGGCAGAACACTCACTTACTTGTGGGGCAAGAAAGAAAAATGCGATGCTTGCCTTCTAGACCAACAGAACCTAGGTGTTGCTATGACTTTCCAGCAGTGATGCGAGCCTTTCCAGGCAACTGGTCCCTAAGCCTGGCACCACACGTTAGACTAAGAATACAGAGAGTTGTAGTCTGAGGTCAGTTTGCAAATTGCTTCCTTGTACAAAGGATAGTCTCAGAGAGTCTTTCATAAAACAGAATTATTTTTTAAAGTCCTGTTTTTACAAAGAATTGAGCCAGCGAAACTCTTTTAAAATTAGTCTTTACTTATTAAACATTTCATCAACCCTTTTCAATGTGAGGATATAAACTTTAAAATGTTAGAAGCAGAAAATGAAATAGCTCAATTCTAAAACAGTAATACTCCCAAATCAAATGATTTTTTAGACATCACTATTTTCTTTAGCTCATTAGTAAGGCAGTATTGTCCATTTAGATTTGGTTTCTAATTGCTTCTCAGGAGAAATGATTGTTAGAGTTGGACTCTTTTATGAAAAATTTACCTGTGGGGCTAGAATATAAACTTCTAGTGTCACAGAACCAATTTGTCTTGAGGCATTTTGCTCTATAAAGGTATATAGTCCTATCCAGCCAAGTGATTTATTCCAAAGTGATTCACTGAAAATGTACACAGGATAAGGCACTGTGTGAGGGGTGATGGCGAGGAGAGGGGAAAGTACTAACATTGTCCAAGGTCTGGCTCCGTATTTGACAGGTTCTCAGGTTTACTGAGGAAGGTGATGGGTAAACAGGATACAATGAAATGATAAAGCGAGACAGCACTGCAGGATTCTGTGTCGATGAATTGTACAGGCAGAAAGGGTTCTAGGAATGGAAGTCCAGCCAGCAAGATCAGGTTCATGGTATGAGCAGAGTTTACATTACTCTCCCTGAGCCTTTATTTAGACATTACTTAAAAGCAAAGAAGGATGGACTGAAGCAGGTGAAAAGTAGTGTGAGTTTTGTAGACTTGAACTTGGCACAGCAACAACTCTAGGGTTTGTAGATCCAAAATACCATTTTTTAAGCTATGCTTAACACTCCTGAGTCTCCCAGATGCCTGATACAGTGCCTCCATCTACCTGGATGGGAATCTTTTTTTCTTTAACTAAAGTCCAGTTGGCATCAGTGATGAACTGAATAGTCCAGTGACTGCTTATCTGCCTCATACTAAGGGTGAAATTAAGAACTCTGAGTCCAAGCATGAAGGCAAGCTATATCAGAATAGACTTTGCTCACTATCCCAGTGAGGATTTTGGATGTAATGTAGACTCTGCCAGTGATGATGACAGCCTGCCTGCCATTCATATCTCCTCTTTCCAGAGATAATGTTTATTACTGGAACCAAAGCACATACCAGAGACTTGTTTCTGGCCCGCATTATAACAAAATGTCATAGTGTTTGAGGTAGCTATAGGGTTAGATCTAAAGACGGCTTAAGTTAATGAAGATTTTTAGAGCAAGCAGGGCAAACAAAACCTTCAATCTCAACCCTCTCCACCAAGGCCTCCTTCACCTTTAAGATTTCTTTCTCAAAAAGAAGGTTTAATTACAAAATATAAGAATGAATCCTTGGCGTGTTCCTCCTATGCCCGCCATGTGGCAATACTATTCTTGGTAGCAGAGGCATATTTTAGCTATTATTTGTTAGTGCTGGGGCCACATGTCAATATCTTCCAGCATTTGGGGGGACGTGAGAGTGAAACAACGGGGTTGATTCTCATTTCCTCCCACCCCAGGCCTGAAAGCAAGTATGAGAAACCATACAGGGCAGTGCGATGTGAATGAGGCAGAGCCATGCTCTGACAGAGCCCTTTAAAAATAAGCAAGTTATGAGAACGCGTATCTGTGTATGTAAGGCTAAAACATTACGCTGTACACTAGAAACTGACAGAGCATTTTAAACTGACTGTACTTCAATTAAAAAAAAGTAAACAAATTAGCCGAGATTACTCTCAAGGTAAAATGAAAACCTTACCTCCTCTCTTATTCAAAGAAGTTTTCTCAGACCAAGCCTGGAAGAAATGCATCATTTCCTTCCACTCTAGAGCCAATAAAAAAAGATCTGCAATTAGATCCAGTCCACTATTAGAGTTTGAAAAATCCATAAAGCTCATAGGAACAAACTTAAGATTCTGTGTTTCAAACACCAGTGGGTCTTAGAAGACTGCTGCTGTGTGTGCCCCTCAGTAGGGGATGATCTGTTCTTTCACCTGTTGAAAGTTCATTCCTTTTGGGGACCCCTATCTGCACCTCGGGACACAGCCAGAGAATCAGGGGGCCCAAAACTCTTCATCAGCTGGAGTCACGTGGTTATATATGGGACCCCCTGATACCACGTGGGACTGCAAGCCTTTACCAGGTGATTTAGCCATTTCACACAGTGGTTGATGGCCATTTCATAGAGATGATGTGAGCGTGCCCCACAGCCCATTCTCAGTGATCGAAAGAGGCAGCATTTCTATCTAACCCCTTCCTGACTTCCTTCTCACTAGTTCTGCCCGTAGCCTGGTGTTTCACTCCATGGCTAGCCATCTTGCCTGGTGTTTTTGATAGCAGAAATTATTTATTTTTATACCCTATCTAATTAAAAACATCTTTTAAGATGATTTTGCGACTCTCTTGATCCTTATAGATGGTTTCTGCTAAAAGGAATGGGCAATAACCCTTATTTCCCAACCTAATGTTGCTCACCTTCACCTCGATTCTGGACAATGCTGCAACGTCATTCTGGAATAACAAAACAAGGTCCTAATGCTCATAGCCACTAAATAGCTACTGAAACTAATGGAAAGTCCTTCTCAATAAGCTATCCTCTATGTTAACGTAAGACTTTTAAGCAGAGAAGTCACTACCCCCTTAAGAGAGTTTGAAGTGCTTTGTGGTTGTTTTCCATTCAGAACTTTCTTTCAAGCTTTTCTTTTTTCAGACATGATTTCTACTATTAGAAAACAAGCCTCTCCAATTTGCATTCATGTAGCACTTAGTTCAGAGTGTAGTAAAGAAAATGCATTCATTTCCTATGTTTAAATAAAGAGATGAAGAAAACGGAATGGGATTTAGTGTTTTATTTGATATATGTATATATTAGAATTTAGAAAAGTTTTCCTACAAGTAGATTCCATTGCCAAGTTTTAGACGTTTTGTTTTGCCCCTGAGATTTTGGGTGACCACAAGAGGTCTAAAAAAAGAAAACACAAAGAAGAGAGAAAGAGAGCAAAAAATGTTACTCAGTAACCTGGCAAAAGAAAAATCCATATTTCACATCTAATTATGTGAAAAAACACCCATTTTCCCCTGTGGCCCATTGAAACAAATTGTTGAGAACAGAACCTTGCCTTTGTACAAAGAATATGTATATTCCAAACTCTTGGTAGAAGTTGAACACAGTAAGCAATGTGTCTGGGGAAGAAGTGAGGAAGACTTTGCTGCTTCAGTATGAAGGGGATGCATGTCCCCACCATCCAGATTGGGGGTGGGGGTGGGGGTGAAGGTGGGGGAAGTACAAAAGGAAAGAAATTATCTTAGTAGGAGGGACAAGACAGGCACATGGGGTCAGAGGCAGTCCTTGGATCTTATTGACACATATGACGATGATGGATATCTGGACTCTGTGAGCTATGCTTCTTGGTAAGCTCAGTAAATGCTACATTTCTGTGTGCATGTGCTGCTAAATTTCTGGAAAGTTTACATCCAGACATTAATGATCCATCACATAATCTGTCAGATCAATGGATTTATTTTTTAAAGACTTGCTAGATGATCCTGATTTAAGTCCTCTACCTAAAAATCCTATTCAAAGCCTCAGTCTGACAATTAAGATATAACACTACACCACAAAAGGGCTTCATTGGTGTCTCCATAGAGAAGACCAGGAAGATCCTTTTCCCTTTCTTTGCTTCCATTTACTGATACCTCTAAGTGCGCTAGCCAGTCCTTCCAAGGATTGATTCTCTCTTGCCATGATACAAAGGGGCTATGATACCTCAAATCCTTACCTGTATGTGTTACATTAGTAACATATCAGAATTACTAGTAATTCTATGTTATTAGTAATTTTAGTAATTACTAATATTATTAGTACCTGTGTTGCTGAAGTGAGCACTAATTATTAATATTATTAGTAACTTGAAATACTACGTTAGAATTAGAGGTAGCAGGCATGGTAGACTTATTAGTAATACATTGCTAATATAAATATATGAATATTTTATATATTCATATATTTATATTAGTAATATATTAACTAGTCATTCATTCAGTAAATAAATTTTGGACACTCACTTGCCAGACATGCTTTTAGATTTATGAACAAACAGTTAACAAAACAGACACACATCCTTGTGAATGCAGAAGGTTCCATTCTACTGGGGGAAAACAAAATGAACAATAACCACAATAAATTAGTAAATTAAATAGTTGATAACTGCTATGGAAAAGTAGAAAGTAGAGCAGGATGAGGGAAGCCAATAGTGCTGGGG
Source organism: Camelus bactrianus (assembly GCF_048773025.1). Lineage (NCBI taxonomy): Eukaryota > Metazoa > Chordata > Mammalia > Artiodactyla > Camelidae > Camelus > Camelus bactrianus. The sequence continues at coordinate 91,058,930 of NC_133540.1, read as the reverse complement.
GGAATGGGAGCTAGGGTGCAATTTTAAGAAAGATAAGCATCACTGCAAAGTGGAGTTTGAGCAAGAGGGAGTATTTGGGGGACAATAGATCCAGGTAGCGGGAACAGCCAGTGCAAAGGCCAGAAGGCAAAGAGTTAGTTGGTGTGTTCAGTGGAGGCTACTGCAGCTGGCCCAGAGAAGCCTGGGGAGAAGATGAGGTCAAGAGCCAGAAGACAAGGGGTGCGGAGAGGGGAAGCTGATCTTGAGTGCCCCATAGGACGTTACAAGGATTTGAGCTCTTACTGTGAGTGAAATTGGAAGCCACCATATCAATGTCATGATCTGATCTACATTTTAAAAGAATGGCTCTGGCTCCATGGGGATAGAGTTTAAGAGGGCAAGGATTGAGGCTGAGAAAGCAGTCAGGAGGCTGCTCCAGTGATCCAGAGCAAGATGAGGTGGCCTGGACCTGGTGGTGGCCGTGACGATGGTGAGATCGCTTCTGAAGTTCCTGCCTGCAGGAGTTCCTTGTGGGTTTGATTACATCAGACCCCTCAGGGCTCCTGAGTGGTGTTCTTTGGGGACCACTCCTCTAGTGCTATTCGGCTTTGGGTAAGCCTGTCTGTAGCTCAGATTAGATAAGACTATAGCCCCATTCCTTTGTTCTCCTCTTGTTCGCTTACTTCTAGTTACACATTTGTCGTGCATGTCATTCCCTGTTAATCTTCTTTTGACACTTAAGAAAAAAAGAATAGGACATAATATTTGTTAAACAGCTACATAAATAAGGCCTTGTGCTGGGCACTTCAAATGCCTATAATGACTTAACTAACATTTATTGAGTGCTGACTAACTGTCAGGTGCTGTGTTAAACACTTTTGTACAGGTCATCTGACAACAATCATGGGAAGCTACTATTATTATCCCTTCTTACAAGATGGGGAAATCAAAGCTTAATAAAATGTAGATTCCCTGCCTCAGAGTATCTCATAAGCAGCAGAGCAAGGAATCAAACCCAAGATTGTCTGGAGCTCTTAAGTATTTTGCTTTCCATTTAATCCTCACTCCCCAGTCCCCCAAAGTCCATGAGGTAAGAATTATTGTCCCCATGTAATTTTGTCAAATTTCCAGTCAGTTTACTGTTATTTTTTATGGCTGATATGTATGTCTACGTGTAGATTCTCTCCACAACTAGCCTATTCTTTCCTTGCATGTAGAAAAATTGGGTACATACCATAGCATCAAGCATGATGCCTTGAGCATAGTTAGGGTTATATAAATACAAGTTGACTGATTCTGTGCTGTGTTGTTTCATGACATCATCTTACACCAACCACGTGCAGCGTCAGATTCTACTGCTCTGTGCCCCAGAGGGCGCGTTGCGTAGCGTGGGCTGCAGAAAGCTTATTCACAGCATATGCTTGTTACCTAATCTATTTCTCTCTGCCATCCTGCCATGACTCTTTCAGCTCTCACCCTGCTATTTTGTCTGCTATGACTCCTACGAGAAGAAACAAACACGATTTTTTTTCTAGAACATTTTTATTGTACTCCCACTTGGGCAGATAAAAATGAATTTGACGTCACGGCTCAAACAGCAGCAGTGTTCACATGGACTTACTTTTCCTATCTTTACCAATCTCATGAGATCTGTAAATTTCTAATACACTTAGCTCTTCAACAGGTCCTGCAGGAAAATCAGAAAGAGATAGTAATTCCAGCCAAGTCAAGGAAGCAAGGACAGGAGCCACTGGACGATGTAAAGAAGAGACATAAATTCATCTGCTAATCTAGGGGTCAGAGGCTCTGGTTGGGCTTCTGAAAATATAGGAGATTTTGTAAAGGCTTATATATCAGGTACACACTAGCTTCTTGCCCTTCACTGAATAATCTATTCTGGGACCATGTTGGGGAACCCCACTTCTGAAAAACAAACAAGTGAGCAGTAATGGCGAGAAGACACCAAAAAACACGTTTATCTCTTATTTAATGAAGTTTCTGCCCTTACCCTAACTTAAAAACAGTGATTTCCTTCACCCATGATAGTGTCCACGTTAGTCAGCACAGGCTGCCATCACAAAATACCAGAGACTAGGGGGCTTAAAACAATAGAAATCTATTTCTCACTGTTTTGGAGGCTAGAAGTCCAAGATCAAGGTGCAGGCTGATTCAGCTCTGGGTGATTCCTCTCCCTGGCTAACAGATAGCTGCCTTCTCGCTATGTCTTCACATAGCAGAGAAAGAGAGGTCTTGTCTCTCTTCCTCTTCTTCTAAGGACACTAATCCTATGAAATCAGGGCCCAACCCTTATGACCTTACTTAAGCTTAATTTTTTTCAGTAAAAGTCCTGTCTCCAAATGCAGTATCATTGAGGGTTAGTTTCAACATACAAATTTTTGAGGGACAGAATTCAGTCCATAGTAGGGTCTATCTTTGAGATTTATCTTAAGCCTGAAATCTATTTATTGAATAGTTAAATATAAATGTTTTTAATCTATGGAATAGTCCTCTCAGTACTGATCATTTAGGAGTGGTAGATCTATATCTGGAATAGCTGAGTGCTACATAATTCCTATTTTAAGATGAAATGAACAATAAATTTAGCAGTGACAGCAGATGTTTAAAACCAGCCTGGGGGGCCCGACTGCTACTGTTATTGTCGTGTCAGAAAATCTCATTAACAATTCAGAAGCTCCCTAAATCAATTCTACTATTAGCTCTAGGATATAGACCATCCTATTCAGGTACACCGATTTCCTTCATTGAGCACAGATCATGTAATAATAACATTCCAAGCTGGCTTTGAATATCCATATTATTAAAAACCACCACACCCTTTACTTTATAGTTTAGTCAAAATTAAATAATGTCATTAAACCAGTAATATTAGGAGGAAAAAGAATATTGTTGATCCCTGTTTAGGTGCTAATTTACTAAAGCCATCTTCACCTCAAAGATGACTTCCCCTAATCTGTGTCCACGTGACTTACTAAACAACAGACAGGTTTTAGTCAGTTTGGGGAAATATCTGGCCAATATGTGATCAGAGAGGAAATCAGTCAAATTGGTTTTTTGGATCAAATACATACAGGCATGTACTGTTTAGCATCCTGCTTGAGTCAAACATATAAACTGTGATTTTTTTCAAAGGCATTTTTGGGATATGGGCTACCAAACTCAGATTCTTTTGAAACAAGTCTGAGAAAAAGGAGCTTAAGAGATCTTCCAGCTCCACTTCTTTTTGGTGGCTGAACCAGCGACTGCAGAGGGAAGGTAAGAAGGTAAGAAAGAGCCCACACCCAGCAGAAGCTGGGCTAGAATTAAGGGCTAGGTCTTATCAAGTTTGTCTCAAGCTTCTCACCAATATCACCCCATTCTAGATTTAGATTATTTCCTAAATATGCCTCCATGTTCTTTCTCTACCCAATAAAACATTCCTCCACCAACAACACTTGAAATATTTCCTGAGGAAAGGGTTTGAAATCCAGAAGTACTCTTAAAAGGGTCTGAGAATCTGCCTTTCCTTGACTCCTGAAGAACTGCATGGGCATGATGTCTGGAAATTGCTATGTTCAGTTTTTTCTTATAAACTTACAGTTTATTAAAAAGTTATAATTTGGGAGGAGGCTTAAAGAATTTTCCTCAGTGTTTTAAGTTTTTATTTACTCTTTCCATTCCTCCATCACAACTGTTTTGCTTTACATTCCTTTCTTGAAATTACAGAACTTCACTTCCCTCTCTCACAAGCCCAGAAGAATCTCCTCTTACTAACTAGATTTGATGATTAATGTAGGTGAGAAAATCACATGTGCTTACATATGTATCTTCAGCAAGGAATTGGTAAGTTGTCACCATTTGTTTTTGAAGGCTATGGAAATACAAGACTATATCTGCTTATCATATTTTTACAAACATATTGCAATCATTTCCTATTTCTAAGTGGCACGTGATGTGAAACAGCTGAAATGTTTCAAAAATGGGGCAGATATATTATAAAACAGATGGATATGAAAGACTTAAATTTAGTATTGGGTTTGAGAAATAGCATGAGACCTTTGGAGAATCTGAATATTTTCCAACGTGTGATATACTGAGAGTTCTGTCATATTTATGAGGCTGTATGGTCTAACTCAGGTGTGAGAAATAGCTTGGTTTTCTCATGCAGAGTGAGCAGAGTCAGATTATTGTGCTGTTGAACTGAATTAAGACATGGTAGATGCTGTATATACGTGCACATGTTCAAATATGCAGATATATACACATTTACATGCATGTATATGCATTATGTAACAGTAAATATAAGTATAATATAAAACCACATATACATATATATATGAGATAACCTGTACACAAATCAGAGTGCTAGATTCTTTGAAAACTACAAAGACAAATAAATGTGTACAGGGGGAGGAGGCATGTAAACATTTAAATAGCATTGGTTAGAAAATGACCAGGACTCTTATTATGAAGAATCAGGAGACTTTAGACTTTAGATAAGGAAGTCCTGAAACAGTAAGGAGATGCTGAGATCAGTGTTTCCAAAACAACAAACAAACCCCCCTAACAACACAGGCAAAGCAAAACAAAAACAAATTCGCTTTGCCTCCTTCAGAGTTGTTTCTAGGGCCCTTAACAAGGTAAGTACAAGCCCTAGGAGTCTTGAATTCCAGAACCATTCAAATCCCTGCTCCATCTCTTACTAGCTGTGCTCTCTGGAAAAATTACTTAGCTTCTCTGTGCCTTTGTTTCTTCATCTATAAATTGAAGAGGATGCTAGTGCAAACCTTGTGAATTGTCATCAGACTTAAGTGAGCAAATATATGTGAAATAACCAGAAACATGTTTAAGTTATAGAACTTAGAGGGCGGGCCTCAGCCTAAACACAGGTGCTGGGAGAATTTGGGGTGAGGAGGGGAAAAGACCGTACTTTCTTTCACTCTTCCCAACGACAGTATATATTCCAGCTTTAAAGTCAGTAAAAGAATAGAGTGAGAGATACTTTACTGGTAAAACATCAAGCTTGCAACTTTGAAACTAAAAGGTCCTAAGAAACATGAGCGCAGTGAGTATTGTCATAGTCATTTTACAGAGGCTCCAAGTTTGCTTTATTGAAGATGAAAATTCAATAATTTTCCAAATCAAATTGCAGAGGAACAGATGAGTTAATATTGTTTTGTGGACTTTTCACTTCCTGACATTTGGGTCAGAGAGGAGAAAACACCCAGCCTTTGCTTTATATGCTATTTTCTCCTCTTTATCTGAGAACTACAATATTCCTTCTCGAGTCAGTAAAGATCTCAGAGTGTGCAAACTACTCCCGGGGCTATTGGATACTTTCAGAAGCAGCATTTAAGTTATTGTAGCAAAACATAATGAGATTTTTTTTTTTTAAACTGATGTGCTCTGTAAGTAACTGTCAAAAAATTGTATTAAAAATACTTTCTTTTTTAAGATGTAAATTAGACACCCCGGACTGTTTTCCTTTCAAGATTTTTCTGTAGAGTACTTTGAAAGATACAACAACAGCAAAAAAAACCCCCACAAAACCCTGTCAGTAATTTACAGATAAATGCCTCCAGTAATGTTTGCGTTTAGGCCTTTGAGGCTATGTCATTAAACTAGAAACTTTTCTCCTTCGAAGATGCTGGAGTTTTATTTTTCTGTCTCTGTGTCTCTCTCTTTCTCTCTCTCCCTGCCCCTGCTCGCTTAGCATTCCAGAGTGAAACAATAGATACCTTTATGCCCTTCAGGTATTCAAAAGGCATCCATTGTTTCTTCCCCTAGGAAGAAACATTTTGTTTTCATTGATTAACATTTCCCTGGAAGAAGTTGTTGGGAAGGGGAAAATTTCCCTCTCTACCTCTCCTGAGTTCTTGTGGCTGGACTGATAATAAAACTAACACAAGACAGATGAACAAGGGAAAAGAAACAAATTTTAATTCATGTGCATGGAGGTGTCACAGAAACGGGACCTAAGAAGTGGCCAAAGTAGGCAGATTTTATACTTTTCAGACAAAACAATAAATTTGTAAGGAATTGACAGGACAAAGAAACTTAGACTTTTGGGTGCTCAAGATACTGAAGAATCTAAAGAGAGTTTAGGCTTGGGGTAGTAAATTGAAGAAGTAACCGTGCTTGTTTCTATCGGTTTCTTGGCCCTCATTCCCTGTCTCTGCCTGTAAAGGGCGTCTACCCCCACACGCAGGGAGCACACCTTTCACGTGAGAGATGCATTTCCTGTTTCAGGAAGACAGAAAGGAAGGTCAAAGTTTCCCTCTTGAGCTGGCTGTTTCTTAAGACACTTTAATTCAAAATAATCAATATGCCACTGAAGCACACTTTGGGGTGGCCTACTCTGAGCCCCAAAAAGGTCTTGGAGGGAGGCAATCAGAAAATGGGAAGTCAGAGATTTTACATATCAGACTTAGAAAATTCTGATTATCTGATCTTTAATAGCAAGAGAGTGATTTACGATTGAAGTTAATATGAAGAGAAAATGTTTGTACAGACTTAAGTGGTTCAAATACTTTCCCTCTGATTAATTACCAAATGCTTAGTGGAGCAAAGTGAATTAAATTGAACAGCTTATCGGGGAAACAGTTAGCAATGGTCAAGTTTTCAAAGTGATCATCTGGTTGCTACCAAAGGTTATCAAAATATGAATGCTAGGAAGAAACCAGATGTCACCTCGCAAGCTCCTGTGTGACACCCAATTGCACCTCAGACTCCTAACAGAGTCCACCGGGGTAGGAAAGGACTCGGAGGGGGCTGACCAGGACTACGCAGGTAAGTTTGCCGTAAAGATCAGGCAGAAAAGTGAGCCTCCGCCCTTCTAGAAAGAGGCATCCGTGATTTAGAAGGACTAGAGGGATAAGCCCACGCATAAATGAAGGTGAAAGAGGGAGCCATCAGGGAAGACAGAAATTGACTTCTGTAGTCGATAAGGCACCATTTCCACATACCCAGTCCTGACTTCTAACTGTTGGCACTGTTGATTGTTTCCCTGCAGGCTCGCTGCCGGCCAGGGAAGGCTGGAAGTAAAGGAGAATTATTGCCCTATTATTATTATTTGCTAGGAAAGGGGAATTACTTCCCTCAACCTGTCACTGATGGGAGTTGGTAGACAAAATGCCCAGCTCCCTGTAGGGGTAACTCGGAGGGGGGTCCTGCACTGGCTCCTGGAGCTCCCAGCAGGGATAAGTACCACTTGCTGGCGAGGTGGTAACTGCCGCGATTCTTCCTCGTCTCTGACTTCCTTCTCTTCTCTGCACACTGCAGGGTTTCCTGCACTATCTCCTCACTGAAATATTCACACAGGAATCTTGCCTCAGATCAGCATGAGAGGAACCCAAACTAAGACAGCTCAACTCAGCAAAGTACTAGGGGCAGAGGAGGACACTTTTGGTCAGAAGTTAGAAAATGACAATGTGCACACATCTCCTTTCTTTCCACAAAGGCCTTAGGAGCTGGGGAGATAAGGGTGTGAACGCAGCAGGACCCCCGCCAGGAGTGAGGGGAGAGTCATGCCAAAGTGGTAAGTCTTTCATGGGCCCCAGTAATAGCACCTGTTTCCTGCCTGGCTCTATACAAGTTCAGAAATAAAAGTGAACGGAGAGAGACCAAAACGACACCTTTATCTCTCACAGAATTAGATGACCACTCTTCTCACTGGGGAGTCCATACGGAGAGACCACATAGAGATGGAAAGAGAGGCTGGCGGTGCGTGGCTCTAGGTACGTGAGGGAGACTTATTCCAGCCTCAGATAGTATCTGACTGCAGCCGCGTGAGAGTCCCTGAGACAGAGCTACCCAGCCAAGCCCTTTCCACATTCCTGACCCACAGAAACCTTGACTGATGTTAAATGAGTGTTGTCATTTTAACCCACCAAGCTGTGCAAGTTTTTTGTTACACAGATTGGATAAGTGGAATCCTACTTTCTCATTTTGAAAAACAATGTTAACATCATTAATGCGCTAACACCCATTTCAACTAGCAGTTGCAAGCTGTGTGTGTGTGTGTGTGTGTGTTTAGATATTCCCGGGTTTAGTGCATCTCTGTCAGTTACCACTACTGTGTGTTGTGTAAGCCAGCTAACAAGCAGCACTCACAAAGGGCCTCACATTCTGATTTCTCTCAAGCTCTCAGGGGGTGCTGATGCTGGTAGACCAGGTGTACCACACTTTGAATAGCAAGGCATTAAACTATGTTGTTTCTCACACTTGCTGCTGGCCTAGTTTCCACCAGTAGGTTGTAGTCATAGTACTCTTGGGATAGTGAATTCTTGCCGCCTCATCGGACTGCGCTATAGGAATTAGAATTGGATCAGAACCTCCCAGTAACCAAGTGCTGATGCTGCACCAGGGGGCTTTTCAGGCCTTGCTCCCTCCAGGTCTACCCGTTCTGTTGCTGTCAATCTTTATGCCAGGCCAAGCTATAAAGAATGACTTTCCAATGTGACATGGCTCGGCATTGCAGCCAAGATGTTCTCTTGTCCTCTTAGGTGAAATATATTTAAAATAAATAGAAGAATTCATGTTTATTAGAGATTTTAGGCCTTCTGGTAATTCTCAGAAATCTCCATCAGATAAAAGCTTTTGTGAAAGTGTAATTATCTTTGCAATAATCCTTATTAATGGGGAGAAGAACTGTGTTACCCACATCCAAGTAGTCAGTAACCACAACATTAGGTTTATATCCTTTCTTTTTTTTCTTGTTTTGATTGAAATTTTTGTTTTTTTGTTTTCTTAAAGCTAACATCTAAATAACGGTGCCTTCCTATTTTAGGTGTCAGCTAGATAGTGGAGGGAAGTTAGGCAGGATTTTAAAATATAGTAGCAATTTAAGGCTTAAAGAATGACTCTGCTATGTGACTGTATTTGGCAATGGATTATAATATGGAAAAAAATAATAAAAAAAACAGGCCAGGCAAATTCCTAGGACACCAGGCCAGGCAGAACTCTACCCATTCACTCAAATGCACAAAAAAGCCATGATTGTCATTCATGTCTCTGTCAGTCCACCAAGGGTGATGTTGCAAACCTCACAATTTTAAGAGCTCTGATGTGCAAGGGGCACAACATTTCTCCAAGTGTTCTATGGTATGATGAGAGCTGTTATACAATAAAGGGCGAAAGAAACAGGAAAGAAAGGTAACTAACTAAATTTGGGAAAAATCAGACTAAAATTAGACTTAAGAAAGTTAAGCAGAGTTCTTTCCTGAAGCATGTCCTGTAGCCTTTAAGACATCAGGGTACAATAGGAGTGGGAGTTAGCTAATGTCTGCTTTTCCCAACCATTTAAAAATAGCAAAACCTCCTTTTTTTCTGGCTTAAGTTGGAAAAACATACGGTTTGGGTCAGTTCTTCAAGATACACAACTTCCATTGACTAGCTGGTGAAAGTCTTACAGGTGTTTTCAGCTCAGATGTCTATGAACTGGAGGAAATTCTGAGATGGGCGATGGTGAAGTCTGTGACAAATTGGGGGTATTTTCCTAACCCAAAAGCATTTAAATTCAAATTGCTAAAAGCGTTCTTCTGGCCAAGTGTATTAGTTGGCTGTTTCTATGTAACAAATTGTCTAAAGAGAATGAGCATCTTAAAAACAACACATATTAGTTCATAGTTTCTATAGGTCAGGAACTGGGAATGGCTTAGCAGGGTGGTTCTGGCTCAGGGTCTTCCATAAAACTGCAGTCTCAAGGCTGTTGTCATTTGAAGGCTTGACTGGGGCTCCAGGATCCCTTCCAAGCCTATTCATCTGGCTGTTGGCTGGAGGCCTCACTTCCTTGCCACAAGGGCCTTTTCAAAGGATGGCTCACAACATGGCATCTGGCTTCCTCCGTAAACAGTGACCCAGGAGAGACAAAGAAAAAGCAGAAAGCTGCAGTGCCTTTTATGTTGTCTCCAATTTTCTGCAATTATAAAATAGACTGGGATGAACATCTTTACAATTAAGTATTTTAGGCATTCACGTTGTTTCCTTAACATATTTTTAGAGGTAGAATTGTGCTCACACTGCCATCATGACTCAAATGTCATCTCTAAGAAGCCTTCCCCAGCCAGTCTAAAATAGCTCTCTCTCCTAGCACTGTTAGCTAATCATTCTGTGATACTTTCTACAGGATTATCACTGTCTGAAATTATTTTAGTAATTTATGAATTCCCCTCGTCTTATAGAATGTAAGCTTCATGAGGACAAAGATTTTGCTTGATTTGATCATTACTATATTTCTGGCATCTGAAATAGTGCTTGGCATGTGTTATGTGTTCAATAAAGTTATTTTTTTTGAGACCCCCAGTTTTTATTCTCTATTTTATCTTTTTCTTTTATATTAAGTGTAGTTGATTTATAATGCTGTGTTAGTTTCCAGTGCATAGCATAGTTATTCAGTTATACATACATATTCCTTTTCCTTTATTTTTCCATTATAGGCTCTTACAAGATATTGAATACCCCTGTGCTATACAGTAGGACCTTGTTGCTTATCTATTTTATATATAGTAGTTAGTATCTGAAAATCCCGAATGTCCATTTTGTTCAGTGAGTTTTTAATGCATAAATTAATGCATATGAATCTGTTTTCCTGTCATCTGCCTATCACTATCATTAACAAAAAAAACTTCAAATAGGTGAAAATTGATATTTTGTTAATGGTATCTTTTATGTCTTTGATCACTATTTAGGTTGCTTTTCTTTTTTACATGTTTATTGATGACTGTAGTTCCACTTTTAAAAATTGTTCTTTCAAGTTCTTTTCCCAGTTCAGAACACTGGGGCATTGTTTCTTTTCCTGTTGATCTGTAACAGTTCTTTATATTCTGACTCTTTGTCTGCCATCTTTGTTGCTGGGGCAAATTGTCCCAAGTTAATTTCTCTGTGCAGGCCAGATCTCTTGCAGGCATTGACTTTTCAGTTCCAAGATGACAGTGGCAGAGACTGATAGTTTGAATAAGAACGGCTAAAAGGACTCATTCTGTTCTTAGAAGTGTGGTTGCAGCTGCTATTTGCAGAATTTAAGCCTTTTGCTTGCTCTGAGTTTCATGAGTTAGCCCAAGGTCTTTAAAATTACTTTCCCATCAGGCCAATGTGACAAAGCTGGGCCTCATCTTTTGGAGCTGTGCTTCAGGGAATCCTTAAAATAGTCCTCCTGCCCCATCCTGCTCATGGCTGCTCTACTTTAGCTCACAACTATGAAAGTTCCTTGAGTGTCTGGTGGTCATCTGTCTCCCAGATGGGGTCGGTTCCACAAAGCTATGCCGAGACGAATGTCACTCTACTGTTGGGGTCCCTGGCAGGCCACTTCCTGCTCAATAGGTTCATGGGGAATTCCACTGGAAGTGCTCAAGCAAGGAGTGACTTCCAGGGTAGGTACAACTCTCAACATGTTCAGAGTTGGGCTTTAAGCTTTGGAGTCACATTTTGCCTGCCAGCCTCTCAAAGGGGTTAGCCTTCTTTGTTCAGGTTTCTTCTTCGTCAGTCTGTGCAATATTGGATTGACCACTTGCTGACACATGTGGGGGATTGTTTCCACCTCTGCATAACTGAAGAAACTCTTCAAAATATGACTATATCCTCTGAGGCAGTTTAGCCTATCTTGATCCTCTCTATCACTTTCTGTCTGTTTCTCTCTCTCTCCCCCCTCTCTCTTTTTCTCCCTCTCCCTATCTTTCTACGAAGAGGAGAATGGATTAGGACAAGTGATAAAATATGAGTAAATATGGCCCTGTAACTCTGACCTATCTCTTTGGTGATGAGGGATTCAATTATATTATATATGCTTAGAATGGGTCTTAAATGAAACCATTGTAACAGCCTCTTCTTTTATTTAATGTAGCAGGGAAATAGTGAGACTTTAAACTTCAGTCCATGCTAAGCTTCCAGTTATCATAAAATGGGGCGATTGGAGTTGGGCAGGGATGGACCAGGGAGTAAAAGAAGGTCTTCGTGTTGCCATTTAATTGGGTTGACCTCACGCTGCTCACTGAACTTTACGAGGGTGTAATTGGAATGGGTAAACGTAGCACATCAAAATCAAAGTGAGTCTTCCACAAAAGTTTTGTGTGAAAATTCAGAAACTCTTGGCTATGGTTTTTTTTTTTTTTATTGACTTGGCCTCAGTTCAATATGTAATTGAATCAGGCCAGTGATAGAATCTGCTACTCCTGGATAACTGCAGAATTGTTCTTCTTGAATTGTTAATGCAGATGTGAAATTGAGGTCATACTGTTAATTCTTTTTTTGTTTTTCTTTTTGATAGAAAACAGAATGACTTTTTGGTGTTTTCCTCTAGGAAAGTGCAGTGCTCGTCATAATCTTCTTATTTCATTTTCTGTTTTTAAAAATTTCTTTTTCTGAGAGAGCACCTTAATTGGACCATGGTCATTTTCAGCCCCACTTGGGCTACAGCTAAATGGGTGCAGAGTATAACTTCAGAGGTCCTGGAAGAAATCTTGTTTGGGCAAGTACTGGCTATAAAGGATCCCTGGGCTTCTGTGGCTCTCTGCCAGTACCCCCTCCCACCAGCTTGGGGGACACAACTCCTTTTATAGAAAATGAGCTCTATTAAGTTTTCGACTCTGATCTTTTCTCCTTTGCAGAGGGTAAAGAGCCTTGCCTCCAAGTGTGGCTGATGAACTAGGACCCCCGAGTGTCGAGGTGCTTTATATGCTACAGTAGCAAATCAACCCAAAGGGATGTGCTGCAGTCATTATGGCAAGAATCTAAAACCACTGGGACTTTAGTTTTGTCTTCTTAACAATGGGATTGTTGAAGGGGATGAGTATAGCTTAGTGCATGCTTAGCATGCATGAGGTCTTGGATTCAATTCCCAGGGCCTCTATTAAAAAAAAAATACACACACACACACATAAATAAAAATCTAATTACCTCCTCCCAAAACAAACAAACAAAAAGGATTAAAAAGAAATGGGATTGTTATCCAGCATGCTACAATGAGCTCCTTCATTGAGGAAGACTTCCCTGAAAACCCGATATTTTTTGTTTTCTATATTCCCTTTCCATTTCCATTCTTGCTTGTACTTGAGTACTCTATGTATTCATTCTATGCTATTTGGAATTGTTTGAGGAAGGACATTTGATATAAAATAAAAAGTAACAATACAATGGCATTTTAGTTGGACCAGTGGTGCAGATTGTGTGGTTCTTCCCACTGCACACCTCAGTGGGGTGCTGGAGGGGCTTAGACTGACTTCTGAGAGCTGTTTTGCTCCCCCCTCTTCCCAGTCCCACATTTAGTGGTGTCACACTGGTCGCCTGAAATTAGCCACGGTGGCTAATCAGGTGTGATTTGACCTTTACAGACCAGTTGTATCTTCACCCTTCCCCCACCACAGGAGACCCAATTGTCCAATTGTTAAACATTTCTCAACCCATCATGGCCTGCGATCGACAAATGAAAGCAGAAGGGCAGAAATGCATCATGAAACTCCACTTGGAAGTCTTCATGCTGGGGGAATATTACAGCTGATTCAGTTATGCAGCGACCCATGTAAACTGAGACCATGGGGCTGAGAGCAGCTCTTTTGAACAAGCACAACAAAACAGGTAGATCTAAATGTGTTCCCTTTCAAAATTACTACCTTGAAAAACGATACATTTGTCCTACTTAGTTGTCACTGCTTGAATTAATCTTGAAGTCTCTTCTTGAAACCAGTTCCACAGAAACGTTTATGAAGCATGCACACCATGCATTACTTCATAGTTTGATACATAAGACACAAAAATGCTTAACTATCTCAATCCTTACCCCACTCTGACCTGCGGCTGCTGGCATCAGCTGCCATTCCTCCACTCAGTTCTCTTTGCCCTTAAGCCCTATGGGTTCTCAGCAAGACTTCCAATGTTCCATATTCCTTGCTTCAGTGGCACTGCCAAGATGAGCCAGCTCAGTTCCTAATCAGATATGCAACCAAAAAGTGAATCCTCAGTCACCATTGCCGGAAGTCACCCCAAACCTCATCAGGATTCTTGCGGGGTTTGCCCTCCCTTGGAATCAGGGAGGAAAAGTCCTCTCTGCCCAGTAGGGGGAGCTGAAGGGAGGAAATAGTTTTTTCCTAACACGCTGTGCTCCCCTGAAAGATGAAGTCTTTTTTGGTTCCCATTTCTCCTCTTACGTTGTTGAGGGGTGAGAGAAAGGGAAGTAGAAATGCCTTGTCCTGACACCTCAAGCCTTGGAGAGGTGACTGGATCTGGCTGCTCACAGTTCTCTTAGGAACTTAGCACATTTTTTCTCAGCCAGGGCCAAAATTGTTTTAAAAAAACAGAATCTCATCCAGCACCTAATATCAGGAATCCTGTTGCAAAAAATAGTTTTTGTGTCATTTTTTTTTAACAGCTTTTACACTTGGAAATTCAATGTGTGAAAAAAATGGAGATGCAACACACTAGATTTTTAAATGCTATGATAGAAGAGTAAATGGTGAGGGGTGTGTGTGTGTGTAACCTTGTACACAGAGGAATCAGGACTTTCCTCTTTTTATCAGCTCACAGAGGGCTCCTCAGGGCTGCTTATTATTACTGTTAATTTTTTAATCTATGATTTTTATCTTTCCTCCCTAATCCCTAAAGCTTGAGGAGCACTATCATATTTTAGAAGCTTCTCTTTTAGTAGTCCGCTTGCCACTTGGAAAGAAAATGTGGAAGGTCAAGAAGAGAAGAAAAATTTTGGAAATTGTGTGATAAGTAACATCTACTCATTTTTATCCTGCTATGAGAATCCCATTCACTTAATGTGTGCCCCGATTCGAAATAGGTGGATGTGGTTTTAGAAAAATGGTAGGAATGTCAGAAATTTGGTCCTTACCACAATGTCTCCCTCTCTGTGAGGTCATTATCAACATCTGAGGCAATAGATAAATGCATTTCACTTAGAACTGGCTTGAATTTGACGATGAGCTCAGAGCTCCATGTAGAAAGACTGGAGTCAGGAAAGGGAGGACCTCCGGAGGATGGCAGTAGTGAAAGCAAGGGCAGGCGAGATGGACTTGAACATCACCTGGATTAAAAGGCAGGATAAGTGGCAGAAAGGGTATTGCTGGGAGGAAGATATTTAATTAAACTGAATTCTGCCAGGGCCAGCCCCTGGGAAGTGCTGACACAGACTGAAGGATGACTGGCTTGGGGACGCAAACCACTGTATAAATTAAATTAAATGAATAACACATGGGAAAGGTCTTAGACGCATACCTGACGCATAATGGAAATTCATAAAGGAAACTCGTATTAGTTTTCCTTCCCTTCCTGTGCTTGATGATGCTACCAGGTGGCACATAAAGCCCATTGTGTGAGTTTGGGTCAAAGCATCATTGTGACAGTATTGTCCCAGCAGCATTTCCAATGCAGGTAAAAGTTGAACTCAATGTGTGAAATGGCTGAGTGAGAAAAATAGCTGTTACAGATCAAGAGAGAAATAAAATTGCAGCCTTAGCTGGAGTTAAGAAAGAAATAATAGGGGTCTAGCTTCCCTTGGGGAAAGAGGGACTATCTAATATCCCTAGGGGCCAGCCCATGAGCTAATGACCATGACTCTGAGAAGCAAACTAAGCCTCGGGAAGAATGTTGGGAAGTCATAAAAAGATCAGGTGATGCAGGAGTCCATGGATGACAAACCCTAGCATTTGGAACCCACTCAGGAATTAAATCCAGTTTCTATCTAAGGAAGTGAGGATGCTTAGGACAGTTAAAGGGGCAGAGATGGGCAACTGCCTGCTTCCCTGTGTCCTCTGGGTAGGGCTTGGAAGTGCTGAGGTTAGGTTCTTGGAATTTTCTGTTACCCAGTAGGGGTTTATAGTGTCTCAGTTGTTTACATTGCCTTTTTAGAGTTTCCTTCCAATGATGAAATTTATACCTACTTGAGAAAAAGCTCAAAATGAAACCTTCTTCTTTACTATTTACTCAGTCCCTTAACCTATATTTAGATACTTCACACACACACACACACACACACACACACACACCAAATTAAGTTATTAATTCCCCTCCACCTCGAAAGCCCTTCATAGCTACTTGAGCCTTAAGAACCAGATCATATGTCACTTTTTGAAGCCTTCTCTGACTTCTTCCCCTGGGAAGCTTTCGTAATGCACCGTAACATTTTAAGACATCAGAAAACTTTGATTTGTGTATTGTGCCTGCAGCACACGTTTGAAATAGCATTGATTTAATTATCTCTGTATTCATTTGCAGAATGATTGTTGTTTTCTGCAACTCATAATACATCACCTCCTCTTTTTTTTCCCTTTGATAAGGGTGCCTTATTTACTTTGGGGAGAATTGTCTCTTTTCCACTGTGTATGTAATCTCTTGGGGAAGCCGATCAACATGGCCTGCCTTCTTCTAGTTCCGAGTGGGTGTATGAACCACAATGGCCAAGTAGACTCTAATGGAACTCTCTCCAGCTATTTAAGCAGAAGAGGATTCATTACAGAGAACTGGGCTTCCAGGAATTACTGGCAGTACAAGACTGGTGTACAAAGAGAATGACTAACATCAGGAAGCTGCAGAATTAGGAAGCCGCTTTGCCAACTTCTGGTGCCCCCTGCAACTGTTGGCTCCAGGAATATGCCACCTCAGCTGTGACCTGGGGATTAGAAGCCACTGCCAGAATTGTTGGTTGCAGAGCCATGGCATCCACTGGGACCGTACCAACAATACAGATGGGCCATGCCGTGCCTCTCAATACTTATTAAGCTAGTGGCTGGATCTTGGGACCTTGGCTAGACCTATTGCAGAAAACCCAAACACCTTGATATCTGTACTCTGGAGTAGAAATTGCAGAAGCGGCACAAGTGTGGTCTTTACCTCGCTTTTGCCTTTCCAGTCTCACACAAGTGCATGTGACTAGCTGAATAATAAATCTCTTCTGAAACATGGGCTGCGAGGGAGACTGGGAAATGCAGTTTTTGGCTTTCTAGCTTTTACAGTGAGTGAAGGGATCCTGGAATAAGGTACGATGAATAGTGAACATCGATCTATCTTGTGACAGAAAACAAACTTATGGTTACCAAGGGGGGAATTGGGAGTTTGGGATTTGTAGATACACATTACTATATATAAAATAGATAAACAGCAAGGTCCTACTGTATAGCACAGGGAACCATATTCAGTATCTTGTAATGACCTATAATGAAAAAGAACGTATTATTATATATATTATACATATAATGAATCAGTATGCTGTACACCAGAAATTAGCACAACATTGTAAATTGACTGTACTCCAATTAAAAATAATCCATCATGTGAGCAATAGACTCTCCTCCACACTTTGACTCTTAAGCCCAGTGACCAAAGGACAGAAGAAAAATTGTTGGAGCCGATTAGTCCCAGCGCAGTGTCCTGAATATCTGCCATGTAGATCCCCGCAAATCCTGGCTCTTGTCCTTTCAGGCTTCTGCTTCTTCCAGTTTCCCCTTGTGAGCCCACCATGACCTTATCATTATTTCCCTTTCACCTGCAGTTAGCCGGACTTAAGGTCTGTTATTTATGATCAAAGACCTTAACTGGAACATTTATGAACACTGTTTTGCAGTGTCAACAATCCTCAAATTCTTGCTGAATGTGAGCATTAGACTCTGCATTCAGAGCTAGCTCGTGGAATTCTAGTTTCTTAGACCTCAAAAGCCAAAGAAGTCCTCAGAGATCAGCTTATTCAAACTCATCCTTCTTCTTCTTCCTCTTCTTCTCCTCCTCCTCCTCATCCTTCTACTGAAGATGAAGACTTGGAAGCACAGAGAGTAGCTAAACTCATTTCTTTTCTCATCAAACACATTCCTTATTATTAACATTATAGGAATTCTTCCTAAAATACTTCATCTATATAACAACACAATCCTAATTTTAACAGCGTGGAAATATCCTTGGAAGAAAAAACATAGAGAAACTCTTTTATGTTTTTAGAATTAAAGTAACATAGACTTTGGGTTGCTCTTGTCATTAGCTAAAAATGTTATTACAGAATTTGTAGCCAGACTTGTGAAAATCTATAAACAGCTTATAGAAGTTTCTTTGATAAGGAAAATCGTGCTCAGTGGAATGCTTTTGGGATTTTAAATTCTCAGTGGAAAGGCTTTTGGGGATTTGAATGCAGTCATTGATATCCCCTTCTTAAATTTTAAAACTACAATGAGCCCATCTGTCAAAACCTACTGATATGTAAACTTGGCAAATGGTCCAGCCACAATCTTACATTCTGTGCAGATTTCCAAAAATGCTCCATGTCCTCCCTGCGAAAGTACTTACTGATGAATAATGTTTAACTAGATTTTTTTTATAGCAGTGGCTCAAAGACTTTGAAAAAACATCCTCAAGAAGCTACTACAGAAACTTCCAATTTAATGAATTTTAACAGCTGTTCTGCCACTAGACCTACAAGTGGAATTTGATTTCCCTTGAGGCAGTTCCATTAATTTGTTTTTATTATTTTAGGATAGCTAATACGCTTTAGCTGGCTAGGTTCTGACACTAGGAACAGTGTGGGTGGCTTGGCAATTCTGGTCCTAATTAGTACTCCTCTGAGGGCTTCCCCTAAAGACCACCCAGATGGTGGATGGTGCAAGGCTGTGAGGGGAACAGTGCCCATTGCCCTGTCTGGCATGAAGGGGTGGAGCACTTCTGCTAAGCACTTTGGAGAAGTTCTCAGGAGATCAGGGAACTCAGCAGTGTCCTGAGATGGTGGAGGAATATTCTTTCCTTTCAGCTTTTAATGGACAGACCATCCCTCAGGTGTTCAAGCCCTTACCTGTTGTAATGCACTTGCACTACAAGGTCCAGAGAGCTGTGCTCGACATGCAGCTCAGCTGAAGAGGACTCAGTTGTGGCTTCTGATTCTACAACAGAAAGTTAAGGATAATGATAACTGCCCTTCTGATCCTCAGTGCTATCATATGCAGAAGATGTAGAAAAATCAAGGCGAATATATTTTAAAAAGAAATGCTTCCATGCACTTAAGAAAAGTTTTCTGTAGACAGGACTCTAACATTAAGCTTACCTAAAAACTTTATGCCTTATAGAAACTTTATGCCTCCATACAGTGAGGTTGAGTTCAGGTTTCTTTTTAAAATAATTTTATCGCCAAAGGTGAATTTCAAAGGGAAAGAAGTTAGGAGACTTTTTTGAAGAATCAAAACAGTTTGGTCGATAGGAATTCTCTGAGTGATTTATTTCTGATTTAGTAATTTTAGTCCTTTAAAAAGATGTTTACATGACGGGATAAGTCACAGCAGGGTCAGTTCAATTCTTTTAACCGAATTAATTTGTTAGCTTTTAACATAATCAATCAAACTAACAATGATGAACTTGAATTGTTAGCTAAATGTTCAAGTGGCTGAATTAATGCATTTTGGCATAATAACCTGGGCTTTGTGTGTAAAATACATACACGCATGAGAGTTTGTAAG
Source organism: Camelus bactrianus (assembly GCF_048773025.1). Classification (NCBI taxonomy): domain Eukaryota; kingdom Metazoa; phylum Chordata; class Mammalia; order Artiodactyla; family Camelidae; genus Camelus; species Camelus bactrianus. The sequence goes on along the minus strand of NC_133540.1, from coordinate 91,039,533 downwards.
GAAAGAATCCTATTGTACAATTGAATTGGCTCCCTGTGGTTTGTGTGGGGTTACATCTCTGTCACAACAAGTCATTACGTTTGCCTGACTCATAGCATCAAGCTTTACTGGACAATTGATTGAACTGTAAATGATTTCTCAATGATTAAAACAACTCTGTTATTTTTATTTTTATTTCCTTCTCTGTCAACCTAAGATGTTCGTTTGATTATTGTTGCTGATTCTTGGAGTAGACAGTCCACAAAAGATGTTGATGTGTCTAGAGATTTAAAAAAATATTTTTGTTTTCTAATTTCAAAAAGTGTACATAGTCACTGTGGAAAATGTGGAAAATTCAACAAAGCTTTAGGAAGGACTTAAAAACCACCTAAAAATGGCACTATTCAGAGACAGCCATTTCTGACATTCTGGTATAATTTTTTAATCTTTTTATTTCCTATGTACATATATATCTTTTGGTTTTAAAAATATGTGCTACTTTATGACCTGTTTTCCTTGACATTAAACATTATTTACTTGTTCATCTGATAAATATTTTTTCTTCAATTAAATGCTTTTAAAAAGCTACAAGATACCCAGCATGGTTCATATTTCACTACGATCAACAAAAGATGGGAAAGGCATAGCTTTTTTTTCTTTCTACAGTATGTGCTGCCCTGATTCACCTCATTGATATATCTGAATCATTCCCATTTGAATTTCAAAAGACTTTAAAGTTTGAAACACTTATTAAAGTCGAGAAGTATTGTCACTGTCTCTGTCCATAAGTATATGAACCATTTGTTATGTTAATCTTTTTCAATTTAAAGAACTGCTAGCCATACCACTGAATATGCAAAGAATCTACAGTTCAATAAATAAATACCTTATGGCAAGAAAACTTTTGTACAATTTAAATAACCTTAAATCATTAAATATTTTTATTAAAAATGAGAAACAATCATTGTGGCCACGTCTTCCTTTGTATTCAAATAAATTTAACAAATATTTTATAGAATCCATAATATACAAGACATTGAGCCAGAGGATACAAGGGTGAATGTAACATGGTCCCTACTCACAGAGAATTCACATTCTAGTTGGGGACCCAGTCATGAATGTAATTATCTAACATTTAGTTGGTGTTATACTATAAATATAAATAAAGTGTTATGGCAACTTAGAGAATTAGAAATTAATTTGGACTGGGGGCTGGGGAAAGTTTCACAGAGGAATTAGCATTTTGGTTTGTCTTAGAATTCCCTAGACAGACCCTCATACCTCGGCATGAGGATTTACATGCAAGCGGTTCACTGAGGAAGTGCTGCCAGGAGAGACTAGTACAGAAGTGTGGGAAGAAAAACAAGCCAAGCACAGGGGCAAGATTTCGGGCGATGCCTGGCAGAAGGTAGCTTCAGCCTGATACTGTGGGGAACTCAGGACTATGTTTTACTGCAGAGTGGGTCTGAGTCTGAGAGCTGGGTTTTCACACTCCTGGACTGATCATTTGAGGGCAGGGGCATGCCCTGGGGGTGGGAATGGGAAGGTGTGGCAGGGCATAAACTCCCCAGCTCTCTGACCTCCACCCCTGCTTGCACAATGGCTCCAGGAGTTTCAGGACAGGCTTCTGAAGAGTTATAGATACAGGCGGTTAGAAGCAAAAGCAGAGAGGCACACAGAAGCAGTGAAAGGGATCTGAGAGACCCTGGGTGGAAAACTGACAGTATTCAAGGTAGTGCTAGACAACAAAAGGGAAGAAGTAGAGTTTCAACAGACTTGGAAATAGGGAAGAATGTTCTGGACCTGTGCTGTTCAACGTATCAACCGTTAGTCACGTGTGGCTAGTGGCTACTGGACTGGACTGTGCAGCTATAGAACATTTTTACCAACAGAAAAAGTTCTGTCAGACTGAACTGCATCTAGACTGAGAATCATATGAATAATATCATGGAAACAAGGAGAAGCAAATAGTTTAGTGGGGCTGTAATGAAGACAGGTGGCTGGAATACAGACTGTGATCTTACCGTGAGAAGCTTCGGCAGCACTGATCCCATGTGATTAGATGACTGTAGCATCTAAAACGCGGCTGTGGTTCAGTGGGAGCCTACTGTTTAGGGACCCACCCTGAAAAGGTGTGTAGAGGTTTGGCAGTGCCCATGTTTGCATCCTGTATCACCTCCATACCTGGCCTTGTGCTAGGTCTCTTTGTGCTCTTAGCTGAAGACCTGCTCTCCAGTTTGGTCTTCTGGCCTCTCTCTTTCCCTCTGGCTCCTCCTCCAGCCATTTCTCCATCACTTGTGCCACTGCCTCCACTCTCAGCTCCAGGCTTGAATCTTAAATCCTGATTCAACAGAGTTTAGAGACTTCCTACCTGGTGTTCTAAATTTCCTTCCCTCTCTCATCATCTACTTGCCAGTTAGCCCCAATTTGTATATAAAGCTCCCATTGTATATGTAAAGGATTGGGAAAGATAGGACGAAGACATTGGTTAACGGACTCAGGAGTCCCAAGCATGTCGAGTAGACTGTGTGGAAAGAGTCAGTGGGGATGGAGAAATGAAACAAAACAGAGGTAATTGATGGAATGAGAATGTTAGGGAACAAGAAAATTTTACGGAAACAATCTCTTCCTTAATTTCTAGTGGAAAGAATGTATTTCCCATCAACATTATCTGCTATAAAAGGGACCCCAAGGCTAGTGCACTATTAAGTCTTTGTTTCACATGCTTCCTGTAGAGTAAAATCTTAATTCCATCCTCTCATCAACCTACATTTTTTTCTATATATGAATTTATAAGAGAAGAAAATGACAAAGCTACAAGCATAGATCATGGAATATTATATTTTTAAATTAAAACATTTAATTGTGGTGAAACACACATAGCAAAATTTACCATCTTGACCATTTGTAGGTGTATATACAGTTCAGTAGTGTTAACTACATTTACATTGTTGTACAACCAACCATAATTTTTCATTTTGCAAGACTGAAACTCTGTACCAAATAAATAGTAATTCCCCATCAACCTCTGGCCCCACTCCTGACAATCACCATTGTACTTTCTGTCTCTATAAATTTGACTCTGTACTTCAAGTACCCCATGTAAGTAGCATCACACAGTATTTGTCTTTTTGTGATTGGCTTGTTTCACTTAGATTAAGGTTCTCATCCACGTTGTGGCACGTGATAGAGTTTCCTCTCTTTTTAAGGCTGGATAATATTCCACTGCATGAATAAGCTGAGTAATAGTCCATTGTCTGTATATATCACGTTTTGTTTATCGAATCATCTGTTGATAGATACTTGGTCTGCTTCTGTCTTCCAGTGATTATGAATTATACTGCTACGTTTATAAATTATGTGATTTTTACAAATAACTCTTTTAGAATGCAGCCTTAGCTTGGTATCAGTCATCATCTTCTTCCACATCATTTAAAATATATATCTTAATCATAACGGTAACCTGAAATCATGCCAAGATATTTTAAACTATCGAAAGAAGTTTTTTGGAGGCAAGATTCCTTATTCAGGTGTTTCCTTATTTATGTTCTATTCTTTAGGCCCTACGGTCATAGTGATTACAAATTCAAAAGGCTACTTTTTAATATATGTAATATCTTACTCTGTTCTTAGGTTACCATTATTTAAGAAATAAGTAAATTGTATTTCATAGACACTATGAGTTCTAAAGCAGAGAAAGCTAGTCTAACACATGTGAGCATGGTTCCTAAGAAATAAGCATTGAAATAAAATCTGATCATGGGTAACTGTTAGTCTAACCAGAACATCCACATAATCAGAACATAATAAGTATTTCAATGCTTATTGACTACATGGCAACTATAAAGAACTGTGCATCGAAGGATGTGAACCCTTTTTTAATCGAATGTTGAAAGACTAAAAATGGCATTTGTGTGTGGTTAATTTGGTGTAGTATGTCCTCAGCCACATTCAAGAACAACATGATTTCAAATAGGTCCTTTCAGGACTGAACTTAACCCCAATACATGAGGCAAATCTTTTTAGAAAGATGAAGAATTCCTCAGCCCATTTAGCCAAGTTTCACCAACCATAATTTTCACTGTTATGAATGCCTTCTCTCAGGATTTTTGTTCCTTTTTTGGGAATCTGTTAAATTGCACGGTGAGGTCGTTTTTTGCACCACACACTCACTTGTGGTCCGAGGCCAACTGAAGGCCTTGCAGCGCATCTCTGGAGCTGATTAACAAGCTCACAGAACAGACACAGTGAACAACAGAAAGCCCTGATTTTCTAAGTGACAGTGTTCTCTCCAGTGTGGGAGAAGGGATGTGTGATGTTGAATGAAGTAGCAATATCCAGGTGTTTAAATGCATCATTTGGGGGAAAAGAATTTAGTCAACCCATTAGTTTTATTAACCAAAAGTGAATCACAGAGCAGCTTCATTCACAATCTTATTTCTTTAGTCCTTTTTGGCTTGTCAAGGTATTTATATTAGACCTGTAATGCCCCTGTATTTTTTTCTCCATCAGAAAGTAAGTGGTTATTACAATATCCTGATCTTCTACCTCTTTGTTTAAACTTCTTAATGTGAAAAGCAGCAGGGCTGCCTTCCTGGATTTAAAAAAAAAAAAAGGCTTAGTTTTATATTTTCTGTATCTCAGTGCTCTTTAAAAAGAAGCATGACAGATACAAGGGACTAAAATACAAACATCAGAGGCTGCTGGCAAAGCTTGTGATCATGTCTAGCTAGCGTCCATGGTTTCCTACTAACCCCCAGTAATATCTGTGCTCTTTTACTCCAGTTCCTTTCTGAAGGATATAATTATGTCACATGGGCACTGTCCACTAAACCAGCCCGAACAGACGGTCAGTTGTGTGACTGTGTACATGGGCAAAGACCTCAGCAAGAATTTGAGGCTGTGGTACATAGTGACCCCAAATGGGGAGAGTTTTCCTGGAAACTGAACTTTAGCCGAAAACCAGGAGCTTAAAAAAGGTAAGAAAGTAAATGTCAGCTTCTACCACTGGAATAAGTTATTGACAGTGGATCAGGGCAAAAAAAAAAAAAAAAAAAGTAATTATCTACACATCCGTATCAACTATGTCTTTTTTGTAATTTAATAATATTTCTACTGGGTTTCAAAATGGTTTCTCAATCTTCATATTTGTGAGTGTGTGAAAACAGAATGTATTTTAAAAAATAAGTGAAAACATAAAATGTAAAACGTTTGATTGTCTGTCTAGTTTATTTTCTTGCCTACCTTTTCTGGGGTCACAAATCTCAATGGAAACTCTGTAAACTAATTTGTCACATGACTCTTACCAACTTGAGAACTGCAAAGGACAGATATTTGCAAAAGATGAAGAATATTATTGTGTTTCTGCTGCCTTTTCTCTACTCTGAAACTATCTACTTGCTTTTAGGAAAGTCTCTCTTTGCTTCACTTTGGCCAATGTAACATATATGGTGGGACCATGTCTAATTCCTGGTCTACATAACCATAAAAATTTCTCCTGAGAACATTCAGAAGAAAGGAGGGGAACACGAAAAACTATCCTAGATGCCTTTGCTCAGAAGATCTGGGTTCAAGTTCTAGCTCAATTACTTAGCAACTTTGTGATCTTGAGTCTGCGTTCTAAGAATAACGATACCTGTCTCACACAGTTACTCTCTTCATTTAAATGAGATGATAGATGTGAAGCACTGAGTAAGCTGAAACACACCACACAAATTTAAGACATTATCAATGTAAGATCTAGGTAGGCAAGCTCAAAAGACACCAAAAAGAAGGCATTCATATTCTGAGCTTAAAAGTACTGAACTGATATGATGAGTGAATATATATATGCGAATACTTTCTTGAAAGCCTCTAGATACTGTTCAATACGTGACTTTATTAATCCCCTCTATAATGCCACAAGGTAGTCCCTGTTCTCCCATTACACGAATATGGAAATGCACTCAGCTGGGTTACCCTGGTTACATTCCTAACAGGTGGTAGAATCAAGATTCAAACACTAGCCTGGATGGCCTACTCTCTGTCTGTTTTTTTTTTTTTTTTAAGTATTTTTTTTAACATTTTTTTAATTGAGTTACAGTTATTTTACAATGTTGTGTCAATTTCAGTTATACATGAACATACATATATTCACTGTCACATTTTTTTTCGCTATGACCTACCACAAGATCTTGTATATATTTCCCTGTACTTAACAGTATAATCTTGTTTATCTATTCTACATATGCCTGTCAGTATCTACAAATTTCGAACTCCCAATCTGTCCCTTCCCACCCCCCTCCCCCTTGGCAACCACAAGTTTGTATTCTATGTCTATGAGTCTGTTTCTATTTTTTATTTATGTTCTTTTTTTTTTTTTTTAAGATTCCACATATGAGCAATCTCTTATGGTATTTTTCTTTCTCTTTCTGGTCTACTTCACTTAGAATGACATTCTCCAGGGACATCCATGTTGCTGCAAATGGCATTATGTTGTCAGTTTTTATGGCTGAATAGTATTCCATTGCATAAATATACCACATCTTCTTTATCCAGTCATCTGTTGATGGACATTAAAGGCTTGATCTACAGAATAGATAAGCAGCTCATATGACTTAATAAGAAAAAACAAACAACCCAATCCAAAAATGGGCGGAAGACCTAAACAAGCAATTCTCCAAGGAAGAAATACAAATGATCAATAGGCACGTGAAAAAATGCTCAATATCACTAATTATCAGAGAAATGCAAATCAAAACTACAATGAGGTATCACCTCACACCAGTCAGAATGGCCATCATTCAAAAGTCCACAAATGAATGACAAATGCTGGAGAGGCTGTGGAGAAAAGGGAACCCTCCTACACTGCTGGTGGGAATGCAGTTTGGTGCAGCCACTGTGGAAAACAGTATGGAGATTTCTCTTTTTTTTTTAACTGAAGTGTAGTCAGTTTATAATGTGTCTAATGTTTCAGTCATACATATACATACATATATTTCTCTTCATATTCTTTTTCATTATGGCATATATCTGGAAGGAACTCTAATTCAAAAAGATACATGCACCCCAATGTTCATAGCAGCACTATTTACAATAGCCAAGACATGGAAGCAACCTAAATGTCCATCGACAGATGACCGGATAAAGAAGTTGTGGTATATTTAGACAATGGAATGCTACTCAGCGATGAAAAACAATAAAATAATGCCATTTTGCAGCAACATGTATGGACATAGAGATTGTCATTCTAAGTGAAGTAAGCCAGAAAGAGAAAGGGAAAAGATGGCTTGCTCACTTAACCATGGCTCTCTACTGTAGGCTCTCTACCAGCTACTTCTGGTGTAGACTGTGTTCTCAAGAACTGTGTGATACCTTGGGAACCCCTGAGACAGTCCAATGATACCACCATAGATTCTGATGGTTTATGTTTGGGACAGATATTCATAGGATTTTTGAGATTCAGAGCATAAGATAATGAGACAGCATGCTTTAAGAACTTACTATAAGCCAGACACAGTTCTAAATGTTTACATATTGCTCATTTAATCCTTTTAACCCAACAAGGTAAGCTGTTCTTTAAAATCATTCCTTTTACAAAGGAGGAAATTGCAGCAGAAAGAGGCTCAATATGTTGCCCAGAGCTGCACAGCTGGTGAGAGGAAGGAGACACGTGCAGTCTGGCTTCAAGGCCCATGTTCTCAGCCACTACACTGTGTCTCTGATGGCCTGTGGAGATGAAAGTAGGGCCAGAGAGTATTCGATTCCTATTACTTGATCCTAAGCAATATACTTCAATTTTGATGTCATTCTTTTCCGTCATCATTGACTTGTGCAGAAAACATACACATTCAGTGTCTCCACACTGAGCTGCGAGGGGCCATCTTACACAACATATACATCTTTTCCCTAAGTTCCTAGTATATGTGAAAAATAAATCATGTAGGAAACATGACTAAAATAAATCAATCCTATCTCCTTGCCCTTTCTCTTTACTTCTGCTTCATAGGAAGACAGGCGAGTACAGCGGAACAAGCCCGGCCTTTGGAGGGAGATCTGGTTACGCTCCTGGCTCCAGCATAGCAGGACACTAGCCAGGGCGCAGTGTGACCTGGGGCAGGTAGCTTAACATCTCTAAGTCTTAGTGTTCTTGTTTACAGAATAGAGATGGAATACTTCCTAAAATGTTTATTGCAATAATAGAGATCATTTTGTAAAGTGTCTTGCCTAGAGTAAATGCTTATTAAGAATTGATTCCTTCTGTTTTTGCTTCTGTTGGAATGCATTCCAGTCACCTAAGCATTTTTACTTTCTATTTTGTTTAAAACCCCACCAAACCCCACCAATCCATCTGAATTTCTCAGAATATCTGATGCCTAAAAACGTTTTCAAGCCATTTTCAAATATTTAGTGATCACATATTTAGCGATACAGGCAGTCACAGGTGGCATCTGATGCTCCAAAGGATGGCCCCAGGACACAATCTTCCTTAAGATTATTCTGACCATCTCAAAGACTGATTAGGTTAGTTGACATGAGTTACATTTGTCATTAAAACTGTCACAGTCATTTATTTGGGTTAATGTTCTACATCCTGGCCCCCAGAGTCCTCGTGATCACAGACTCAGAAAGCTATTTTTCAAATAGCAAATCAGGGGAAAGGAAGGGAAAATTCTGGCTGCTGTTACTAGCTGCATCTTTTATTTGTTTGTTTTTAGACAAAGTGATATTTCTGGACAGAGAAACATTTCTCTCCAGATCTCTGGAAAATTTGTTGGGTGGGAAAGAAGTATTTTCTGACCAGGGGAGGCTGCTGGAAGTCTTGAAAATGGGGGATTCCAAATGGCAATTTTTGTGAGAACACAGGCATCAATGTCTCTTCAACTTAGAAGATTCTGGAGAAAAAATGTCTAATATAGTCTAGCACATAGACGTTCTGCTCAAAAAGGACTGCAACAAAAAATACTTCCTTGTTGGTTCTGGCAAAGTCAAGGAAATTAGATTATGAAAGAGACCCCTGGGGGAGCTAGAGCATTTCCAGAGCAAGGAGCAAAGCAAAGCAAAGCAAAATTGGAGAACCCTCACGTCCTCCAACATGCAAAGATAAAAAGAAAATTTAAGGAAGAAAGGAAATGTTGGAGTGGTTATTACACTACCAGAGATGAAAGACAGAAAAAGGCCCCCAGCCAAAGAAGTGATGATTATACGCCAAACCAACTTTCCCCAGCTACAGACTATTAAAATGAAAGGTCAAAGCACAACAGAATTTCTGGGCAGCCTAATGTTGACGGTAAGGCTCTTATCTGGTACAGTCAATTGGCAAACATAGATGAAATTATCTAGGTCTTACTTTACATCCATAAACCAGATAAGTGTTGTATATTAACAAACTGAATTAGAGTCAGGTAGGAGCAGCAGGCTTCCTGGAACATAGGAAATGGCAGACTCTCAGTTAATGCAGAAAGGAAAGCAGTGTGACCATCAAGGAGTTGGCAAAACATAGCCATGTCCCCAGGTGGCCACAAGGGGAAAATGCTGACACTTTGAAGCTAAACAGTAACTAGCTCTCAACAGAGTGAGAAACTCTGCTAGTGGGAACACAGTGGTACTTTTCAGAGTAGGATTGTCCATGATTTTAGGTAAAGAACTCCCCCAAAACTAAGATTTTGCAAAAATATTTTCAAAATAAAAATTAAATTGCATATAACATTGCCTTAGGTTTACATTGCATTTTAGAGCATGAGTAATGCTCCTTCAATGGCAAAAACATCTCAGTTCTCAGCATTTTTCACATATAGGAGCTACTACATTCTTCATGAAATTGGGCAATAAGATGTGTAATAAGCATGGTAGGATTCTGAATGAGATTAATCCAGTTAAAATTAGAATCATAAATGATTAGTTTCCTAGCATGAGAGTAGTAAGACTTCTTAACCTAGTAAAACTTTTAGAACATTTCTTGGTCACATTTTTAGCTGTGCTTAAATATGTAGGAAATATTAAAAGAGGAAAATATGAAACTCTAAGTAAAGGTGAATTACCTAGAAAAATTTCCTGCTAGGTGAAGAAACTGCCCTTCAAAGCAATAGTTGGCTGGGAGATTCATAAGTGCTTTGAGATATGGCCAAAAACATTACGGTACCCTGGGGAACACTAAGTCAAATTTGATGACCAAACACATTTAACACTCTCTGTCAAAAAGTAGAATTGCTCATTTCAATATTTACTCAGTTGGGGAAACATTTCTGACATGCATGAAATTTAACTTCACAAGACTAAGTTTACTCTGGTGAAAACATTGGTATTTCGAGATGAACATTACACATAAAAACAAATAAACCACGCTTTCTACCTGTGTGAGGGTGCTATGAGGTGTGCTTGATTTGATTTTTTAGAAAATAGGCCATGTCACACTTGGACAAGAACATACTTTGAAGAATGTACTTTTGGCAGAGATATTGGTTGGGAAGTGCTAACTCTGAGTTCGAAGAGATTGTTTGATCCCTCCTATTGGAGCTCTCAAAGGATAACCTGAAAGAAGAAATTAAATACTTGTAGTAAATTACGTCTATCTCATCTTTGGAGTGGTAGAGAGACTAAGTATATTTTTCACGAATGTTTATACCAGCAAGTTTTCAATGTAACCAGCACAGTTCTTATAACTCACATAGCAATTTCTGGAAAGTCTACTGCTATAAATTGAAGGTTTGTATCGCTCAAAATCCACATGTGGAAACCTAATCCCCAAGTAATGGTATTGGGAGAAGGGAGTGTTTGGGAGGTGATTCTGTCAGAGAGTGGAGCCCTCATGATAGGATTAGTTCTCTTATAAAACAGACCTCAGTCAGAGAGCCCCCTCATCCTTCTCCACAGGGAGAAGATGGCATCATATGAACCAGAAAGAGAGCTCACATCTGACACCAAACCTACCAGTACCTTGATCTTGCACTTCCTAGCCTCCAGAAATCTGAGAAATAAATGTTTGTTGTTTAAGCCACCCACCTATGGTATTTTGTTAGTGCTCTAACAAAAAGACTGCTATAGTCTACAGTCTTGAAACCAAGTAAGTAGTAAACATACTGAAATTCAATTAAATATGGCTGTGTCAGTTAACCTGCGCTGTGTAACAAATGACTCTAAAACTTAATAATTTAAAACAACACCTATATATATTGCCATCCATTTCAGATGTCAGTAATTTGGGCTAGGCTGAGCTGGGCAGTTCTCCTTGGTTTTCTGATCTTTGCTAGTATTATGAGTTGAATTATGTTATTCTCCCACCCAGCCCTCTCAAATTCATATGATGAAGTCTTAACCCCCAGTACCTCAGAATATTATTATATTTGTAGATAGAATCTTTATAAAAGTAATTAAGGTAAAATGAGGTCATTAGTATTAGGGGCCCCAATCCAACATGACTGGTGTCCTTATAAGAAGAGGAAATGTGGACACAGGTGCATACAAGGGGAGGATGATGTGAAGATAAAGGGAGAACACCATGTCAACATGAAGACAGGTGTCTGTAAGCCAAGGAGAGAGGCCTGGGACAGATCCTTCCTTCAGAGCCTTCCAAAGGAACTGACCTTGCCAACTTTGATCTCAGACTTCCAGCCTCCAGAACTTTGAGAAATTTGCTTTTAATTTCTATTGTTTAAGTCACTAGGTCTGTGGTAATTTGTATTTTTTAAATTGAAGTAGAGTTGATGTACAATGTTATGTTATTTTCAGGTGTACAACATACTTATTTGACATTTAAATATATTACAAAATAATCACCCATGATAAGTCTAGTAATCATATGTCCTCTTACAAAGTTATTATGGTATTATTGACTATTTTCCTTACGCTGTATATTACATCCTTGTGATTCATTTATTTTATAGGTGGAAGTTTGTGCTTCTTAATCCCCTTCACCTATTTTTGCCTAACCACCACCCACTGCCCCAGCAACTACTAGTTTGTTCTCTGTACCTATGAATCTGTTTCTATTTTGTTTGTTTTGTTTCTTAGATTCTCCATGTAAGTGAAATTATACAGTATTTATGTTTCTTTGCCTGACTTACTTCACTTAACATATAACCTCCAGGTCTGTTCATGTTGTTGCAAATGGCAAGAATTCATTCTTTTTCATGGGTGAGTTATACTGCATTGTCTCTCTTTCTCTCTCTCTCTACACACACACACACACACACACACACACACACACACACACACACACACTTATCTGCTTTAATCCATTCAGTCTTTGTTATAACAGCCTTAACTAATGTAGCTGGGCATTCTCATGCATCTGCAGGCAGCTGGTGGATTGGCCAGGCTGGCTGATTATGATGGTTTAAGCTGGAACAACTGTAAGAACTGGGGTCTCTCTCTATGGATTATCTCATCTTCCAGCAGACTAGCCAAGATCATTTACATGGCTTTTGCAGATTTCTCAGAAAGCAAGAACAGAAGCTATACGGCCTTTTAAGACTGAGACTTAGAACTGGCACAATATCATTCTTGCCATATTCTATTTATTAAAACAAGTTCCAGGACCAGCATGGATTCAACAGTTAGGAACATAGACTCCACCTCTTAAAATGAGATACAGGGTCTTGTCATTTTGGCCATCTACCAAACAGCCATTTGACATCATGGAACTAAAACTTTTCCACAGATCAGAAGTGTGAGTCAAGATTATGCTCCAATATCAATTCTGAAAATCTCTTGAACAGAATTTTCCATCAAAAAATTATACTGAGGCCAATATCCAAAAAGGAAGGACTAGGTTGTTAAAACATCATAGATGCTTTTAAATACATTCTATCCCCATAAATGAATATTTTGTTTCAAGCAGATGCAAATGTACAATACTGGATCACTGATGAAAAAAAAAAAAAGAAAGTGAACTTTCTATCCAACAGGTTGGTTATTAGATCTTAATTTTTATGGATAGAATTAAACAATTAAAGGGGTCACAGTAAGTCATTACTTGTTGAAACCCACCTTTCCCAAGTTTAGATTATTGAAAGCAGAGCTTTGTTTTAACACAATGGATTGTCTGGACCTTTTAATATTAACTTTTTAAGTGTCTTCCACTGATTGATAATTAATTAATGCATTTACTTATTGAATAAATAATGGTAAAGGTCTTATTACTTGCAAGGGCCCAGTAATACATGAGAGAACAAAATGAACTTGATCTTCACTCTCATAGAACTTTAGTAAATAAAAAGATATTAAGTCAATAAAAGAACACATACAGATATAATTAAAATTGTAAAAATTCATATGAATATAACTATAAAGTGTGTAATAAAGGATTACTCATTCAATAAACATGTATTGAATGGCTTATTATGAGCCAGTTAACTGGGAATAACAAAGGGACTGAGTCAGAGATGCCTCTTTTTTATGGCGCTCACTTTCTAGTATGAGAGACAGCCCCAAAGCCCAATCAGTGAATTAATTATAAATAAACAAAGACTTAACCATAACTTGTGACAAATGTTATGGAAAAAGGAATAGACAAAGAAAGGGACAAAAGTGGGGCTGTCTTTAGAGGCTGTAAGCTGATAAGATTTCCAAGAGAAGGTGATATTTAAGCTGAGATCCAAAGATGAAAGATGCTGTCATTTTAAGAAGAGGTGGAACATTTCCAGGCAGAGGAAAGAGGAAGTACGAAGCCCTGGGGGTGAAGGGTCATGACCAATGGAGCAGGAATCTTAATGGAAGTCTGATGACCAGTGCTGTCCAGGGTGGTGAGCCATGTGGGGCAGGAACCAGACCACAGGGCTTTCATGGAACAGCAAGAGAAGCACTGATATTATTCTAGTGAAATGGGAAGCCACTGAAGGATTTTAAGCAGAGAGGGATGTGACCTAGTCTAAGAACAGTCTGCTGCTGTGTGGATTATGTATTGAAAGGATTAGTGCACATAGAACATTTTCTAGGATTGATCATCTACTTGGGCACAAAAGAAGCCTCAACAAATATTAAGATGATAGAAATTATCTCAAGCATCTTTACTGATCACAATGCCATGAAACTAAAAATCAACTACAGAGAAACAAAGGAGAAAAAAGGGAAAGCATGGAGATTAAACAACATGCTATTAAAAAACCAACGGGCAAATGATGAAATTAAAGTTGAAATTAAAAAATGCCTTGAGACAAATGAAAATGAAAACACAACCACACAAAATTTATGGGACTCAGCAAAGGCAGTGCTAAGAGGGAAGTTTATAGCGATACGGGCCTTCCTCAAAAAAGAAGAACAACCTCAAATAAACACTCTAACCCACCAGCTAAAGGGATTAGAAAAAGAAGAGCAAAAAGCCCCAAAAGGCAGCAGAAGGAAGGAAATAATAAAGGTCAGGGAGGAAATAAATAAAATGGAGATTAAAAAAAAAAATAGAAAAAAATCAATCAAACCAAAAGCTGGTTTCTTGAAAAAGTAAATAAAATCGACAAACCTCTGGCCAAACTCACAAAGAAGAAAAAAGAGAGAGCACATTTTAGCAAAATAAGAAAGGAAAATGGAGAAATTACAACAAATAACATAGAAACACAGAATATCATATGAGAATATTATGAAAATATTATGGAACCAAATTGGATAACCTAGAGGAGATAGACAAGTTTCTGGCAAAATACAGTCCACCAAGACTGAACCAAGAAGAAACTGACCACTTGAACAAACCGATCACTAGAAATGTAATCGAATTAGCAATAAAAACCCCTACAAATAAAAGTCCAGGACCGGATGGCTTCACCAGGGAATTCTATCAAACATACAAAGAAGCACTCATACCAGTCCTTCTCAAACTCTTCCAGAAGATTGAAAAGGAGGAAATACTCCCAAACTCATTCTACAAAGCCACCATCACCCTGATACCAAAACCAGGCAAAGACACTACCAAAAGAGAGAACTACAGGCCAATATCACTGATGAACACAGATGCCAAAATCCTCACCAAAATATTAGCAAATAGAATCCAACAACACATAAAAAAGATCATACATCATGATCAAGTGTGGTTCATCCCAAGGACACAAAGGTGGTTCAACATATGCAAATCAATCAATGTAATACATCACATCAACAAGAGAAAGGACAAACACCACACGATCATCTCAATAGTTGCAGAAAAAGCATTTGATAAAATTCAACACCCATTATGATAAAAACTCTCACCTAAGTGGGTATAGTGGGAACATATCTCAACATCATAAAAGCTATATATGATAAACCTACAGCCAGCATAGTACTCAACAGTGAAAAACTCAAAAGCTCCCCACTAAAATCTGGGACAAGACAAGGCTTCCCACTATCACCACTCCTATTCAGCATAGTCTTGGAAGTCTTAGCCGCAGCAATCAGGCAAGAGAGAGAAATAAAATGGATCCAAATTGGAAAAGAAGAGGTAAAAGTGTCACTATATGCCGATGACATCTTACTATATACAGAAAACCCTAAAAGGACCACGCAAAAACTACTAGATCTGATGGAAGAATTCAGCAAGGTAGCAGGTTACAAGATTAATGTTCAAAAATCAGGTGCATTTCTTTACATTAATGATGAATTAACAGAAAAAGAAAGTAAAGAAACAATCCCCTTTAAGATAGCACCCAAAGTCATAAAATACCTAGGAATAAATCTAACCAAGGAGGTGAAAGAATTATACACAGAAAACTATAAAGCATTGATGAAGGAAATTAAGGAAGACTTTAAAAAATGGAAAGATATCCCATACTCCTGGATTGGAAGAATCAGTATTGTTAAAATGGTCACACTGCCCAAGGCAATCTACAGATTTAATGCAATCCCTATCAAATTACCCAGGACATATTTCACAGAACTAGAACAAATCATAATAAAATTTATATAGAACTACTAAAGACCTAGAATTGCCAAAGCATTACTGCAGAAAAAGAAAGAGGCTGGAGGAATAACTCTCCCAGACTTCAGACAATACTATAGAGCTACAGTAATCAAGACAGCATGGTATTGGTACAAAAACAGACATATAGACCAATGGAACAGAATAGAGAGCCCAGAAATGAACCCACAAACTTTTGGTCAGCTAATCTTTGACAAAGGAGGCAAGAATATACAGTGGAATAAAGACAGCCTCTTCAGCAAATGGTGTTGGGAAAACTGGACAGCAGCATGTAAAACAATGAAGTTAGAACACTCCCTTACACCATACACAAAAATAAACTCAAAATGGATCAAAGAGTTAAACACAAGACAAGATACAATAAACCTCCTAGAAGAAAATGTAGGCAAAACATTATCTGACATACATCTCAAAAATGTTCTCCTAGGGCAGTCTACCCAAGCAATAGAAATAAAAGTAAGAATAAACAAATGAGACCTAATTAAACTTACAAGGTTCTGCACAGCAAAGGAAACCATAAGTAAAATAAAAAGACAACCTACGGAATGGGAGAAAATTTTTGCAAATGAAATTGACAAAGGCTTGATCTCCAGAATATATAAGCAGCTCATAAGACTTAATAAGAAAAAAAAAACCCAATCCAAAAATGGGCAAAAGACCTAAACAAGCAATTCTCCAGGAAGAAATACAAATGATAAATAGGCCACATTAAAAAATGCTCACTATCATTAAATATCAGAGAAATGCAAATCAAAACTACAATGAGGTATCACCTCACACCAGTCAGAATGGACATCATTCAAAAGTCCACAAATGACAAATGTTGGAGAGGCTGTGGAGAAAAGGGAATCCTCTTACACTGCTGGTAGGAATGCAGTTTGGTGCAGCTACTGTGGAAAACAGTATGGAGATTCCTCAAAAGACTAGGAAGAGACTTACCATATGACCGAGGAATCCCACTCCAGGGCATATATCCAGAAGGAACCCTACTTCAAAATGACACCTGCACCCCAATGTTCATAGAAGCACCATTTACAATAGCCAAGACATGGAAACAGCTTAAATGTCCATCAACAGATGACTGGATAAAGAAGAGGTGGTATACTTCTACAATGGAATACTATTCAGCCATAAAAACTGACAACATAACACATTAGTAGCAACATGGATACTCCTGGGGAATGTCATTCTAAGTGAAGTAAGCCAGAAAGAGAAAGAAAAATACCATATGAGATTGTATATATGTGGAATCTAAAAAAAAAAAAAACAAAAAAAACATTAAATACAAAACAGAAAAAGACTCATAGACATAGAATACAAACTTGTGGTTGCCAAGGGGGCGGGGGGTGGGAAGGGATAGACTGGGATTTCAAAATGTAGAATAGATAAGCAAGATTATACTGTATAGCACAGGGAAATATGTACACAATCTTATGGTAGCTCACGGCAAAAAAAAAAATGTGACAATGAATATATATATGTTCATGTATAACTGAAAAATTGTGCTGTATACTGGAATTTGACACAACATTGTAAAATCACTATAACTCAATAAAAAAAGTTAAAAAAAACAAGAAAGGATTAGAAGTAGGGGTAGAGACCAGTGGTAAAGTAGCTGAAGTACTCCAGGTGAAGGATGATGGCAGCCTAGACTCAGGCCATGGAATGAAAGAATTGAGGAACAAGTGGGATTTTAACAGGAAAGAGTGATGTGCAGTATAAGAGGGTCATCAAGGCTTCTCTAAGGATGGTTAATGTAAGGTGATACCCTTTGGTGGAAGATTAAGAGGAAGCCTTCATTCACACAGTGAGACAGGATTAAATTAAGACCTTAAGAAAACTTCAATTCTAAAAAGGAGATCGCTCTCCTCTTCTCCAAGGCACATGTCATACCTGTATAGTTCAAAATCAAAACAGGACTAAACCACAAAATAGGTGGAAGCAGTTCTACCAGATGCAGAATTTGCCCACCATGACTGTTAGTGCTTTTACTTTTAAAATTTCAAATATCAAATAATTTCAAGAGAATTTTACTGATCTAGAGATGCTGAGTCTTTTTGTTTAATCTCATCTTTAACAAAGGTCCCGGGAAGGGAAAGTGTTCGGAGTGTTTTAGACTGAATGTAGGAAGCTTCTGTTGGTGTAGGGATTACAGCTCAGGGCAGATCATGCAGTGACCTGCAAGCTAAATTGGGGACTGGACCTTAGGAGCAAAAGAGAATGTCAGAAAGCAAGGGAGGAGGAGGGGCATTCAGATCAGACATGAGTGACTGCACTGATCCCTGGGGAGAAAGGGGTGAGGCTGGATTACGGGTGTTGCTGGCAGTGCAGGCAGAGCCAAGTCAGAAGATTCTGGAGGTCAGTTCTGATTAAAAAATGAATCCCTTACTGACACTACTATTTTTCAAAATACATTTATTTTTATACCATTTCTTTATTTTGACTGGAGCAAAGCAGAGTTGAGAGTTTTTAGTTAGTGCAAATAAAATGTCAGAGGCAATGTATCGGTCTAGTGACTTCTTCAAAAGAACTGAGAAATGTCATCATTTTTATATTTGGAAATTCACTCTCACTTTGTTCCGTTTTGATCTGTATGGTTTGCTTTAAAGATAATACTGTAGCTACCGTGGCCTGTATGGCTTGCAGTGGCTTTTAACTAAACTCCATTAAAATTCTGACCTAATTCATTTCTGACTGTACCAACTTGTTTTTTCTCTTGACATTTTTTATTTTCTCGACTCTCCTATTAGGCTATAAGCACCTTTTCAATATCTGAATCATCCAATTCTTTGGTCCACAGGCTCCAGAAACTTGAAGTGAGGAACCCATTCATCTTTGTATCTTGAGCAAAAGCACAGTGCATGAAACAAAATAGATGCCCCATATGCCCGTGAAATGGAATTTGGACAGTCCTGCCCTCAGGGAGATTGTGGGTGACTTGGGGAGTCAGCTACATCAAAAATGACACACAGTGTTGTTCGAAGTGTAACAGGGGGAGTACGTCATGATACAGAAGTAGGAGAGAGAAAGTGAGGAAGAGGATTTATGCACGGAAGTGTCAGGGAGAGTATGAAAGGGGAGTTGATTCCAGGGGGGCAGAGCAGGAAGGACACTCAGCTGGAGGAAACAACATGCAAAGAAGAAGCAAGAAGCACTCAGAGGTTATAAAGTTCTAACATTTTTAAATGTGCTAGAATGTACTAGAAGGAAACAAAGTCTAGAGATATGAAGGAGCAACAACATGCAAGGCTACTTAGGACATGTTATGGAGTTTGGACTTTCTTTGGCTGTGAAGCAGGGAGCAGGGAGAGGTCTTAAGATGGATAAGCTAAGTCTTAGTAATGTGAGACTGCTAAGTCTCACAGCAATATGACCAGACTTGCATTCTGCAAAGAGCACTTTGGCTGGATTGCGGGAGTGAGTTCAAGTGCACTGGTGGACTTATGTGGTAAGGTGCTATGACAATAAAGCAGATGTGAGAAGACTGGGAATTTCAGGAAAGCAGAGGCAATGGAAATGAAGAGGCAAGGTCAGTTCAAGAGATTTAAAAGACGGGATGGGCAAGACTTGATGACTAGAGATGAGGATTTGGGGAGAGGGAGGCATTGAGGAAGGGAACAGATTCATGGTTTAAGAGAAAGGTAATTGGTGGTGCTACCCACCAAAGCAGGGAATACAGGACTGGTTGTAGGGGAGTGGAGTTGACAGTAAAGGGGACAGTAAAGGGGAAAATCAATCCTTCGGGACATTTTGAGTATGGGGTAACTGCCTACCTTTAGAGTAGAGGACACTGCACCTCAGTGTCCTTCTATAGCTGCCCAGACAAAGGCAGTTTTTCACAAATATTTGTAATAGCATCCGCGCCTTTGTCATCCTTGTATAGCGTCCTCTATACTGTATTGTTATTCACTTCACTGCTTACAGAATCTGCATTTTCTCCTGTGCTTTCCATCCCAATTAATGGTGGTCTACCATTCCCACTTAACCAAGCTCATCACTTCAGAGCTGATCTCATTTCTTTCATCTTTCTTACTAGTCACATCCAATAGTTCACTCAGAATGTTCCTACTTATGCCCCTTCTCTCTTCTTTCTGGTCACCAGCCCAGCATACCTGTCCCCTGCCATATACACATATATCCCTAGCCTTCCCCAGTCAGTTTCTTTCTCCAGACTCTTACAGTGATTTTCTAATTGCTATTTCTGCCTCTAATATTTTCCCTGTACCATTCATTACTCACACTATCACCAGAGCAACATTTCTATGACACAAGTCTCATCATATCATTTTGTTACTTAGAAATATCAATAGCTCCTCAGTTCCTAAATGGTCATGTACAAATACCTTGATGTTTCATAATTTGGCCCAAATTTATTTTCTAGACAAAACAAATTACTCCTCATCTCATAAATGATACCTAAATTGACTTTAAACATTGTGATTCAAAGGCACTCTGATATATTGCTTTTATGACTCTGCATTATTTCAGGTAGGTTTTGGATGGGTGAAAGAGGGACTCTGTCTCACTCCCACCACCACCACTACACACACACACACACACACACACACACACACACACACACATACACTGCTAGATTCAGTTCCAAAATTAATTGACTGAGGGTACTGTTATGGGTTGAATTGTATTCCACCAAAAATAGATGTTGCAGTCCTAACCTCTGGTATCGGTGAATGTGACCTTACGTGGATGCTTGTCTTTGCAGATGAGATCAAGTTAAGATGAGGCCATTAGAGTGGGCTCTGAGCCAACATAACTGGTGCCCCAATGGAAAGGGGAAATCTGGACAATAGTAGCAACGGGAGAATGCTGTGTGATGATGGAGGCAGAGTTGGAAGTGCTGTAGCTACAAGACGAGGCATGCCAAAGACTGAGGGCCATCACCAGCAGCTACAGAGAGGTGAAGGAGGAGTCTCCCTTTCAGGTTTCAGAGGGATCATGGAACTATTGGCATCTTGGTTTCAAACTACTAGCCTCCAAAACCGTGGGACGATACATTTCTGTTGTTTTAAGCGTCTGGTTTGTGGCAGTTTTTAAAGGCAGCCCCGGGGAGCTAATGTAGATGCTGTATTTCATGGGGTGCAAAGTGGCCACACAGCCCAGCTTCTCCCAGCCTCCAGCACCTCTGGTGGGGACAGATGCTCTGGTAGCACTGTCCCTGCACGGCTGAGGTGTCTCGGGTCTGGAAGAAGTGCCACCGCCGCACTTCTATGTGTAAACTTACAGAACTATCCCTGAAAAACTTACAATCTACGGCCTTCTGTTCAAGAGAGTGTTTACAAATGTGGCATTCTTCTGGTTCTTAATCCAAATTCAACGTTGACAAAGCCACAACTTCATCCAAGAGGGGAAATGACAGTAAGTGTCAGGAATCTCTGAATCATATCTTTGCCTCCACTAGCTGGAAAGCCCATTTCCATGCAGACTCATTTTCTGACAAAAACTGTAAAACGTTATCCAGGCTGATACTCAGAAAGCTAGCCCTATTTGTCTTTTTTCAACATTGTGATTTCCTTTATCAAAGGCTTTTATACTTTATGTTTTTCTTTGTAGGTGTTGCAGGGAGTGATATTTGAACGAAAACAATGGAATCCTGATTTTACCTCAATAAGGACCTTGTGGTGCTTTGCCAATTTTTTCTATTTTGTTTTATTGCATCTGTTTCCAGGATACGCTATGCTTTTTCATGTCTCCTAGCTTTTGTACATGTGGTTTTCCTCACCTAGAATGTGTGCCCAATTCATTTCTGCCTAAAGAACACCATCACTTCTCTAATTATGATGGTCAGCACTGTCCTGGGTGCTGCACAGACGTGGTCACGTTTGTATGTATTCACAACGCTGTGATTCAGGCTGAGAGAGGATAGAACGACTTGGAGGTGGCCCTGGAACTTGGCTCTTTCAGATCACAGACTCAGTGCTCCTGTTTCTCGGCCTTTTGGCAAGTCAGAAATCTTCCTCCACTTCCCTAACCATATATCCACTTTCTCCACCGACCTCCTAGAGAATTTTGCTCTTGGTTTTATTGTGACTTAGTATATTTTAATTACTTATTTGGGTTTCTAGCCCCAGTTGATTGAATTCCACAAGACAAGAAGTGGCTCTTCCACCTGCTTTACTAATGGCGCATTACAGGTGCCCAATAAATATTTGTTGACTGAATTAGAGCATGCTAAATGAATGTATGCATGGATTACAAAGTTACAGCATTTTCTATTTGACTGTGAAATTCTAGAAGACAGAGACCTTGCCTTTTTAAATTTTAAATCCCCAGAGTTGAATAAAAGTCTGTTGGCTGAATGAATGACTTGGTCAATGAATGAATACTTGAATGATTATAGTTGACTAGAAGTAGTTGACTTGAAGCCCAGTGTGTGGCCATTTTCCCTTCTATATTTTATAAAATCTAGGAGCAAATGGTAAAAGATCATACAAAAAGGCAAAACGGTGTCTAATCTCTGTTCATCTCAGTTTGAATGCAACTAACCCAGCTTCATGATGGGGACTATAGTCTCGTTCCAAGATCAAGAAGATGAAAGTACTAAAACTGAGGAACAGTTTTGCTTTTGCTTATAAGATGTTCCAATTTATTAATAAAGGAAATGTACATGAAAACTAATCTTTTTTTTCCTACAATAATCTTTAAATCTTAAATATTGAAAAGATGGGGTAAAATGAGAATTATCTCACACTACCAATAGACTTACTGTTCCATTATCTCTGGATACAGCATAATATATTAATTATTGCTCCATTAATAGTTATACTGTTTCCATGTTTCTACAGTGAATATCATTATGTACAATTCATTGTCTGCTTCAAATTACTGCTGTAAGATAAATGCCTCAATGTGAATTATTGTACCAAATGCCATGAAAAATCTCAAGGTTCTTTGTTTTATTCTGCTTTGTTTGTTTAAATTATTAAAAAAAACTTTTATTTTATACAAGTTTTAAAAGTTACTTTCCACTTATAGTTATTACAAAATATTGGCCATATTCCCTGTGTTGTATAACATAATACAACCTTGAGCCAGGAGTTTGTACTGCCCATTCCTATATTTCTCCTCCCCTTCACCACACCCCATAACCACTAGTTTGTTCTCTATATCTGTGAAGAAGAACAGTTTTATTATTTTATTAATTCCCTTACTCACTTACACTTGGGAACTGAGAAAGCACCCCAGAGCTGAGTAATTCAGAGCCATCTTTTTTTCCCCCCCATTGTCAGAAGCCTGAGCTTGGGAGGCCAGTTGGGCCACTGGGCTGAATCAGAAGGACACCCACTGTGGTAGATGCCTTTGAGATCATCTGTGACATGTGAAGTAGTATGAGGCTTATAAATTAGAACAGTGGTTCTCAAAGTGTGGCCAGGTGACCCATGAGAGTCCCCAAGAGCTTTTCAGAGAGTCACAGATTGGAATGATTATTATGACAATACTAAGTCCTTATTTGCCTTTTTCATTCTCATTCAGTGGTTTCCCAGGCACTGAGTGGCATGTAGGATCGCACCAGATTGAATGCAGAAGTCAATATGCAAATCCAGCTATCTTCTATTGAGCCAAATATTGACAAGATTTGTAAAAACTATAAAACAATGCTTCTCTTCACTATCTTTTTTTTTTGGAAATAGTTATTTCTCATGAAATGAAGTCATTTATGTTAATATTTAATGGTTGTAGAGTAGGTTATTTTCAGATAAATAAATACTTATAAAAATTTCTCAGTTTTAATTTTGAATAGGATAAATATTGAGAGATATAACCCACATAAACAAAAGTATGTTGGGGTCCTCAATAATTTTAAGACTGTAAAAGTCTTCCGAGACCAAAAATGCGAGAACCACGGACAGACAAACATGGACTCACAAGACGTTTCAGAACCCACTACCCTCTCAGGAAGCGGTGCCTTGACAGTGTTTCCTTC
Organism: Camelus bactrianus; assembly: GCF_048773025.1. Classification (NCBI taxonomy): domain Eukaryota; kingdom Metazoa; phylum Chordata; class Mammalia; order Artiodactyla; family Camelidae; genus Camelus; species Camelus bactrianus. The sequence goes on along the minus strand of NC_133540.1, from coordinate 91,015,750 downwards.
TGGCTGGCGTGGGGAGAAGGTGAATCACTGACATCGTTTAGGACATCCACCCCCTTCACTACTTCATTCCTCTAACCTACTCCCTCCACAAAGGCAACACCAATTCTGCTTCCCCAGGAATCTGCAACTGAAACCGGATATTTACCCTCTGGCCCAAGGCCAAACTCTGTCCACTCTCCTCCTGCAAATCCCTCAAAACGTTCTTTCCCCACCACCACGGAGCCTCAACTCCTACATAAAATCTGTTCAAGGGCGAGTCATTACAATCAGCTACTGGAGAGCGTGCTAATTATGTACTTTCTGAAATGTTCTTTCAATAAAGGAGCCACTCAGTAATGGAGGAAAAATAAAATAACTCTTAATCACCGTTGCAGCATTTCTAATAAAAATCTATAATTAAAAAAAAAATTGGTCCTCAAGCATTCTCACTTTGATTAAATTGCCAAAAATAAAGTGGCATTCACCTCTGGTCTTAACAGCCATGTAGCCTAGCAACGTTTATACATCCACTCAAGAAATAATTACTGATCACCCATTCTGTATTAGGTACACTCCAGGAATGTTTGTAAATACCCAGTATAGAAGATACTGTACATCCTGTGGCCAGCCCTTGATAAACAGACACTGAAGCTTGGCCTTTATAAAAGGAATTAGAGATCAGAGTGAAAATAGGAACCTATTTTAAATGGACCTCATTGACAATGAAACTGGGGCTTCCTCCCAATTTGGGTCTCCGAAGGGAAGCTAGACATGTAATTGCAAAGTGAAGAAAAGAAGACTGTCAGGTAGTTCAGGTTAATTTGTGGTGATCCCCACTGGCAGGGTGATGGAATGTAAAGAACAGTGACATCTGACAGCGTCCCAAGACAGACCATGTAGTCTTGTTTTACTGGCTTCTTCATGCAACTTTCTGGCTTGAGACCAGCCTGGAGATGATTTATTATTTGCTGTCTTTGAGCAGATGGTTCTGCCTGGCATCATGGCGCCAAATGAGTCCACTTAGGGGTACCCTGTTCGCACAGACTGAGCAAAATCTGAAAAATAATTTGACCCACTGAAGTACTGAAACTACACAGGATTCTCAATGACCTTTATTTCAGGGAAATATTATTACTGACTGATTAAATGAAACCTTTCCTATCTGGAGGGCTTTGTGAGGGGAGGAATCAGTTACAGACCGTCTGGGTTTGGGAAATAGGACAACTTTGTATCTCCAGTGAGGTCCTAATGGATTTAGTTCCTCTTAAATGGTTACATGGAAAGATAAATGTAATGAAGTTCAAGCCAGGTTTTTGCTGTTTAAATGTCAGGGTGGGCAAATAATAGTCCACATCTAGAAGGCACAATACTCTCAAAGAGCCAAGTGAAAAACAATAATAGCATTCGAGTTGTTTTCATTTATCTTTTGCCACTTTTGAGGTAAAGGTGTCACTACATCTAATATAAATTGGTATATAATAACAATATAAGCAACAAAGGAAACAAACCAATAACAAAACCCAGCCACTATTCATAAACAGCTCATGTTATCCTAGCATTGCTAGGTAGATATGGGTGTCCTCTTAAAATTTATAGCTAGGGCTGCCATTTATAGGGCTGTTCCTACGTGCTGCTTCTGCTTGCTGGGTCCGTGGCACCTGAGTGCTGAAACAGCTAACCCCTCTCTAGTTACAGTATACAAGGTTGCCCTGTGGGATGGAATTATTTCCCAGCATTCTAGAACAATGTTGCCTTCTGGCTGGAAGTTATACTTGAGTAGATATTTAACGCCATTCTTTTATTAATGGACATCCACTGAATGATTACCATGAAGAAGAACTCATCTGGGCTGCATAAGAGCTCATGGTTGAATCCAGGAACACAAGATTATAAAACTGCTTGATAAAAGCTGTGATACAGGCAAAGCTTCAGCCAGATTCTGACATCAGGGACACACGGACGTGGGGGCAGGCCCAGGGCTGTGTGAGTGTCCATCCAGAGCACCAGCACATACAGAGCTAAGTGTATTTGCTTCTCCTGCTCTCCCGCCCCTTGTACTCATCTCCAATATCGCACATAGACAAAGCATCATGGGCTCTCATCTTTCAATCCTCAAAATCATCACTTTTTTCCACAAAAAAATTGTCCATCAGGCTATAAGCATGTCCTAGCCCTTGAACCCCCAAACCAATTTAGACCCCATGGAGCTCTTAGCACGACTGGAGGCGCCAGCAGAAAGAGGCAGGACTGCCCTCTGTGGTCTTGCTGCTCCAAGTGTGATCGGTGGAACAGCAGCAGCGATAATCCCTGGGAGCTTGTGAAAAATGCAATGCAGCATCTCAGCCTCTCCAACCTGTTGAATCAGAACCTGCATTTTAACAAGCTTCTCAGGGGATCAGATGCACTGGTCTTGGGCCTCCTAGGAGGCCGGGATATTCCTCCAATAATGGAAACCTTCTAAGGCAAGCTACAAAATGCAGCCTGACATGCTGGGAAGCCACGCTGAAGATCTGGGACTTTATAGCAAGAGCAGTGAGAAGATCTCTGAGGCAGAAATGTTTGGGGGCTTTTATAGGCCCTACGCATTCTGACTTTTGGAGGTCTCACTTCCACAACACATTAAGCAAGCATATTGGCATCCCATTCAAAATGCAGACACGAGTTTCTGAAAAAAATGAACAATTTTACTGATTTTTAAAGCTGAGTTTTCATGTGGCTAAACTTATTTCTTTTGTTTTCTGATTTAGAATTGGTTGTACATGTACATATAAATACACACGTACACTCACACGTACATGTGAATTGCTAGTTGGCACAACATCATGCTCTGTAGCTATTTAACTCAACGTTTTGTAGTTTTCTCTTTTGTAGCATGGAGCCAGTGATTTTTTTTTCCAGGTCTCATACAATTCCACAGGTCCTGGCTAACACATGGCCCTAAGCACTGTGGCTATATGCCTATCAGATGAATGAGCTTTGAGCAGAGAAGTGACAAAGCTGCTTTATGTTCTAAGAAGATCACTTTGATCGCAGTGTAGAGAACAGGCTGGAGGCTGGTGTGGGAGCAGGAGCAGCCACTGGGAGATGGTGCAGTGACTCTCACGGGGCTCAGGCAAGAGAAGACGCTGAGGGTGGTGATGGAGAGCATCTCCTGAGCATTAGAGAGATGTGTGTGGCAGAATTGTCAGGACCTTGGGATGGATTTTTTATGGAGAATGAGGGAGAGAAAGAGACAGAGATGACTCTTTAAATCCCCAACCGAGAAATCTAACTGGAAAATGGCTTATTTGTATAAGAGACAGTGAAGGAGTCATTAGTTCTTGGGGACAAGATGTTCCTCTATTTTTGGACATGTTGCTACTGAGTGACTTGTATCTTGGTCCCTGAGTGGAAATATCAAAAAGGCAGCTAAACAATCTGTTCTGGATCATGGGAGGAAAGCACCACCTGGAAATGGAGATGCAGGAGTCACCAGCGCACAGATGGGGATGGAAGCGAGGGTGTCTCTGTGCTTTCTGTCTCTATTGCAGAACTGAAAGGGGGACCTGCTTTTAAGAGGACGGCCACTTACAAAGAGGAAAGACAATCTTGCATGAGGCAGCGAGGCCTTTCAACATTTAAAGTTAGAGACAGAGTCACTGGCAAGAAGGAGAGAAACTCTAGAGAACATGTAGTCATTGAAGCCGCTCTTAGGAGCAGTACCTGCATTCAGTGCTGCTGAGAGGTCAACTAAGACAGATGTATTTCTAAGGAAACTAGGAATTGATGATCTCAGGGAAAGTATTTTCAGTAAAGTGGTGGGGAGCGAGATTGCTAACTGTGGTAGGCAAAAGAACAGCTCCCCACGACGTCCACGTCCTAATCTCTAGAACCTATGAAGGTATTACCTTACATGCAAAAAGAACTCTGCAGATGTGATTTAGGTAAGGATCTTGAGATGAGATTATCCTGGCTTACTTCGGAGGGCTGAGTGTAATTCCAAGGGTCTTGATAAGTGAAAGAGGGAGGCAGGAGGGTCAGTGTCAGGGAGAGCTTTCAAGATGATAAACTGCTGGCCTTGAAGATGACAGGGACCACACGCCTAGGGAAGTTGACAGCCTCCAGAAGCCACAGAGGCAACAGATTTTCCTCTAGAGCCTCCAGAAAGAACACAGCCCTGACGACACCTTGATTTGAACCCTGTGAGATCCTTTTCAGAGTTCTGACCTCAAGAACCATAAGAAAACATATGTGTGCTGTTACTTGTTTCAAGCCACTAAGTTTGTTGTAATTCATTACAGCAGCATTAAGAAACTGATGCACTGAAGATGAAAGGAATGACAGAGGAAATGAAGACAGTGAGTGCAGGTGCTGGGAAACTTGAGGAGGAGTTGTGTAACACATAACGGAAGAAGCCCTTGCTTAAGGTGGGAGAAACTTAGAGACAAGTATCATATGATATCACTTACACGTGGAATCTAAAAAAATGATACAAAGGAACTTATTTATAAAACAGAAATAGACTCACATACATAGAAAATAAACTTACGGTTACCAAAGAAGAAAGGGGGGAGACAGATAAATTTGGAATTTGGGATTAACAGACACACAGTATTGTACATAAAATAGATAAACAATAAGGACCTACTGCATAGCACAGGGAACTATTTCAATATTTTGTCATAACCTATAATGGAAAAGAATCTGAAAAAGAATACATATATATGTATGTATAACTGAATCACTTTGCTGTACACCTGAAACATTGTAAATTAACTATACTTCAATAAAAAATAAAAATTAAAGAAAATCCTTGTACACGTCCCTCTGCAGACATGTGGGAAATTTTCTGGGATATATAGTGCACTCAGTAGACTTGCCAGTACATAATCTTAATTTGAGTAAATCATGCAAGATGGCTCTCTAGAATGGCTTTAGCAGTCTAATGTCTTAACATTGACCCAGAATTTAAGTTCCATGAGAACAGGGCCGATATTTCCCTTGATCTGTTAGCACTCACTGTCCAAGTACAAGAAAGAGAAGGTGAGAAGTGGGCTCCCTTCAGATGGAGACTTCATCTGGCTGTTGCAGGATACAATGTTCGGGAGTAGTACCAAGGTTTAGGAAAAATGAACTGCATACCAAACTGAGTAAGAAGCAGGGTAAAGACAGGAAAGAAGGAAACAGGGGGTCAAGGAACTAGAGGCCACTTTAAGGTCAAAAACATATGAAGAGACGGTAACAGAGCAAATAAACTTGAAGGATGGAAGGTGGTGGTCACAGAGTGTAAAGTCTTAGCTTAGTCTGGGTTCTCTAGAAAACAGAGCCTGAGACAAAGCTCACTTGCTAATTCTTAATTAGGGGTGTCATCCTAAGGAAGCAGACGTAAGGGAAAAAAGGAAATGAGGGAGAGAAGGAGAAAAAGCAGGTTCATGGTGATGCATGACCAATCTGTCCACAGCTTCTCTAGAATACAAAGCTGGTTGCTGAGTCATGCTTGAGCAGCCAGAAGTACAAGACCATGGCATCCTCTGAACAGCTCTTGTGTGGGCAGGAAGGGTGAGCAATTATCTGCTGGCTTCTTCCTGGCTCCTGTCTCTCAATGGTCAGAGTTGGCTCCACAGAGTATTAATTCTTCTGTATCTTTAGGGTGTGTTTTGGGGCCCTCCAGGCAGCTTGGGAAGCCAGAACTTCTGTGGGTCCAGTCAGGTCAGACCTGGGAGCTGGAACCACTGAGGCTCCCTCTATGATGGATGTTGTAGAGGCCGTGCTGGTCTGGTTCTCACTCCAGAGGAGGCTGAGGCTGGTGACAGCATTTGTCTAGGCTTGACAATCATGGGAACAGCATGAGGGGCTGCTGTGATCACTGTGTCTGAGAGGAAAGGCAAAGGACTAAAGCCTTGGGAGGCAGGCAGGGCTGAGCTGATCCAGGATGCACAGGCACCGTCTGCCTCCATGATTTTAGAGGAGATTCTGGGTATAGCTGTGGCAGGGAATGCCTGATGCTGAGTGGACGTGAAGATTATTATGAGGTCTAAGGAGTCGAAGTGTTCGATGGATGATCCACGTCGATTTTGAAATAGAAAAGCATGGTGGGACTGATACAGGAAAAAAATGGGGCATGAGAGGAAGGCCGTGTCCCAGGTCTTGGTTGAGTCCCTGGGACGTGCCCCACAAAGTAAGGGTTCTTGGCTTTGCACAGTAAAGAATTCAAAAGTGAGCCAAAGTTGAGTAAAGGTAGATTTATTTAGAAAGATGGACACTTCATAGACGAGAGTGGGAGCTGTCTCTCAAGGCAAGAGAGAGAGAGCGACCATGAGACACGGGGTTGCTAGTTTTTATATGCTAACAAGTGAGAGGCTTATTCCAACTACTTTGAGGAAGGGGTGGGGGTTCCCAGGAGTTGGGCCACCATCCTCTCTTTGACCCTTCATGGTTAGCTTTGGAACTGTCATGGTGCTGGGGGTGTGCCATTCACCATGCTAGTATATTACAATGTGTATAATGCAGCTCAAGGTCCACTGGAGGTTGAATCTCCACCATCTCGGGCCTCCAGGTCTATTGGGAGCTGATTTTTCTTCCATCTCAGTGCTAATTGCTGTGTTATTCCTCTAATGGCTGTGTCCTGCCCCCTTCTTTCCTGTCTCAAGATGCCAAACACTGTGAGCCTAGTATGCAGTTAGTATACACTAGCTAAGCCTATAACTAGACAAACAAAATCACTATTTTGGAAAACCAGTGCACTACGTACTGAAACTCAGTATATGCAGATAAAAACAGAAAACTAAATGTTTTTATATGTTGGTCTTTTGTAGTAAAATTTCCTATTACCTGCTCATTAATTAGGCAGATTATTAATTTCTAAATTGTGTCTTTATTCCAAACAATCATCTTTATTTCAGAAGGAAAATCAAGAGCACATTTCAAATACTTTCTGTAGAATTTCAGAAATGTAACTACAATTCTTCTGGGTAATAAGTCACAACCGTACCCCTGGGATTTGGACTCACTAGTGCTGTGAAGAGATACAGTAAGGATGAATCAGCTGTGAACCATGTCCTCTAGGTGTTTACGGTCAAGCGGGGGAGATAAGAACTGCAGATAGATAACAATAATACAAAGTAGAAAATGATAAATACTGGCAGAAGGGCTGAAATAAAGTGCAGTTCTGAAGAAAGAGAGTACCCCTAGAGGTGATGATTGAAGCTAAAGCAGGCGGAGAGGGAAGGAAGTAATAAGGAAGGAAGGAAGGAAGGAAGGGAGGGAGGGAAGGAGGGAGGAAGGGGATAAGGACAGAATCCTGGGAAAATTCAGAATGAGTGGGAGTTCGGTAGAGGCAGGAGGGCTTTCAAGGAGAGCATGGACAAGAGACTGGTCAGGGACACGTGTAGCCTCTGGTTGTTGCCTGGAGGGGCTGGGAAACTGCTCTACTGCACTGTGAGTTAATGCCCGTGGGGCTCACCCTCCTCCCCACGAGGGATCAGCAGGAAAGGATTTGGCAAATGAGAAGCCATTGTCCCCTTGACAAAATTCCACAAGAGTGGAATGGAGAACAGTGCTCCCAGTGCCAGGCCTGGAAGATTATGTGATGTGAGTAATAAGCTCCCACAGGGTTCTTTGGTGAATAGTTTTTGTGGGTTTTTTGTTTGTTTTTTAAAGAAACTAGAGACAGTAGTTTAAAGAGTGGAATTTTGTTTTGTTTTTGCATATTGAAAAGATTTGAGCTACGTATGTTCTGAAGATACAAGAATTAATACAACAAAGTCCCTGCTCTGAAGTCCAATAAGGGAGAGGGCCAAGCTGACAGGCCTCTGGAACCCTGAGGGGTCACACAACTACCATGCTGCTGAATCAGGGAGACTTCATGGAAGAAATGAATGGCTTTGAGGTGAAGAAAGATTGTGGGCTGCAGAGAGATGAGACCAGCAGGAAAATGGTGATGGGATCAACTGGCCCAGTTTCAGAAGCCCACAGAGTGATGTAGGCTCCTGGAGAGTGGGAATGCCAAAGACAAGTGCTAGTATTTTTCTGGGGTTAAGTTTCGGTAGAGCTAAAATGAAAGAAGGGCACAGTGACCCAAGGTTCTAGCTTTAGAAACTGAAATGGCTGCCCTGGGGTCAGTGTGGGGAGATAAACAAGATGCAGATGAATGAAAGAAAAAAGGAAGGGAGGGTGCAAAACCAAAGAGACACGGAAAATGAGTGGGACTGAGGATGGTGGCTTTGCCCCTCTCCCATCCTCAGAAGAGCTTCTTCTGGTAACAAATGGAAGAGAGCTCAGCATGTATCCTGGGGGGGCCCTGGGCTGGGCTCAAATGTTGTGAGCACCAAGGCTGATCTGATGGTGTGGCCCAAGAGAAATTTGTGTGCAAGGGCAACTACAGAGTCTCCTGTCAGGGCATTTATCCCAAGAGAACAGGATTCAGACTAGAAGAGCTTGAGCCAGAACTTCATCATGCAGGGCCTTGGGAGTCTGAGCTCAGTTTGGAAGTAACCTGTTTCCAGCTCAGTCCCTTAGATGACTGTCCATGCGATAAAGAGAAAGCAGGAGAAACAGAGATGTCCGTAAAACACCAAGGCTGCTTAAGGACTTCTCTGGTGCCACACAAAGATGGACATTTTACTCTGCACATCTCCATAGGCCGCCTCCCAGCTGACGTCAGGAGAACCCTAACACTCTGGTGACAGTGCCTGTCAGGGACCATGGCACTCAGTGAAGCAGAGGCACACTCAGTGTGCAAGGATTTATTCATGAATGTGTGTCCTGCACTACCAGTGGGCCCAGAGGCACCTTGCAGAGGGGACCTGGTTGGGGGACTCTGTTCCTCAATCAATGGAAGGGAAAGGCCAGTGGATCTTGGCTTCTCCTTATCTCCATAGAGGCAAAAGTCAAGATTTTAGGCTCTGGAATTAGATTGATTGGCTCTGCAACTCATTAGCTCTGTAAACTTGATCATAATATTTAACCCTTTGAGTTTGCTTCGTCAGGTACACTTAACGTTTCGGGTTGATGTAGCAAATGAGAAACTACATGTTCACATTTAACCCATGAAACAGTCAGACCACACACTTGATTCCCTTTGTCTGAAAGTGCATCCTCCTCACTCCTTGTTGACTCTTACTCATCTTCAGTTTAAATGTCATTCCCCACCCCCACCCCCCAAGAGGAGTCATCCCTGAGTTCCTGCAGCAGATTCTGGATTGGCTACCCAACATCCATGACAACCTTCTCCTTTCTGTTTAGGTAGCCACTCCTCAGAGAATGCAATCCTGAAAAGTTCAGAGGCGAATCCTGGAGAGTCTCAACGGATCACAGTAACGTCCCTCGATTCCCAGCAGTTAGACGTGGGTGTGTGCCTTAGTTTGGACTAAAGACAGGTGAGGAGAAGTCACTGGAGGCTTCCGAGAGGGATTTTCCCACTCTTAAAAAAGACTGTCTGTTACCACCGGGTGACTGACTGTCACAGAGGGAGCTGCTCCAGCCATCGTGGGGCCATGGAAGGGCAGACCCAGGTCTAATGCTGGCATGCTGGAGATGGCAGGGCATAACGGAAACAGCCCTGACATCACTGAGTTGCTAAATTCACCACATAGAGCCTCTTGACCTTGGGACTTCCTGCCATATGAAAACAATAAATTTCCTTATCATTTAAGACAATTTAAGTTGGGTTAATTATTAATTATAGCTCCTGCATCGAATTTATGACCTCATCATTTTTGCTCTCATGATATTTTCCTTCACAGCATTTATCACATATATAGTTGCTTTCGTGTTTGTTTGGTAACGGTGTCCCTCCCCTGGATTCTGAAGTGCCAAGATCACATGTTGATTTTGCTCACCGCTGAATTCCCTGACTTTAGCACCGAGCTTAAGAGGGAGAGAAGCACCTTTGTGGAAAGAATGAATATAGAGCTCAAACATGGTCACTTTTCCCCTCCTTTTCCTCACCCCCGACTCCTTGTTCTCTGTAATTCAGTATTGTTCACAGAGCACAGGATCCATCCCTGGGAAGGAACCTAAGTTCTCCCTAAGACTTGGACCCTGGGCAGCAGTCTGTACTACATCAGTGCCTTTCAAGATTTTACCTCAAGGAACAGTAAGAAAATACATTATTACCTGGTTGACCCAGTACACACACATTTACATATTTAACTGAAATGAGAGGCTGATGGAATATATTTACTCGCACTATGTGTAGTGTTTCTGAAATGTTTATCCTATTCTATTTCAATTTAAAAATGCATGCTCTGGCCCAATACATCAATTTTTGGACCCATTCATTATCAATGCACCGTTACCCCCACTTCACCCCAGATGGACTGAATTAAATGTAATGGCTTTGAAAATGTCTGGTTTTCTCTTTTTTTGTTGTTGTTAAACTATTCATAAACACTCAGGCCATCGACTTAAATGTCCATTATTACAGTGGCTTAACAATGGCTTATTTTCCCTTTCCCTGTGGAATTCTTTTCCATCCCCGTCTCCTCTAATTGGGCTATTTTGAAGGCCTGCATAAAATGGAAAGACTCTGGCATCTGTTCATGAAAAGTACTTTGTACGTCTGCTTATTTTTTTCGGTTAGCACACACATAAAAAAAAAAAAACAGGATTACATTCTCTCTCCTTTGAAATGTAATGGCCCTATTCAACATATTTTCCGTGGGCCTAATTTCTATATAAGTTTATATATGTACTAGTGCAGACCGGTGTTACGAGTCCCACTGCCACCATGTGGTTTAAAACCCCAGGGAGTTGGGTTCTAACGTTCTCCAGAGGCACAGTGAATAGACCCTCACTGTGCTTCCCGCTCCTCCACACAGAAACTACCCTTGTCTTCCGTGGATTTACCAGTGAAATTCCTCCGCAGGCAGGAGAAAAGGGGGAAAGCCACACTGAGATCTCACAACTCCGGGGCACAGCAAATAAGGCGGTGGGGTATATATATATACATACCATTTATATATATATATTTAGAAAACCATAATGTGAGCCTCGGGGTGGGGGTGGGGGCGTAATCAAAAGGCGCCGGGGAGAGCATTACCAGCTTGGGTGATCAAGAAAGCTCCCTGCCAGAAGACCAACAGATTCTGTAGGTTCCTTGAAACTCGGTTCAAACCACTTGCCCCCAGCATCATGTGAATGAGCAAACTAGAGGCAAAGTATGGCTCCAGAGTCCGGGAAGCGCGCGTCGCCAAGCTGCTCTGGCCTCACGTGTCTTCTAGAAGGGCATTGGTGTGACAGAGGAGAGCACGTCCAGGGTACGTGCGCTTGTTTGTGCTCTGGGAGTGGAGGCGAGGTGGGAGAGAACCTGCAGTGAACACAGACTGGGGTGGGGGTGGGGGTGGGGTGGAGGTAGGAGGGTGGAGATGGAGGGGGGAAGAGGGAGGGGAAGGAAAAGATGAACACCTCCCTGAACTTTCCTCTCGCCTCGTCCCACACACTTGAAATAGAAATAATAACATGAAAAAAAAATTGCTTACAACCACGATGTTATCTCCCTACTTAAGTTGTCTCACTCCGGAGGGGATGGGGTATAAAGCGCACACTGCGGCTGTCGCCGCTAGCTTGTCTCGGGAGTAAAGGTTGGGGCGGTGTGGGTGCGCGCGCGGGTGACCCCACCTTCAGGGAAGCCGGCTCCCTGCTCTTCCACGCCATCGCCCCGGCTGACCCCTGCCCCCCTCCTTTTCCTCCCCTCCTCTCCTCCCTCCTTCCCTCCCTCCCTCCCGGCGCGTCTCCTCTGCACCGGCCCCCGCGGAGAAGCCAGGCGGCAGCACCCGAGCCGCCGCAGCTCCTGCGCCCAGCGCGCTCGCCCGCGCCCCCGGCTCCCACGTAGCGCGAGCGGCGGCGCTGGCAGCCCCGGGCCCGCGCTGCGCGCCCCGCGCCCGGCCCGGGTTGGCTGAGCTGACCCGCGCCCCGCTGGGGCGCCGCCGGAGGCTGGGCAGGGAGGGCGGCGAGTGAGCGGACGCGGAGACGCAGGGGCGGCGGCGCCCAGGAGACGAGCTGCGCACCTGGAAAGTTACCCGGCTGTCTGGTGAGGCTCGCGTGCGTGGGGCCCCGTCCGAGGGGCGCCGAGGGGCCGGGGCCAGGCTGCGCGCGGGTGCCGGCTGAGTGTGCGGTGCGCGCGGTGCGCCTCGGTTCCACACCCAGCAGCTCTCCTGCCTGTGCTCCTGGCGTGTGAACGCGTGCACGCGGTGCCTTCGCTCGGGGTGGCCGCCTTCCGTGAGCTCCTGGGGGCAGGGGAAAGCTACTGGATTTCCAGAAGCTCAGCTGGGGGCGGGAGGGGCGAGCTTAGCTCCCGCGGGGAGTCGTTAGGTTCTCACTCCTTTACCCCGGGCGGCCGGGGAGGCTGCTGCCCTGGGCTGAGGGCTTGGCGGTCCTGTCGGGGCGTGCGCTCCCGGCTCCGCTTCGCCGAGCTCCGGGGAGCTGTTAGGAGACGAGGTCTCGGGCGAGGACTTCACGAGTCCTTGTAAACTTGTGTGGGTGTCCTGTGTCACTCTAGGCACCGTGAGGCGCTTTCCCATTTCTTACTCTCTTTTTTCCCGGCGGTGAAGAAACAAAAGCAAACAGACAAAAACGAAATCAGTCACTTTGGGGATGAGAGAAAAAGCAAGGGGTTCAAGTTTGAGAAGAACTAGGGTGCAGAGGCACAGCAGGTGAGACCATGGCTCAGAATACGAAGAAACAACGCACGCAGAATGGACAGGGAGAAAGGTTGACGCGCTGATCTTCATCTCGTTGCCAAAGTGTCCAGGAGCTTCTTTATAAAGGAAGAGAGCAGCACACACCTGCCTGCCTCCTCGTCCCCCCGTACCCCCCCTCCCCCCGCTTAGTTCCTTAGAAATTACTGTCTCTTTTCTTTGGAAGTTTCTGTTTAACTCTGGGAGGAGGCGATCATCCCACATAACAGTAGCTGTCGCCGGTACTACAGTTTAGTTTTACACAGGAGGGTAGGTAGTCTCATATGGTGGAGAATTCTCTTTGGTGAGTTAGAGGCCATCTTCACCATTGGAACACTGTGTGACTAAGAATAAATGACATAAAAATATGGTACACAGAGATCTTTCTCTTTTACCTGAAATGCTTCGCTCCAGTCCTCTGAAATCCTTACAGATGAGGCTAATTCCCTTCACAGCGAAGGCATATGTTGCCTGGAACCTGCCCAAGCCGTTTGAGCCCATATTTTCTTGCTTCCTCTAAGCTATTATCCTAACAATTATCCCCTTTTTCTGTGTTTTCATTTTCTCGGTATTCACTGGTTCATTATTCTGGGCTTACAAATACTCTCATGTTTTTGCTATTCTGAAAACCCATCGCATGAACCATGGTACCATTTTGAAGTACTATTAGTGTCTGCTCTTCCCAGGGTCCTTTGTAATCCGGTTTCTAACCCAATTCTTATGTGAAAGGCTAAATTCAGTATTTTCCCCTCTGATCTGATTTACTTTGATATGCCTGTGGGATGAGCTGCAGCCTGCTCACCTCCTGAAAATCTCATCTTCACGGCTTCTATGATACTTCTCTTGGATCTCTTACTGTACGACTGTTCCTTCTCCATCTTTGTTATTGGCAGCTCCTCCCCGTCTTCTCCTATAGGTCATATCCACAGGTACCATCTAAATGTACACACATAACAATAGAGGCATTCCTTACTTTTCTCCCTTAGTGATCGCATCTACTAGTGGGACTTCAGTTCTTACCACTTGCCTTGACCTTCTTTGCTACCGTCTGCTAGAGATTTCCACTTTGATGACCACGGGCACCTCAAACTCAACAGATACAAATCCAGACTCAATACTTTCTCCATAAAGCATGCTTTTTCTCTTGACTGTGGTCAGTGTCACAGTGCCTAGCCCATAGATGGTGCTCTATTCATTTTTAATGAATGAATGAGTTCATAGTACTGCCGTCCTCTAAGCCTGCCAAGATCAAAACATTGGAACCTTTTTTGACTCTCCTCTTATGCGCGCCCATTTAATTACCACATTTGGAGATTCTGCCCCTGCAGTATTCCTCCCACCATTCTTGCCTTTTACTTTTAATCCTTCCACATCCTCTCTCTGACAAACACAATAGCTTCTTCTTACCATCTCTCTAGTTTTTCTCTCAAACTTCACATGGATCTAAACACTCTTCTTCCCCTATTGCCAATCTCCTGGGCACTTTTATCTACTTCTTCAGCTTTACCTTTTACTTTTGTATCGACGATTGCTAAGTATTTTCAGCTTCTCCCCTTTGATTTTCTCGTCCCTTGTTTCTTACTGCCTACTGAACTTCTTGGCTTTAATGGTTCCACAGCTTCCTCAAACTGTCCAAAGTTAAACTCACTGTCATATCCCTCAAATCTACTCCTTGTTTTGGTTAATGACATCATCTCTTACCCAGTTGCCATAATGGAAAATTCCAAATCTTTATTCTTTTTCTTAAGATTACTCAAATTCCATCAGCTACAATCTCCAGACCTACACCTATAAAATTACATTTCCTTGTGTTTACCTGCTTATCTGCTACCATAGCACCCAAAAGAAGCTGAATGGAATGCCAGTATGTTTGGCAGTGAAAATATGGAATATGTAGCATTTATAAAACTTGCTGTAAATATTTCTGTGGGGCACTTCAAAAAGACAGTCAGCCTCAGGAGTAGCTGAAATTTTGGTACAATAAAAAGCTCATATGACTGCTTCATGAGGGAAAATTACTCCCCAAATTAAGATGCTGTGGTCAGAGAAAACAAGCAGTAGATTCAAAATGGAGCCCCAGGTCAACAGTCACAGGGTCAGATGGACAGAAGCTTTTAATTGTGGCATCTACGTGAAACTGAGTTGTTTCTCATAAGGACAACTCTTTGTGGTTGCTTCAGGGAGGAGCAGCAGGGATTTATATACTCAGTGATGGTTAATTATTTTTTGAAAGAAATTTGGTGAGGCAAAGTTAAGAGTTCAAGTTTGAGATGCATCAGTTTCATGTCAACTTAGAAAACTGTCTCTAGAAGCCTCTGTAATTCATTTGACTTTGGGCTTACTTGCCCATATTATGAAAAAGAATCTGTCCTACTTTTCATGATTTATTGAAGGGAAGGAAATTGCGGAGTTGCTTATAGCCATGGCTTTTATCAGATCCCCTATGATAATGTTTTTCTCTTCTGGCCACCATGGAGATGGTCCATTTTTTCTTGAGTTCACCGTTAGAATAGGGTTGGGACTCTTTCTCACCTTTACCTTGTCCTCATCCCCTCTTAACTTGGATTGGTGTGATAGCCTCTTACTTTGTCTTTCTTCCTCGAAGCTTTTTTCACTCCATTGCATATTTATTACAAAACAATTAATTATTTTTCTAAAGGACAAATCTGACCATGTGACTTGAAAAAAACTTGACCTACACTAAATTTAGACACCATAAATGGCATATGAAGTTTTTCAGTATCTTTTTTCCAGTATTGTACTTTTTCAGCTTCATTTTTCATCACTCTCCTTTACCCATCATGCATTTCAGCCTGTTCCCTGAATATGCTATCAACTTTCTTGTACTCACTCTTGGTACATACTTGTTTGTTTGTTTGTTTTAATAGACTTTCTTTTTTAGAGTAGTTTTAGGTTTACAGAAAAATTGGATGAAAAGTACGGAGAGTTTCCCTAGTCTCCCCTCCCCTCCCCTGTTCTCAGCATCTTGCATCAGTGTGGTACATTTGTTACAGCTGAGGAGCCAATGTTGAAAAATTAACTGAAACCATCAGAGATTGCTCTTTTTGTTGCTCAGTTCTGGACAAATATATAATGACATATATCCACCATAGCAGTATCACATAGAATAACTTCACTGCCCTGAAATTCCTCTGTACTCCACCTATTCATTTTTTCCTCACTCTCCCCAGTCTCCTGGAAACTACTGATCTTATGTCTCCAGTTTTGTCTTTTCCAGAATGTCACATAAATGGAATCATACAGTATGTAAGCTTTTCAGATTGTCTTCCTTCACTTAACAGTATGCATTTAAAGTTCCTCCATGTTTTTTCGGGGCTTGATAGTCATTGCTTTTCATCACTGAATAATATTCCATTGTCTGGATGTACCACAGTTTGTTTAGCCATTTGTCTATTGAAAGACATCTTGGCTGCTTCCAAGTTTTGGCAATTATGAATAAAACTTTTGTAAACATCCACATTCAGGTTTTGGTGTTGGACAAATATTTTCTTATCAGCTGGATAAATACTGAGGAGCATGGTATCTCATTGCTGTTTTAATTTGAGAGTCTCTAAAGACGTTTAATATTGAGAATTTTTCATATCTTTGTATGCCATGTGTGTATCTTCTTTGGTGAGGTGTCTGTTTAGATCTTTTTCAGCTGGGTTGTTCATTTTCTTATTGTTGAATGTTAAGAGTTTCTTATATATTTTGGATAATAGTCCTTTATGAGATAGGTGTTTTGCAAATTCTTTCTCTCAGTCTGTGGCTTGTTGTTTTATTTTCTTAACAGTGTCTTTTGCAGAGCAAAAGTTTTTATTTAATGAAGTCCAGCTTATCAATTTTTCCCTTCATGGATTGTGCTTTTGGTGTTTTATCTAAAAAGTTATCATCAAACTCAAGATCACTTAGATTTTTTTTCCAGTATTGTCTACTAGCAGTCCTATAGTTTGTGTTTTACACTTAGGTCTTTGATCTGTTCTGATCTAATTTTTGTGAAAGATGTAAGTTCTGTGTCTAGATTTTTTTTTTTTTTTGGCATGTGGATTTCCAGTTGCTCCAATACAATTTGTTGAAAAGATTATCTTTCCCCATTGATTTAATCTTTGCTCCTTTGTCATAGATCAGTTGACTAAATTTTTGTGGGTCTATTTCTGGGTTCTCTGTGCTATACCATTAAGTTAGTTGTCTATTTTTTCACCAACACCAAACTGTCTTAATTATTGCAGCTGTATAGTAAGTATTGAAGTCTGGTAGTATCAGCACTCTAACTTTGTTCTCCTGCAACACCCTGCTGGCTTAGGGCAGATTTTTTTGATCAGTAAGTTATTCTACTAGAATGAGTTATTTCATTAGGTAAATAATTTTAATAATAATAATAGTAATATTTAATATTTATTAAACACATACTACATGTCAGGTGCTGTGCTAAGTTCTTATCATGGTTTATCTCATTGAACCCTCTAACAACTTTAAATGACATGCAACATTATTTTGTTTCTCTGTCAATCTGTGTGTCTACTTTTTCTATTATTCATGCTCACACTTAATATCGTGGCCAAGGGCATAGAAATACTAAGTGAAGGTACTTGGATTGGGACGCTGGCTCTCTACCTTAGCCAGCACTATACTGTCTCCTGTATTTACAGATATATATATATATATATATCAGAATCCAGATGGGTAGAGAAAAAAATAGATACTGTCTTGATCAGAGCCAAGATTCTGGTTTCAAACTACTTTAGGGCTAGAGGAAAAACAGACAACAAAGCTGGATTCCTCCCACACCGGCTGTCAGGCGTTAATTGGCCTGCAAGTCAGCTTTGCATTTCCTGTGTCTTTTCTAGTTACCTCTTGTAAATGACAATTCTTAAATCTTGATTAAATTAATGTGATAATAATTTATAATTTTATATAGTATTGATCTCTTTTGCTAAATGCCACTACTCATCATATTCCTTGCCCCTGACCCTAGTTGCAGAATACCTTCTTCACAGTGAACCATGATTTTTTTGTTGCCTTCAAAGAAAATTAAGTGGGCCTTTTTGGCTTAAGGGTGTCAGTGAAATATGTGTAAATAGAGGCTACATGAGGGAATTACAGACGAGGAGTCTGTGCAGTCCTGGATCCGAGGGTGGGGTGTTCATGACGCCTTCTGGTCTCCATCTTTTGGCAGGGCTTCCCTTAACTGGGAGGGTTTTCCAGGTTGTTTATTCCAGAATGGCTTTTTCGTCTCTTAAAGAAAGCTGTAATTCAGAGTAAGGACACCCCCTCCCCTCACAATAATTTTTGTCTTTAAGAACCTCTTGCTACTAGACTTCTCCACTCAGTAATGATGCCCTCTGGGCTTTTCCTCACACCAAGCCACCAGTCCCGTACTGTAAGGTACTTGGTGCCTACTACATGCCAGACAGTGCACAGAATGCCTTACAAACACGCTCTTGATGATAAATCTCTATGATGGATATAATTATATCCACTTTCTAGATTTGAAAACCTCAGATTCTAAGTAATTTATAGAGGATTATGCAGCTGGGAAGGGGGAGATTGTTTTCCTACCCTGCCTGGCTGGACTCCATTGCTTATGTTAAATCCTGATCTTTGTCTCCATGCTCATTTCTTTTTTTTTTCCCCCGTTTCAATTGAAGTACAGTCAGTTTACAATCTTCTGTCAATTTCTGGCGTACAGTGTAAAGTTTCAGTCATACATATACATATATGTATTCCTTTTCATGTTCTTTTTCTTTATGGGTTACTGCAAGGCATTGAATTTACCTGTGCTGTACAGAAGAAACTCATTTCCATGCTCATTTCTTATTATTTCATTTTACTTCAAAAACAAACAAACAAGCAAACTCACTGAAAAAGAAATCAGATTTGAGGTTATCAGGCAGAGGGGGTGGGAATTGGATGTAGGCAGGCAAAAAGTACAAACATCCAGTTATAAGATAAATAAATAGTAGACATATAGTGTACAACATGGTAAATAAAATGAACACTGCTGTATGTTATTTATGAAAGCTGTTAATAGTGAAAATCCTAAGATTTCTCATCACAAGGAAAAATTTTTTCTATTTCTTTAATTGTGTATCACGACAAGATGATGGATAAATGTTCACTAAACTTCTCGTGGTCATCGTTTCATGATGTATGTAAGTCACATCATTATGCTGTCCACCTTAAACTTACACAGTGCTGTATGTCAATTATATGAAAAAAATCCTGATCTTATCACCAAGCTCATTTCTTATTACCATACATGTCCTTTGATTATAAGAATGATTCTAATAACCTATAGTTGCTAGGTTGATAGAGCAACACCCTGTGGTTTGCTTCTGCTTGTGACTAGCAATACATATTTGAGAAATAGCTTGTCCATCTTAGTGACTGATACAAACAGGAAACAAAGTGAATCCAATTAGGTTTTATGAAGCCAGACACTTGAAACCTTGGCTTGAGGGACACCAAAATTGAAATGGTTAAACTAACTAAGAAATCAGACTTGGTATTGAGCCATTCAGTGATTTACTTACATATCTTAAATTAGTGACTTGAAAGATGAGTTAGTTACTCTCATTTCACCCCTCTTTGGAATTCTAAATAGCTCAAGAGATTTATACAGCTTCCAAACGGACTTCACTAAAACCAGAGAAGTGTTGGTGTTTGGGGAGAATTTAACATCTTCTACCTTATTGTGTTTCACGTTTGTAAAATTATTGGGTTGGTACAGAATGTTTTGACTACCATATATAGAGCAAAAATGATTCTAAGCCTTTTCATATTTAGATTGCTAGAATGATTTTCTGTGTCAAATTTGACTGCAAATTCATGGATTTATGCCCTTGACATAGTACACAGCATTTAGTTAGGTCTTTGTAAGCAATTGCTCTATGAATAAAGATTAAGTTGTTAGTTTAATATTAGATTTTAAAGTTTTTGTGCTTACTTTTGTTCTTTATAAGGCAATTTCTTTTCCTATGCCCATTCCTCTCCCTTATCTTGCCTTGGCTTAGGAATGCTTGTCCATGAACTAAAAAAGTGCGTCTACAAGATGTCTCAGTGCTGCATGTTAGAAACTTGTGCACACATTAATTGAAGATACCTTTGGGGGTACCCTTCTCTTGCCTGTCGTTCAGAATCTCATTGAAGTTTATTCTCAGTTCCCAATCGAATGTCTTCTGAATTGCTTGATCAGGTTACCAGGGTGTCCAGGGCCACTTCTTTGAATTTCTTCTCCTTAACCTTTTTATATATTCCTAATATATAAGAGTAATAAATGGTGCCAAGGCAACAAAAACTTACAGGTTAAACCTGCCACATCTCTGTGACATATTAAGGTGATTCTCTGGAGGCTAATGTTTATTAATGACTACTTTGAACCTGCATTCTATGAAGAATGTCTGGGTATTGCGAGATTACTTTTATAAGTACATTTATTTTCTGTTTGTACCATCCATCTTAGGCGACCTGGATTGGCTATTTGGTTGCATCCATTTGATACTTAGAGGCTGTTTTGTGTCTTTGTCTTTGTTGTAGAGGTCACGGTGATGATTCCGGTAGAGCTAGTGAGATCAGTCTGAGCATTTCATGTCTCTCTGAGTTTTAAATTTGGAGAGAGAGAGGAGCAAGGATTTGTGGGATTTATAACTTCAAAGTTTCATCCATGTCTTCAGATATTAGAGAACGAGTGATAATTCAAACTTAGTTTACAAGTTTCTTGGGTTATGGCTCTCAAAAATTGCATATGCAAAGGTATGAAATTTAAATAGCTAGCCTAAAAAGTCTTAAACTTGATAATAATTAATCAAAGCAGTATTTTCCAAACTTCACCCATTCAAGTTCTTCTTTTTGATTTTGCTCATATGTGCTTATTATCTGCAGATTATTTTTTTATTTTCACTGAATTGACTCAGTAAACTTAAATACCTAACTGAGCCTCAAAATTTTGTGATGCCAATTTTTTATATTTCTAACGAATGTTGAAATACATAACTATTGAACTAAGAAATGTTTCTGAATCTACTGAAATGATGCCTCATACTCCCTGATATGGACATCACATCCTGAGACTCACTGGATTAGTAACTACTTTGGAATGTCTACTGAGGATTTTCTTTATGGGAAAATAATCGAGGCTTGCCCCCTAGGTTGTTATTTTTTGGACAGTCTTGGCTTTAGGATATGAAGTAAAGGGTGTAGAAGAATCCCCATAACTCTATTATACCTTCTAATAACTGCCATCCAGAAGTGAGCATTGTCAGAAAAGCCAAATGTAATAGGCTCGTAGGGCAGGAGAAACGTACTAATCAAGCAACACCAACTCTGCCTCTTCCTCCTGAGGAACGCAGATGTGTTATTTTCTAAATCAGGGGCGGTTTCTTAGTGTAGCCGCACAGGGAGCTGTGAGAGTTGTGACATTAACAAGCCTCCGATGCCGTAGCTGCTCGTTGGCGTTTTATCTTTGCCATGCTGACATCCGCATCGCAGTTTTGTTGTGATGCTTTTGACAGCTGTCCAGAGAGAATAACCAAACAGAACAGCAGGTAATGCAGGCCGTTTGTGCAAAATACTTAGGTGTGATGTTTGTGCCAGCAAAGGGACAGGGAAGAATGAAACCAAGTGCCAACTTGTCCTCACAGAGGGACAAAGGAAATCCATCCCATAGCTTTCCTTCTGGAAGTGTGGGGAATGTATTGCTTATTGAACAGCGGTGCCTCCTGTGTTTCTATTTATGAAACAGAGTGGCATGAGACGAGCGGTAGGGGCCATTGGGAAGTGCAGCTCCATGACATAATTCACAATTCTGTGCCCTCTTTCAGGTCCTTGAGCAAAATGGGAAATGGTTCAGTGAAACCCAAACATTCCAAGAACCCAGATGGCCAGTCTGGGAACCTCACTGCCAGTGCCCTCCGGAGCAAGGTGACAGAGCTGGAGAGAGAGCTGAGGAGGAAGGATGCTGAGATCCAGGAACGGGAGTACCATCTGAAGGAGCTGCGGGAGCAGCTGTCCAAGCAGACTGTGGCCATCGCAGAGCTCACAGAGGAGCTCCAGAGCAAGTGCATCCAGCTGAACAAGCTTCAGGATGTGGTGCACATGCAGGGAGGAAGCCCGTGTCAGGCCTCTCCACATAAAGTGCCCCTGGAGGTCCACCGCAAGACCTCAGGATTGGTTTCCCTCCACAGCCGAAGGGGAGCGAAGGCTGGAGTGTCCGCTGAGCCAACCACCCGAACCTATGACCTCAACAAACCACCTGAATTTTCCTTTGAGAAAGCAAGAGTCAGAAAGGACTCCAGGTAAGAAGGTCCCACACCCTTTTGACTTAGATGGCCTTAATCTAATGAGACATTAGAGTGGCATTAATTGAGCCCCCTCAGTGGAAAAGAGCATATTAACCATTTTGGATTTCAGAGTGGTGGGCTTCAGGAATGGTTTTGTTTTGCAGCAGGGTCTCCTTTTAAGCAGAACTTCTTTTTAAAGCAGGGTTTGTGCTTCTCCTGGACTTTGATGTGTGATTTGCATAACTGAGGAACTGAGTTTATGAAAGTCGTTTCCATGGTTTTGAAAACTGTAGGGGAGGGAAGAGGTTGTTTCAGAAAGTCCGCTCTTCTCTCTTCCTGTAGAAGTGGTCTTAACGGTGTACACAAATCACGATCCATTATGAACATAGCAGAACCCACTTCTTAGCACTTAGTCTGCAAGTGTCGTGAAAAAAGGGCCAAGACTGAGCCTCCAAGGGGGATGAATTCATTCATTCATCCCACGGTCGTGCACTGCGCTCTGCCAGCCACTGTCTTAGATGCTAAGTATAAATCAGTGAATGAATAGACACAGAGCCTTTCTTGTGAGGAGATAGTATACATGGAAACAAGTAAACATTGTGTAATTATTAATTAAGATAAAAGATATGATGAACCCAGCAGTATAATGAGTGGTGTCTGGGATTAGAGGGAGAGAAGGGGATGGAGGCAACGGAACTGGGCTTGTCACGGAAGCCTGGCTGAGGAGGTGACCTTTAACTGAGACCCAAAGGAGCACGAGGAGCATAGACTAGGTGGAAAGAGTATCTTGGGAAGAGGGAACAATTAAAAGCCAGAAATAATTTAAAAAATAAGGATTTTTAAAAAGACATGTAAATATTTACCACAACATTCTTATGCAGGCATGTGTTTACGTGTGTGTGTGTGTGTTTGTATACGTATATGTTTCTTTTCTGGCCGAAATTTTAATTTCCTAATCAGGAAAGATTGACTGGAAACATCATGAGTTAGAGTTTTTTTTTCTGTTCTCTTTTTAAACGACTGAGTATTTCTTAGTTGCAGTTAGATCTTTTGCCTTGATAATGTCTTGGCTGAGCCTGGATCTCTCTTGCAAACTGCAAGATTAGTAAAATTAAAGCAACTTTTAATTTATTCACTGACACAAGTAACATAAATCAAGATAAAATATCTGACTTAAATAAATGATTAATTTTTGACAACAGGATTGTAGAGGGAGGGTTAATTCATCAATTTGTTGACAGTGCTTGGCAAGTAGCAAATGATCAGTAAATATTTGTTAAGGAAACAAGTCATGCTGGATTATTAGTCATAATACTCTGTGGCTGAAAGAATCTGACTAATATGAGAGTTCAGAAGACTTTTCTAAGCCGAGAATTTTATGACTAGTTGATTTAGAAAGATCTTATCTATTCTTATTGTGTAAATAATAATTATTTGTTTTCAGTGGTATGAATTCAGAAATTATAAATGTTGCTTACAAACTTATGCTTGTTTTTCAAAAATTAAACATCATAGTGTTCTCTTTTGATGTGTAAGAGATATACACACATATGGTAATACTATATATTACGCATTATATTACTATATATGCATATATAAGCATAATGTATTATTTACCCACAAAAAACTCTCAAGTAGTAATGTGTTTGCATATCTAGGAGAGATATGTGAGAGAATGTAATAGCAATTCATCTTCTTTGACCCTCTTCCTACATTTTCTATGAGACTTCTCCTCTTGAATGAAGATTATTTTTAATTATTTTATTCCAAAGATTTTTGTCCATCTTTAGGCAAAACATCATTCTCCCAGAGTGAAGTAACAGAACAATCCAAGATAAGTACATTACTCTGTATTTTTAAAATTAGCTCTGTTATAACCCGGCAGAGAAAATCAGTAGCTGGGAACAGTTAGTTCTGGGGCCAAACCACCTGTCTGTCATGAGTGGGACACGGGAGAGGAAAGACATTATAGGCCCTGAATAAGAATTGGCAACGATTCCGCTCATCCATCATAAAGTCAAGCCAAATGGGTATCGGTTTGTGCTGAGGACAAGACGAAGAAATGGGATAACTGATTTCTTAGTGATTAAGTCCTAAAGAGGCCAAATTGGATCACTTATGCCCTCATATTCCTCTTAATGCTTTCATAGACCTTTCGGTTCTGAATTGAAAAATTAAGTAAAAATATGGGAACCACTCTTTGTTTTTTCACATTCCAACATTTCTGATATTGGGATGTTCCTTACAATTGAAGACATGCCACAGCTTAATTGGAAGTGTTTTTTTGTAAATTGAAGTATAGTTGATTTACAATGTTGTGTTAGTTTCTGGTGTACAGCAAAGTGATTAAACTACATATACATATATACAATATGTCTCAGTTTTCCTTGCAGTCTCCCTTATAAAATGTCTTTCCCCTTAAGTCTGGAATAACTGGCTAAATGTAGATAGCTAACATCATCAGTTCAGAGATTTAAAATTTTCCGGTTCTTTGAACGTGCTCAATATTACAATTCACTTACCATTTTCACATAGTTCCAGTTTTAGAGAAAAGCCATAAGTAAAGTTAGAATGTTTTAATTCATCTTTTATACAGTCTTCACGAATTTTGTAAGAAACAAGTTTCTAGAAGTTAGAACTTTAGAAAAGATGAGGGCACCATTCACTGATAAAAGGATGCTGGACAGTATCCATTGATTTGGCTACTTTTCCAAGCAGTTCCTGTTAAATATTAGAGAATTTAAATATCAGTCAAAATGGCACCTTCATTTATTTCTAGGTTCTCATGATTTACTTGTTTATGACTATATTTATTTCTACTAACACATGTCAACTGCATTTTGGATAAGGCCTCCCCTCCACACTGCATCAGAAAGCCATTGAATGGCTTCTTAGACTTTTTGTCAAAAAGGGTATCTCAGATGAGGACTTAACAGTGAGCAGGGAAGTGAGGAGAGACTCCCAGCCCCCCTGCAGTCAACAACATTAGGGAGAAATGAAGTACTGACCGACAGCTGAGAATAACATTTGGGGGGATGATAGATTTGGAATTTGAGGATTCAGATCCAGTAATTCATGAGAGACTCTAAGACCTATGCCACAGCTGTCTGTGAGTTCGCTAAGGTTTCTGTGCTCAAATGTCTTGTGAATGGCAAGTGAACCTCTCAGACTGCCAGGCAGCCCGCTCATGCCGTCTTGGCTGTCTTGTACCCTGCAAGTGTACTTGCAGGGTCTGAGAGGGTAGCTTAAATGGTATAGTTGCACCTCCCTGTTTTATACAGAAAGACTTATGCTCTAATGCTTCAGAGAACTCTTGAAATTTGCCTTTTGCAAAATGCAAGGATCTACTTTGTAAGATCAGGCTTTAGAATAACTCAGTGCTGTCCAAGGGAACTTTCAGCAGTGATGGAAATGTTCTATAATCTGTGTGGTCCAGTATTGTAGCCAATAGCAAAATGTGGCTGTTGAACTCTGGAAATGGGGCTTGTGCCACTGAGGAATTGAATTTTTAATTTCAATTTGTTTTACAATTATACAGCCACATGTGTCCAATGACCACTCTATTGGATATTGCAGTTCTAGATTATGTGTTTTTGACTGTAACTACTATCTCCTGAGATGGGAATTATGACCTAGTGAAATTTGGGAAAGCTTTGTAGGCAAAATAAGACCTGTGTTCAGTATTAGAACAAAGTCTCAGAAAATGAGAATGAGCCTGTCAGATGACATGGGCACAGTGTGGGATCAGTCCTCAGCAGCCCTGAACCTGCAGTCTATCGTAGCCTTTTGTAGGGACTTGGCTTTGTGCCCACTGACCATTTCAGATCTTCAGAAGCCTACGACTGTGTGGGCACGTAGTGTGTTTTATTACAGGTCCTCAGCCTTACTGAAGTATCGTAAATCAGGATGAGTCAGAGCATTACAGTATAGCAGATACTCTGATCTCTGATTTCAACTTATTGTGGTGACTATCAGAAGATTTTAGAGCTGGAGGAACTTTAGAGATTGTTTCATGCCTCCCTCCCCTGCCATTCCCCACCGCCAACTATGCCCCTTACTGGAGAAGTGAAGAAACAGGTGCTGGGGAGTTGCGGAATATGCCATGGTGAGTGGCAAGAGCTAAGATTAAAATCCAAGATTCTTGACTTTGAAACCAGTATTTTCCCTCTACAGTCCTAGTGTTTCCTGAAAACTGGATTTGCCTCTTGGGGGTGTCAAGCCAAAAGACACAACCAAGCCAAAGAGTGGGGGAAGGATGAATTTATTACTTGCAGCAAGTAAGGAGAACACTGGGGATATTTCCCAAAGCAGTATCTCCTCAAACAGCAAAACTGGAGTTTTCAGCTAAGCGTACATGCGTATTTATGAAGGGGCTTGAGCAGAGGAGAATTCAGCATAGAATTGGGGCAAAGATCGACAGAGTCCCAGCTCTCGATTGAAATCTTGAGGGTCGGCAAAGGTCAGCAACATCATTTCTTAGGTTCCAGTTAGTCTGGTTGTTGGGTGCTTGAGGGAGATTTGGCTTCTGCAAAATAGCTCAAGGATGTGCTTCGGACTAGAACTTGGAGTCTTTACAACTGATTTATTGTCTCTGATATGGTGATTTCCCTGGCCTGGTCAAGGACAAGCACTGTGGTCAGGCTTAGATCGGAAAATGGTTTAGCTTTAAAATGGCTTCTCTTATGTCAAGCAAGTTATGTCTGATTCTCCTCCTCCAGCCACCCCTACCCTATCTGCCTACACTAGAGTTCTTAAAACAACCACAAAGATCAAAGGCCTCAAGTCAGATTGGTTTGGCCACCAGTCTGCTTTATTTTGACATGCTCTGTTGATTGGGAGGAAGAACAGTGTGCTTCCTGGCTTCTTCCGAGCAGAGTTGAGCAGAGCTTACCCATTGCATCAATGTTCACCAAGTGCTGGATCCTCAGAGCTCAGACCTGTGTGAAGAGGACACAGAGAATGGGTTTGATCCATCTGGCCGTACAGACTGTGATGTAGGTGGAGGGGCACGAATGGATGAATAGGTTCCCAAGTAAGTACAGTGGTTCTCAAGGCTGACAACTGAGCATCAGTGGCAAAGGAGAGTGAGAAAGAGCTCAGATCTCATTTCTGTCCACATCTGACCTGCCTCAAACACCAGGACAACCAGGCATCCCAAGGTCAGACCTCTTACTGAAATTAAATTTTCTGTTGATGTAGACATTGTTTAGCAAACTTCAGCCCCGGCAGAGCAAAATTACAAGCTCGTGCAGAATGTCTGGTGGAACACAGGCGAATTAATCAGAGACATCTGGCAAGTTGCTGGTACGACTGCCTTTCACGAAGAACGCCTAAACTATCATTTGAAAGTATTGTTCTTCTGTGAAAAGGAAAGAGAAAACAAAGACTTGTCGGCTGACTTCAGAAGTTGACTGTAGTTTTAGGAAGGACAATTAGTCTCGTTTGTCACTCCCACCCCAGGAGCAGAATAGGTAAAAGTGGAAAGCGTTAGTGAGTCAACCATTTAAACAAGATGTGGAACAGCAGTGAGGAAGAGGATATTTGTTATTATTGGGGCTTCCTTTCGAAAGCAGCACTGCACGTTTGAATGTGCATTATAGGAATGCAGCTTCTTTATCGAGCAGGAGTGTTTCTCTGGAGTAAAAAGACAGTAGTAATAATAACAACATTTGTACATCACTGACCACTCTGAATGCCTCCCAAACGTTGGATCATTTAATCCTCACACCAGACTTGTGAGATAGATATTACTACCATCACAACTGTAAAAGTTGTGATTCTTACGTATCGTTTTATGTAGAAGGAAACCGAGGCATGCAGAATTAAATACCTTGCCTAAGGTTGTAATGTTGGAACCGGGATTCAAAACCAGGACTTCTGCTACCTAAAGTCTCTTTTAACAACTCCAATATACCACTATACCAAAACGAAAATTAGAGGAGGATTCTTTATATCTTAGTTGGGAAGCCTTGTAAAAAATAAATATATAATTAGAAATAGATATGTTTCTATTTTTTCCCTATAGTTACAAACAGCTCCCGGCTATTGCTATTTCTCCCTGAAAACTGTGCTTTCAGAAAGTGCTGCACTGTTACCACTTTGCAGTAGAGGAAAATTTTGCTGAGAGTGGGAGGGAAAGAAATCTTTTAATTCCATGAAACAGTGACTTAGATGTTACTGTATGAGACGTTCTTTATGTAGATTTTACTTAGAAAGATTATTAAAGATTACTGAGAGTGCATGTACAGACTCTTTATCAGATGAATAGTTAAAAACCTCATGCATATGCTTGTAAATACTATTCCTTAACCTGGGGTCTTGAGAAAAGCAAAAAAGTGAAGCTCCCCGTATAAAAGATGGAGGAAGAGGAAAGTCCACTTGTGTGGTGACCTGATAGCCTGAAATTTTGGGTAAAGGGAGCTGGGTGATGTGTCTGGTGAAAGATGCCAGAATGTCTGAAAACAGAGGTTATGTTTTATAGCAGTAATGTGCATTAGACATGCAGATCAGAGCTAGCTACACAGGGATGCAGTGAGAAAACCAAGTTGTTTGCTCTGTTGTTTTCCATCTATTATCCCATGGAGCCTGGACACTTGCCTAATGAGGTAGGTGTTACTTTAACCTTGGCCCGGAGGTGAAATGAAAGCTCAGGAGCATTCAACAGCTTGTACAAGGTCGTCCACTGAACCAGGTTTCCAAGCTGAGTCTGCCGAATGTCAAGAGGGTGTTCTCTACCCCGATGTGCGAAGTGGATGGCTCCCCTTAGAGCTGGTTGGGGCTGGGATGGGCAGTGCTGTTAAACTTCAAAAAAAAAAAGGACAGGTAAGGAGCATGGAGGAGTTGAAGCCTAGAATTCAGTGGTAGCTGCCTTGCCATCTCAGAGAAGACTTCCTGTACCCTAGTACCCAGCTTCGTCACTTCCTG
The DNA here is from genome assembly GCF_048773025.1 of Camelus bactrianus. Taxonomy (NCBI): domain Eukaryota; kingdom Metazoa; phylum Chordata; class Mammalia; order Artiodactyla; family Camelidae; genus Camelus; species Camelus bactrianus. The sequence goes on along the minus strand of NC_133540.1, from coordinate 90,986,913 downwards.
CCCCTGCTTTTTTCTTCTTTCTCTTTAGATGCCAAAGGGCCTGGGCTCTTCTCACTTTGCACCCCACCTGGACCCTCTCTCAACCTCTCAAATCACCTGCTTGGTGTATAGCAACCCTCTGCTGCTTCTCACTTTAACCTCACACCTTCCAGTCTGTCAGTTGCTAGCTGTCAGGGGAAATGCGTAATTAAGCCTCAGGAAACACTTAGGACTTGAGGGCTAATTGTAAAGAATCAGATATCTAAGTGCTTATTGTCAGTGCCCAGCTGACTCAGAGCCACCCTTCCCCCGCCCAGTGATCTCCATTCCTGAGTTATAGCATATTCTGTGATATTTTTATACTACACAAAAACCACAGCAATTTTTGTCCCAATAGCCTTGGCTGGAAAGATTCCCTTTACCCCATCAGATTAACACATTTAGCTTAACAAATAGTTACTGAATATTCAATTCTTTAATTTTGTTTTCTTCCTTTTATTTTCTGTATTTCTTTCTGTCTCCTCCCTATCTAATTTTCTTCCTTTATACTTTTATTTTATTTGCCCCCAGTTTTCCTCCAGTCTCAGCATTAGACTAGTCAATAGCCATCAGTACCAATTTGGAGTACCTATTATAAGCCAGGCGCACTGCGCTATGACCTATTTAGAGTAACCTCATTTGTTTTCACAACAACCTGCCGGCTAAGTATTACTACCCGAGGCTTACCAAGCCTGAGTAACTGGTCCATGGTGCTAATCAGTAGTGCCTAACGCTGTGTAGCCTCATCTGGAGACCAAGATAGCTGCCACTTAATCATAACATGTCTGATTTTGCCCGCTAGCTTACTAATTTATAGAATGTTTATAGTAGTTCGTGGATCTGCTTGCCTCCAGATAAGTTACTCCAGGTGACTGAGCAGTGCTGGCTTTGAACCGCTGTCCTGGGGCCTGGGCAAAGCCTTCAGCTCTCCTCTCTTACATCTTCAGAACGTCCTCTGAAATGGGCTGCTCTTTCTGGACCCATTTTTCTTTCTCCCACGCATTTCATGCCATTCTGGACACTGCCCATTTTCCCCTGCTAGATTCCTAGGAAAGAGTGGAGTAGAAATAGTCTGACTGAGAAGACAGTGGCCTTTTCTCCTTGCTTGTCAGATCAGAGGGAAGCATCGTCCCTGACCTTGCCTGAGGCGTCAGGTTCCAGGGAGCCTCCCTTTTCCTTCCAAAGCGTGAGCAGCTGGCTCAGCTCTGGTCACCTGACTTTTTCTAGGGTTTAAACTGCATTTGAATTCTCAAGAAGGGGTAAAAAAATCTGAAGCCAAGGAAAAGCTTTTCAGTTTTTAAGCTGTGGAAGTACCTTCTCTGTGAAAGAGAAATTTGTTGTAATTGTCCTTTAATTAAACCTGTTTTCTTTCTTTAAAGTCTTATTTTAAGGTGATTTGCTCCCCTCCATCTGACTTTCCTTAGAAGCATTTGTTAGTTGTAGATTTTTCAGTGCAGTCTGGTTTGACAGGTTTTGTTTGTTTGCTTTGTTTTGTTTTGTTTTGTTTTTGTTTTTATTTTTTGAGAGCTATGGCCAATAATGGCCAGAAAAATCTTATGTAGAAAATTCGTATTAAAGTGTGAGTGATCAGGAACTCTCAGTTTCCTTTTAGTCCTTCCAGGAGTTTGTTACGAAAAATTAATTTTAATTGGTAAAGTCCAAGCATCAGCTTTGGTAGTCTTTTTGGGGTTTATAAGTAAGCTCTGGGAAATAAGGAAAGAAAGATCTATAGCTTCCGGTCTCTTCTCTCCAGATGAGATGAGAAAAAGGGAGGTAAAAAGTGAGCAGGAGAAGATACTACTTGATATTTCTCAGGAGTAGAAACTCAGGGAAACCCAGATATTAGTTTTCTATTGTTCCATAACACGTTACCACAAACTTAGCAGCTTAGAACATCACATATTTGTTATCTCAGCTTTTCTGTGGGTCAGGTCTGGCTGAAGCTGTTTTGGTCATCTGCTCAGGGCTTCACAGGGCTGCAGTCAAGGTGTCGACAGGCTGTGTTCCTTTCTAGAGCTTTCTAGTAGAAGAGGTCCTCCTCTAAGCTCAAATGATTGCTGGCAGAATTCAGTTGCTCGTGGTGGTAGAACTGAGGTCCCCATTTTCTTGCTGGCTGTCAGTTAGGGGCTGCTGTCAGCTCCTAGAGTTCTGCCCAGAGTTCCCTGCCATATGTCCCCATCGTAGGCCCTCTCAGAACACGGCAACTTACTTCTTCAGGGCAAGCTGGAGAATCTCTGTATTGTTGCTAAGATGAGACCTTATATAACATGCACTGGGTGACCCTTCCATCACGGTTACCATGTTCTGCTGGCAAGGAGCAAGTCCCAGGTTCCATCTCCAGTCAAAAGGATGGGATTATGTAACAGTGTGACACTAGCTGGGTGGAGATCATGGGGCCATCTTAGAATTCTGCACACCATACCAGGCCCTTCTGCCTCTCTGGTGTGAGATTTTCTCTAAGAATGTTGGCCACACTGGATATGTAAAGCCATACATCAAAAGTCCAGAGTCTTTACATGAAGCATATTCACAAGAACCAAAGGGTGGAAACAATCCAAATGCCCATTGATGGAAGAATGGATAAACACAATACAGTATATACACAAAATGAGGTATTAATCTGCCTTAAAAAGGAGGGAAATCCTTTCCTTTTTCATGCTGCAATGTGAATGAACCTTGAGGACATCATGCTATGTGAAATAAGATTCAAAATGAGTATTATTACCATTTATATTAGGTACCTGGAGCAGTCAAATTCCTAGAGACATAAGGTAGAATGGAAGCTTCCAGGGGCTGGGAGGAGCGGGGAATGGGGAGTCATTGTTTATTGGGTACAGAGTTTTAGTTTGGGAATATGAGATAAGTTCTGGAGATGGATGGTGGGGATAGATGCGAAATAATGGGAGTATACTTAATGCCACTGAACTGAGCACTTAAAAAGTTTATGTTATGTATTTTATAACAATTGAAAAAAAAAAAGTGTTGAGTCCTGGGGCTGACTTGACAGTATGCCCCTAAGTGCCAGGCTGTTTCAGGTGCCATAAAGGATGCTGGAAGGAAGAACAGTAATGATTTTCCCTTTTCTGTAGTAATTTGTCATCTTGTAAAGGAGAATAAGATATAGCAGAGTCTTGTGATGAACATTCATCTGATTATTGTTGATTAATCAATCATTAATTACTTAATAGTAGTTGATTGATTATTTGATGAGCCTTCAAGGGAGACTTGTTCCCAGAGCTGTGGGAATATAGAGGGAAAGGACAGCTTCAAACTCCCTTGTGTTTTCTTGTTTGCAGCTGTGATTCTTAACCTTAAGTGCACATTGTAATCACCAGGGGAGTATTAAAAAATACGGAGGCCCTGGTCCAACCCCAGGGAGTCTGATTAAATCAGTTTGAACTGAGGGCCCTGGGTGTCAGGATTTAGAGAAGGTCCCTCGACAATTGTAATGTGCAGTGATGATTAAGAGAGAACCATTTTGTTATAGGAACAGGCGTCCCTGCAGCTGATTCCCGAAATACTCAGTTTGACAATCTGAGAGCGATGCTCATTACAGACATGTAAGAAAACTATTTACCATTTCTACCTAATTACCATGCAGCATAGTGATGATTATGCATATCATTGTGTGTGTCAGATTAGCTTCCCCGTAAGCTTTGCTTGTTTTCAACATTTCATTATGAAACTCTGTTCTTTGAGGCTCCTGGGAATTGGATCATCTGCACACATTTAAGAAAGGGAGGGTGAAATGTTTGTTGTAAGCATGAAGTAACAGTAAACATGATCAAATTACAACTGTACTTAATTACACGGGCAATAGGGTAAGAGAGTCGACAGGAGAGAGTTACGCTCATTTTCCGATTACCTACAGAAGGACCTCATCTTTCTCACGCTAGTTTCTCAAACTATAAACATGCATTTTTTAGCTTTTTTTTTCTTTTTGGTTTATTACTCAAAATATTGAGAGAGAAGGAAATAAAGAGATGCTTGTCCTGCTTATTACCTGTGCCTGCTTCCTAGGTGACTGGTGTTTCCCACCTCCCCTCTTGTCTCCATAGCCATCATTGTTAAACTAGGAAATAATTTGAATGTCATTTAGCATTAATTTTGTAGAGTCCCTACTATGTGCCAGGGACAATTCTGGATTTTAGGTAAGAGGATGAAGAAAGGGTAGGCACACCCTTGAAGATCATCCTTGAAGATTCCTTTCAGGAAATTAAAATGTATTACAGTCTTGTATGACTGATCTTCTAAGAGATGGATGTCCAAAAGAAGGAGGTAGCAGACTGCTTGGTGGCATCAGGGAAAGAGCCATTGGAGAGACGGCCTTGAGCTGAATTTTGAGGAGGAATGGAGGGCCTGGAGATGAAGTGGCCTGCCGCACTTGGGGGCCTGCAAGCAGTACCGTGGGCCTGGGGTACTCCGAGCATGGGGAGGCTGGACAGGGAGGGGGCCTGGACTGTCAGGAGTTTTACCTACAGTGTGAAGGAGTCTCTCTGAATAAATAAACTCTCAAGGATAGAGTTTTCAGAGTTGTTTTAACTCAAAGGTTTTTAAGTTGCTGGTAACTTGCTGACCTATAATAGTACACCTATCCCTTACGTAATGTATTTTATGTTCCAGGCCATGCTCTTTGTGCTCTATATTGTTAATTAATTCTCTTGGAAATCCTTTGACCTATGGACTATGATTATAATCTTTTTACAACTGAGACAACTGGAGATTAAGTGACTTGCCCAGGGTTCCACAGTTCCTTAGTGGCAGATTTAGAAATTCAATACTGGCATTCCAGATTCCAGGAATCCCTGGCATTCCAGCTTTTAGATCTTGGGCCCTTGACAAATATGTCTTACAATATGCTTTCTATTTGGGTCTATAATTAAGCTATGAAATGCTGCACAAGTGAAGTTGCCTTGGCCTCTGTGCTCACAAGAAATTCTTGATAGTTGAGAAGTAAACTGGAGGCTTTTGGTCCCTGCTTTACACTGAGCCTTGTGCAAAGAAGTTTGCAAGACACAGGCAAAAACAGTGAGAACACAGGCCTCTAGGAAACAGGACCAGAGAAGGAAGATTGAGGACCCAGCTTAACAAGAACTGTCAGCAGACTTTGACAAATTAAACTTCCTGAAGCAACTTAGAGGACAAGAATTTATTGCTTCAAAGAATGTTGATTATGTAAGTTGGGGGTATAAAAGGATTATGAAAGGATTACCAATGGATGCTGCCACTGATGGACAGAAATTCGAGATCCAGCCCTACTGGAGGAACTTTACACTGAGCAGAGGGTCTTGGCAGTGCCTTTTTGTTTCTCCATGGTTTCTAGAACTTTTCCCATCCCACTCTTCCCCACGAAAAGCATGCTGTAAATACTACCATTGCCACCTACTACAATTACTGCAATTTATTATGTATTGGCACCTTATCTTAGTTCATGTGCATAGTATTCCTATATAGTAAGTATGATTACTATACTCTATTCACAGAGGAAAGACCTGAGGTTCAGAAAGGTTAAGTGACTTGACCAAGGTCACACAGCTGGGAAGTAGCAAAGCTGGGATTTGAACCTAGGATCTTCTGCCTCCAAAGCCATATACACATTTATTTCAAATGAATTTTTAATAGAAGTACACAAATCATAAAGTGAACACGCCCATGTAACCACCAAACAGATCAGGAAACAGAACCTTAGCAGCACCTCAGAAGCCCTTTCTGCTCCCTTCCAGTCCTTTCCTATTATCTACTTCAAAGGCAGCCACCATCTGCACTGGCATTACCATAAATTATTATTGCATTTATTTGAACTTTATGTTAATAGAATTATAGAGTACGGACTCTACAGTCTGACTTCTTTAGTTTACATAGTGAGAGTCATTTATGATATTGTATTTGGCAATGGTTCATGAATTATCATTGCTTTATGGTGTTTGTTATATGACTGTGCAACAATTTATCAGTTCTACTATTGATGGATATTTGGTTGATTCTGGAGTTCAGCGATTTTTTTTTACTATTTTTTATTGAAGTATAGTCAGTTTACAATGTTGTGTCAATTTCTGGTGTATGGCATAATGTATGAATAGTACATTTTATCTAAGTTCACATTTAATATAGATTGCTACATTATTTTCCAAAATGTTTGAAAAACGTATACATTGCCCACTGGCAAGGTGTGAATTTTGTTACTCTCCATCCTCACTGGCATTTAGCATTGTCAGTCCTATTTATCTGAGCCATTCTGGCGGGTATGTTGTTGTACCTCATTGTAGTTTTGGTTTGCTTTTCCTTGATAATTAACAAGGGTGAGCACTTTTTAATGTGTGTATTTCCTACGATGTCGGCTTTCCCTCCTAGCTCTATAGTATAACTGTTGTCATAAATCAAATATCTATGTATGTTTGGGGTGGTTTTTGAACTTTCTGTTCAGTTCTAAAGGTCTTTTTGTCCATCCTTGTGCCAGCAGTATAGTCTCTCAATTATTTTGATTAATAATAATTCTTGATACCCATTACTTTAAGTCTTCAATTTTATTGTTCTCCAGTGCTGTGATGGCTATTCTTGGGCCTTCTTATGACTAAGTATTTTACAGTTAGCTTGTCAATTTTCATCAAAACAATTTTTATTAGAATGTTTATTGAGATTTCATTGAACCGAATCAATTTGAATAGAATCATTAAAAAATGTAGTCTTCCCATTCACGACCATGCTATAGGCCTCCATTTATTTAGATATTCGTTATTTCTCTTAATATTTTGTACTTTTCTGTGTAGCGGTCTTACACATTTTTGTTAGATATAATCTTATATAGTTGATGTTTTTGATCTTTTAAAATGATGTCTTTTAAAAATTTTCATTTTAATTTGATGCTGTGATATAGGAATGCAATTGAATGCTTATTGACCTTGAATCCAGTGAGATTATTGAAATCACTTATTAATTTTGATAGTTTTTAGCTGTACATTATATGAATTTTTCTACTTACAGAACCTTGTCTTTTGGAAAAAATGGCCATTTTATTTCTAAAATGTGTTTATATCTTTGGTATATTTTTTCTTTTATTTCTTTTTTTCTCATTTTATTAAATTTTGCTCAGAGTTCTTACTCAGCATTGAAGTGTCCCATTTCTGACATCTGGAGGAAAGCTTTCAGTATTTCACATGTGACATGATACTTTCTATTTTTGTTTTATTTTATAGATTTTTAGATTAAGGAAATTCCCCTCTATCCCTGATTTACTAAGTGATTTTAAAATTAAAACTTGTATACAGGTCTTTAATTTTATTAAATACTTTTTCCTTATCCTATAGGATTTTGCTATGTATTTTTCTCTTAATTTTTTTCATGTGATTAATTATATTAATTAATTTTCAGTCTGATCTAGAAAACTTATTTTACATACTTGTTTGTTTTTGACTTTTGTACCTATCTTAATTAGGAGTGTTAACCTTCAATTTTTCTTTCTTGTAATATGTGTTTTTATTAATATGCTATTCTGGCACTATCAGTTGGGAAATTTTTCTTTTTTCTATTTTCTGGAAAATATTATATCAGATTAATAATAGTTTTTCCTTAAATGTTTGGAAAACTTAATGATGTCACTTAGGTCTAGAATTTTCTTTGTGGGATAGTTTTTATTTTTTATTTTGTTTATTGCTAATCAGGTTTTCTATTTTTTTTCTCATGTCAGATTTGGTATGCTGTATTTTTCTATGAATTTTTAATTTAATCTAAATTTTAAAAATAGTTATTAAATATTATCCACTTTTTTCATATCTGTAATATCTATAGTGATGTCTCCCTTATCATTTCGAACGTTGGTAATTATTCTTTCTCCCTACCATCTCCCACCCCCATTTGCTGTGAATTTATCATTTCTCTTAGTCTTTTCAAATAAACTGTTTTGGGTTGTCTTGATTGTCTTCATTGCACTTTTATTTTCTGTGTTATTACTTTTTGCTTCCATTTTATTATTTCCTTTTCCCTTTTTTTGAGCCCAATTGCTATTCTTTTCAGATGGACACTTAAGTCATTTATTTTTCATCTGTTTTGTTTTGTAATATATCTATTTAATACTGCAGGTTTTCCTCTCCCTATTGATTTAACTGCATCCCACAAGTTTTGATATATCACATATTCATTATTTATTTCAGAATATTATCTGACTTCTCTATGATTTAATCTTTCTTTCATCAGCAGGCTGTTTAGAAATGTATTGCTCAGTTCTCAAACATTTGAGGATTTTCTGATTATTTTTGTTATTGATTTTGTTATTGATTTCTAGCTTAAATTTTTAGCTTCTATTGTATTCAAAGAATATTCTATGTATTATTTGTTCCTGTGAAATTTGTTAGATTTGCTTTATGGTCCCTGCATGGTCAGTTTTCATGAAAGCTCCATGTGTACTTGAAAAGAAGGTGTATTCTGAATTTGTTGAATACAGTCTTTTAAAATATCAATTAGATCATGAGATTAAGTGAAGTGTGATAATCAAGTGTGTAAATCTTCTATTTTCTAACTAACTTTTGTCTGCTTGCTCTATTAGTTACTTGGAGAGATGTGTTAAATCTCCCAGATGATCGTGGATTTGTCTATATCTTCTTTTAATTTTGTCAGTTTTTTTTGTCAGTTTGATGGTATCTAATTAGGTGCATAGACATCTAGAATATAAAATATTCCTCTTCATTTCTGGAAATAATGTCTTTCATTAAAGTTTACTTTCCTGTATCAAGGAAAATTTTCTTTACACAGCATACCTTATTTTATTGTCTCTGTGTCACATTTTGGTAATTCTCACAGTATTTTAAACTTTTTCATTATTATTACCGTTGTTACGATGATATGTGATCAGAGATCTTTGATGTTACTACCATGACTCGTTGAAGGCTCAGGTGATGGTTAACATTTTGTAGCAAGAAAGTATTTTTAAATTAAGATATGTACGTTGCTTTTTTAGACAATAATGCTGTTGCAACCTTAATAGTCTACAGTATAATGTAAAAATAACACTTATATGCACTGAGAAACCAAAAGAATTGTGTGAATTGAGTTGGTTTATTGCGATACTTATTTTGTGGTGGTCTGGAATGAACCCACAGTATCTCTGAGGTATGCCTGTGATTGGTGTTTAAATATGTGTCTTTTTCTGCCTTTTTACTTTGAAATTCCTATATCATTATCTTTACAGCATACCTTTTATAAGCTACACACACTTGGTATTTCCTTATTTATTTATTTATTTATTTATTTATTTATTTATTTATTTATTTATTTAATCAGTCTGACAATCTGGTCTCTTAATTGGGATAACTAATACATTTATCTTTACTGTAAATACAGAATATTTGGGTTTAACTCCTAACATCTTACTATTTGTTTCTTATTTGTTCCACTTTTTTTAGTTCCTTTTTTCTCTACTTTCCACTTTCTTGAATTAGTTAAGTATGTATTTTTATTCTACTTTCTCTTCTGTTAGCTTTCTAGTTAAGCTGCCAACCTTTAGGGGTTACCCTAAATTATCACATGCATACTTAATTTATTCAATTTCTAATATAGATGAATGCTTTTATCAATTCCTAGACCTTGAATTATATTAATTCCATTTTCTGACCATCCAATTTTGGCTATTCTTTTCATACGTTTTATTTATCACATATTTCAAACTCTACAAGATATTGTTATTACTTTTTTTTATAAAGGTGAGCTTCCTTTAGTCACCCCCGTATTTACTTTTGCTCTTTCTTTCCCATTGCTCTTTCTTTCTTCTAACATCTACTAGTTTCCATCCGGGATCATTTTCCTTCTCTGTTAAGTCTGTTGCCAATGGAATAATGTTTTGAAAATGTGTTCATTTTGCTTTCATTTTTGAAGGCTCTTTTCACTGGGGAAAGATACTGAAATAGGCACTCTGAAGCACTTTGAAGGTGTTCCACTGTCTTCTGGTTTTTATTATTTCTGTTGAAGAGTTTAATCAATCCTATTGTTGGTCATTTTAAGGTAATATGTCTCTTTTCTCCAGCTGCTTTATAGATTTTTCTCTTTGTATTTGGTTTTCAGTAATTTGGCTATGATGGGACTAAATATGGTTTTCTTTGTATATATTTTGTTTGGAGGTGGTTGTGCACATTGTCTATGACTTGATGTGTTTTCACTGCTTTAAGAAAATTCTTGAGTGTGATACCTTCATATATTGTTTCAATTCTTTCCCTTTCTTCAGGGGTCCAGATTACAGATATGCTCAACTTCTCTATCATGCCTTATATGTCTCCTATGTTTTGTTTTGTTTCGGTTTTGGTTTTCTGTTTTGTATCCTAGGTTCTCTCCAATCTTCTATCTGAATATAGTCCACCTGCCAGTATTGAGTTTCTAATCTTTTTTTTCAGCTGTGTCTTATCATATTTTAAACCCACCTATTGAGTTCCAAGCTTCAGATAGTGTATGCTTCAATTCTAGAATCTCTATTTGATTTTTAAATAAGATTCATTTTCTCTGCTGACGTCTTCCGTTTTATCCCTGATTTTTATAAACCCATTATAGTTATATTAAACTTTGTGCCTGATATGTACAGTTTTTTGATCTACTATTGTTATGTTTCTATTGTCTTCTTTTTCTCTTGGTCTTCAGTAATTGAATCTTTTCTCCTGAAAAGATATCTGGCAATTTTTGATGTCATACCAGATACTCCTTACGGAAAAATTGTAGAGAAAATTTGAGTCCTGGATTTTGTTAACATCCTACAGAAAATATTTCCCTTTGCTTCTGGCAGGCGGTTAAGAAGGGACAAATCATTTTAGCCAAAATAGGAACTTTTTCTTTTAAGACTGATTTTTGGGTTTTTTTGCCTGTTTTTGGTTAGTCTTTACTTCTACATTACAGCCCTTTAGATGTTCTATCTGAAACCCTGGGTGTTTATCAGGGTCCCTCTTTCATGGTGTCTTGAACACTGACTTGTGTCTTCTCAACCTTTGAGACTGCCAAAACTCTGCTCAGTGCTGCCTATAAATCAGTAAATGCCTTGAAGGGAAAAGCAGAGGTGAATGTCAAGTTCATGTTCTCTTGTTGACCATCGTTTGTCAAGCTGTTGCTATGTTTATAGGTCTCCAGGGCTTTCAAAAAGATTTATTAATATATATTTTAATTAGCTTTTATAGTTGTTTTGTGTGAGCAGGGAGAGTTGTGCTTTTAATAGCTGGCCTATCATAGTTGTAGGAGGAGTTGCAAAGTTCTTACTCTTAATTGCTGCTGTATGCAACTTATTAAACAGAAAATTCAAGACAAGACCTACTCCTCTAAGAATTTATAGTTTACTTTGGAGAAAAACTCATAGGGAGAACTCTTTTCTAATAGTAGACTATTACCATATGTTTATACACTAAACTAAGTTAAGAGGATCTGGGAACTCTCTGAGGCCATGGACCATGCTTAATTAATTTCTATGCCCTTAAGTAAATTCTTGTTAAATATGTTGAATTGAATGGACATGAAAACAAGTACTCTAGGAAGGAGTTCAGAGTAGAATAAAAGAATTGTGTGAGCAACAGTATCCGGGCAAGGTTGACTAGGTTATAAGGGGTTTCTTGGTAGATGTGCAATGTTTGCGTGGGTTGAGGGGAGAATAACTCAGTTAAGTTCAAGAAGAAAACATGTACCAAGCCTGAAGGTAAAGCTGGCAGGCATGGGAGACCACAAGGATACCGGTCTATTTATAACAAAGAATTTGTTTTTGAAAGTAAGTACTAGACAGGTAGAGTGGAGGCACGTGGTGGGAAGTGGAGAGTACCAGATTGTGGGATGTTGATTTTCTTCTAGGGGCAAAAGGGTTTTCACAGTACTTCCATGGGATGCTGATAAAAGTTAAGCCAACAAAATAAAAAAAGAAAGAAAAAGACGTTGAGGTTTGAGAAACATTGGTTTAAACGAATTTGTTTACTGCAAGATTTCTTTGAACCTTTTAAGTGTGCATGGTGAATTTCCAAAATTGTTTAAGTTCAGCACACTTTTATTTATAAAAGGACAGTGCTTCTTGGAACATATTTCAGAAAATTGGGATATGTGGGCATTGAAGAAACACTTGCTGGAATGTTACACTAGCATGAAGGACCCATGAAAGCTGGAGCTTTTTGGTGTTGTTCACAGTTCTACCCCTTGCAGTGAGAAGAACACCTTGCAAAAGTATTTTCTCAGTATATATTAATTGATTGAATTGTTGGTTTTCGTGGATGAAGACTGAGATCAGGGTGAAGTCAGTTTTGTTTTGTTTTTTTAACCATGATTAATCTGATAGTATGGTATAGTGTGGACTGCAGAAGAAAGACGCTAGAAGCTGAAAAACCAAAAAAGAAGCTGTTTGAATTGTCCAGAGCTAAGATTTTTTTTCTTGGAACATCCTTGAAAATGGACACTAAAATGGGTAACAGTGATATTTTGTAAAGAGAATTGACAAGATGTAGTGATAGATGAAGAAAGAAGTAAGTTCTCCAAGTACTCAGAGAGTTTGGATGGCTCCGAGGACGATGGAGTCACTGTAGGGAGGAAGGAATTTGTCTAACACTTTATTCTGTTTCATTCATGCAGTCTAATGATCTGATGGATAGGATCATGAAGGTAGTATCTAATTCCATGAAACTTTACCTTGTGTTTGAGAACTTTCTGTGTAGGAAGGATCACAGGTTTTTAAATAGCAAAGCTAGGGATGGGAGAGAGTTTGAATGAAAAATACAGAAAAAAAAACCCTATTTAACAAAATCATGCTGAATTTGAATGAAAGCAAATATTGTGCAAAGATTCTTACTTAGCCCACAAGGCAACTTTTCTTCCAGCGCTATGATATATACATATAAGGTATGGTAATTAGAACATTTGAAATTTACAGTGATGAAGATTAGGTAATTATTTTGAAGTACTCCTTTTCCAAAAGAAAATAGAGTGTTCTAGGATTATCATCAGGTAGGCTTGGATTTGGGGAATGAATAGGCTATAAGATTGGAAATGTGGGATTTGTCTAGACATACTGAGAGTCAAAATGTAGGCAAATCTGAACTACCACCACCACCCTCTACATCTGATCAAACCTTATGAGTCCCACGGGAGCTGACTTCTCCAGCTCAGAAGAGGCAATAGATGTAATGGAAGCAGCATAGACTTCAGACTCACAGACTGAGATTTAAATCCTAGGGGAGAATAAGCTGCTTCTTAGCTTTTAGTCTACTTATCTATAAAGTGGGAATAGTCAGTGTCTCACAGGATAGTTGTGAGGATTAAGTAAAATATAATTAGGCATGTGTGTATATGTCAATGAATGAATGCTGTGTTATAGTTCTTTAGATACACCTTCTACCTGCCAACCAGACTTGCTTTCCATCTAAAAGTCATGTGTCCATTAATTTTGCATCTAGGGATCTTGAAAGATGCTACATTTGTGATGATGACCGTTAGGAGTGATGATAACATTGATTTAATGATGATTACCAGAAACAAAATATTTTCAAAGGATTTACAAGTAAAATACGGTAGTTATGAGGGTCAGATGTTGGTGGGAATAGAAAAACAAAATTGTCCTTGATGGAAATGTTGTAAATACATAGATAGTAATGTCAAGAATAAAAAGGAAGTGAATCTAAAGAGCAAAACATGACTTTTCACTAATTGTAACTAACATCTCCCTTCCATTACACCAGTGAGAAGAAACTCATTACAGATGCCCTTAATAAAAATCAATTTCTGAAGAGACTGGATCCTCAGCAGATCAAAGACATGGTGGAATGCATGTATGGGAGAAACTACCAGCAAGGGAGTTACATTATTAAGCAAGGAGAACCAGGAAACCATATCTTTGTGCTGGCAGGTGGGTTTTACAGATTTGTCTAGTCATTATATAACAAACATTTGTCTGTTGTTTAATAACTTTTTGCAGACATTTATAAAAATGCAAAATGGTTTGCTCTATTTGTAGAAAATATAACAAATTGCGCTCATGAAATAGTAACATTGTTGCCCTAATCATCATAGTGATAATACTTAATATATCATGGTCCTCTAATCATCACGGGGATAACATTTACTGAATGCTTTCTGTGTCAAGTATCCTATTGAGTTCTTAATAGAGAGATCTCATTTCAACTCAGCAACTCTGTTAGACAGGAGCTATTATTTTTATGTTACTAATGTGGACTGTGTCCCAGAGAGATTGAGTAACTTATCCAAGGCCACGCAGCTCATTGTGGTGGGGGTTGAATGCAAATTTAAACAATCTGACTCAAGAGTCTGTACTTTTAATCACAGTGCTACTCACTCAACAATCACAAAAAAGTGTTTGAAAGTATTCACAGTACTTCTGGTTGTGTTGACCTTTTTACATTGTTGTACCAGGAAAAAGAAAACAATTATTTTTGTGACTCTCTAAAATGTTTTGGTAATATACCGATGATTTCAAAAGATAATTTAGGTACATTTAACCAACAGATGAATCAAATAGAATGCCTTAAGATTAAAACTGGTGTCTTATTGGGGGGGGGGTACTGGTAATTAGGTTTATTTTTCTAATTAATTAATTAATTTATTTTTAGAAGAAGTACTGGGGATTGAACCCAGGACCTTGTGCATGCTAGGCATGCACTCTCCCACTGAGCTATACCGCTCTTCCCAAGACCAGTATTTTTAGAACCATTTAAATGGCTTTCTCCATATATGATCACTTTAACATGCTTCCATGCTGGGTAGATTATAATGGTTAGATAGGCAAAGGATTTATTTCTCAAATGCATATCAAATGCATAATAAATCTTATAGTGGAATTCAACAAATTATTTTTTAGATATAGAGGCAAGAAATTATCTGAACAGGGCTTATGGTTATTGAGTGCCCTGTCAAATTCTGAACTGCCCCAACTCTTTGAGTTTTAGGGAAAAAAGTTAAGCTGGCTTGCCCAGATAGAATGGTAATCTGGGATGAGCTGTGGCCTTTTATTTTGCACTATAGGTCCTGGCAATGTAATGCTTTTATGACTTTTGTTTCTTTGAGGCCTTACATATGGAGCAGAAGTTGCCTGTCCAAAGAAATTAATAAATGTGTATTATTCTATTCATAGTGTATAAAAGATTGTTTTCTATATTTTGATTCTTTAAACATGCCAGTTTCATAATTATTGGTGTATTATTTGCCATATACATCTTTGTAGACATCCTTAAAATTATAGTCATTCACAAGCAATTCTATCCAAGAAGTGAATTATAGTCTTAATTTAGCCAAGCCTTCAAATTTTAGGGACAGGTGACCCAGAGCAACGTTCCGTCTTTCAAGTTTTCTGTTGGCCATTTCACTTCTATTTTAGTAACACGAGAGTATTCTGGCGAGAGAATGATCATTCCCTCTGGTCATTAAGTCAACCACTATTTATGGAACCTCCTAGGAAAAGGATGAGAAACTCATGTCAACCCATCTGGTTGCTTGCCAATAACTCTGATGAAAGGCTTGAGGAGAGAAGGGTTTGAACAGAAGTCAGCATCAATACAGCCATTAAAGTCAGGGCTATAGCACACATGGAAATGAAAATTGGGTGGTTTCTCAGTTGAACTGATTACGGTGTTATCTAAGAATTGAATTGTGTGATTTAACTGAGCAAATTAGTTTGTTACTTTAAAATCTCTGTTTTATGAAATATAGCATGAATAACAAAAGGTAAAATCATATTTAGCTTAAATTTTTGGTATTCCATATAACTGTTCAGTATTGCAAGTCCCATGAGCCATAACCAACTAGAAAGGAAACTTGAAATGCATAAGATCTACAATATCAACTCAACAGTACAACTAAGTGGTTTCAATGGAATAGAATTTAGTTGTAATGATTAAAAATTAAATTGTGTATCTAATCTATAAAATTCAGAGCCAAGACAGAATTTATTTCTTACTAGAATATAAGTTCTAACAGAATAAATATTGTCTCTGTTTTGTCTACACTATCTCTCTGGCACCTGGACTAGTTCCTGGTACAACATAAGTATTCAGATCAGATCTGTTGAATGAATGAGTGGACAGCGATGACCCGGAACTACTTAGTGGTGATTTGGAGAAAGGAAAGACTAATTCTTGAAGGGGAAGAGAAATGACCCCACCATATTCTTCCATTAAGAATATAGGTCTTTTTGCATATGATTTTGGTTAGGTAAGGTTTTATTTATTTGAAGAGAAAGGAGAAGCAAATTGCTGGGGCAAAAGAATTGTGAGGAAGTTGCCTCAAGTTCTGCCTCTTCCTTCCCCCAACCTTTGTTTAAAGATTAGTGTCAAGGACTCCTCTTCCTTTTCCTTTTTATGACTTTAATTTTTAGAGAGGTTTTAGGTTTACAACAAAATTGATAGAGAGGAACAGAGATTTCCCATACACCCTCTGCCCCCAACACATTCATAGCCTCTCCTGTTGTCAACTTCACTCACCAGTATGGTACTTTTTTTTTTTTTTAATCAAGGATGAGCCTACATTGATACATCATAACCACTCAAAGTCCATACTTGGTGTTGAACACTCTATAGTTAGGATAAATGCATAATAACATGTATCCATCACTATAGTATCATGAAGAGTATTTTCACTGCCCTAAAAATCCTCTATGCTCTGCCTATTCATCACCCACCCCTCACCCTTGGCAACCACTAATCTTTTTATTTTCTCCATAATTTTCCCTTTTCTATATGTTGTATAGTTGGAATCAGACAGTATTTAGCCTTTTCAGATTGGCTTCTTTCACTTAGTAATATGCTCAGCTTAAGTTTCCTCCATGTCTTTTCCTGGGTTAATATCTCATTTCTTTTTAGCACTGAATAATATTTCATTGTCTGGATGTACCACAGTTTATTTATCCACTTACCCAGTGAAGGACATCTTGGTCATTACCAGGTTTTGGCAATTATGCATAAAGCTACTATAAACATCTGTGTGCAGGTTTTTGTGTAGACCTAAGTTTTCAGCTCCTTTGGGTAATACTAAGGGGCACAATTGCTGGATTGTATGGTAAGAGTATGTTTAATTTTGTAAGAAACCACCAAACTGTGTTCCAAATTGTCTATGCCATTTTGCATTCCCACCAGAGATAAAGAGTTCCTGTTGCTCCACATCCTCTCCACCATGTGGTGTTGTTAGTGCTCCAGGTTTTGGCCATTCTAACAGGTGTTGGTATCTCATTGGTGTTTTAATTTGCATTTCCCTAATGATATATGACATGGAGCATCTTTTCATGTTTTTTCTTTGGTCAGTGCTAAAGTCTTTGGTCCATTTTTTTCATTGGGTTGTTTTCTTATTAATGAACTTTAAGAGTTCTTTGTATATTTGGTAGAACAGTCCTTTATCAGATGTATCTTTTAGGAAAATGTTTCTCTCAGTCTCTGGCTTGTCTTTTATTTCTCTTGGTATTATTTTTCTCAAGCGCTCTTCTTAGTGACTTCCTGTATTAATTCGTTGCAGTGATTGAGGGATTAGTCAACAAGCAAGGCATGGTGAAGTAACTTCCCCAAGGTCACACATCCAGGCAGGCTGACTCCAGGGTCAGGGCACTTCTCAGTTATTACAAGTTAGTCCTTCCGCCAGTGTGGACACCTCTTCTGTGTTTTCAAGACATGCAGTGATTGCTGTGTTCCTTGTACAAGAGAAATAGTTTAATGTGCTACATTTTTCATGAGGTAGAATGAATTTTAAGTAAAACACTTGCTTCAGGAAAAGAACTATGTAACAATGATAATGTTAACAATAGCTAACATTTACATGGCATTTACTATCGCTAGCCATTGTTCTATGATCGGTTTCTATAGTAACTTATTTACTTCTCACAACTGTATGAAATAATTATTATTAATATTATCCCCATTATTGACGAGGAACCCAGGCAGAGTGGGTAGCTCAAGACGAATCAGCTAACAGTGAGTAAGTGGCAGAGCTGGCTTCAGTCTGCCCTCTTAACTGCTTTCCTATAATGAGAATCATATCTTACGTCTATGTTTTGTGTACTTTCTGATTGTTTTATTTTTTTAAATTTATGGAATCTAGGTGGATTTTGATTATTTGTGTTTTCTTGCATCCTTCTTGATAGAGGGTCGACTGGAGGTGTTCCAAGGGGAGAAATTGCTATCATCCATCCCTATGTGGACCACGTTTGGGGAACTAGCCATTTTATACAACTGTACAAGGACCGCCTCTGTGAAAGGTAACAGGAGAGGGAATGCTGTATATTAAATAATTATTACACAATGGTAAAGATAATCTGTCATTATTGCATCCTGAGTCTTCTTATCTCCCGTTGTGCCCCATATTCTCTTATTAATAGAAATATTATGCTTATAAAAGGATTTATATTGAAGCACTTGTCTAAATGATTCAAGCTCTAAAAACCTGTCCATCGGATACCTGTATATAAAATATGATTATGGCTTTAAACAGAACTGATTCCAATGTTTGCTTTAGTTGCCACTTCACTTTTTCACTATGTAGACATTTGCCTTTGGCTCATCTAGAATGTTTGCTTTCTCTTCTCCATGAGGTTCTGACCATATTATAAGCCAGAAACATTAATTAAACCAATGAAAATGTATAAATATCAAAAAGGATATGAATTAATTAATGAGAGTTCTCATGCGTGACTTTTGGGATTACTTCCATTGCTTCTCCTTAGGGTTCTTATTTTTATTGACTTTATTCATGGTAGTATTAGGTTTTCTTCTGAATTACTTAGATGTGGTGTTTCTCAAGGTTTGGGACCAGGTTATGTGTGTTAGCACTGTTGCCGTATTTGATAAAAATGCAGATTCTGAGGCTCCACTCCAAACAATCTCTGACAGTGGGGCCAAGGGATTTCTATTTTTAACAAGAACGTCAAAATAGAGTATGAAAATGAATATATATATATTCACGTATCACTGAAGAATTGTGCTGTACACCAGAAATTGACACAACATTGTAAACTGATTATACCTCAATTAAAAAAATTAATAAATACAGAAATAAAAATAAAGAATGTCAAAATAATTCTAATTCACTTTAAAGTTTAGTAGACCAGAGATTTGGGTTTTGATGTACTTTTTCAGTTCTCATCACTCCTTTAAAAGAATATATTTCTACCATAATTTCATGTAGACTTTTTAGAGCTGCTACTTCTGCTCCTCTTTCTTTGTAGATTTTATTCTTGCTTTTAATGTCTTTCCTATGAAGAGGTTTTCTCAAAAACTGTCTTGCATAATCTCTTTGAAAATGATTTTATATATTTTAAGTAAAAGTAACCATAGAGATTCTTAAAATATATTGGCTCTCATTAGCAACAATGTCTAAACAACATAAAAAGGCATAAAAACATACTCACATACAGAGATCTTTAGCTTTCAGTTATCTAGGTATGAATTCTTTACTCTCTGAATTGACTGCAGGCTGGCTGGCTTTCTCTTGTATTGCATTGTATCACAGCACAAATCTAAAATACATCCTGATGATGCAGTGTATAATTAGGATTTGCAAACTAATTTTAATATCATCCCAAGCAAAACATAATTAGAAAGGAAATCTTTTGCTGCTCACTTCCAATCATGGCTTATTTCAAAGCCAAAAATGATTTTATAAAGTTGCTTACTCTTTACATCACTACTTCCTTCCATTTGCATGCTTAAATAATTCATTTTCCAAGATCTATCATTTTATGAGAGTATATGAAAAACTTATTGATGAACATTTTGGAATGTTTTCTTAATGGAAGAGCTAAACAATATTTTATTATTTTCTTGACTTTTCTAAAGCTATTACCAATGTTAAAACATGGGCACTAGATCGAGAGGTGTTCCAGAATATAATGAGAAGGACAGCTCAAGCTCGAGATGAACAGTACAGAAACTTCCTCAGAAGGTAAGAAAAACACATTGGCAGCGGAAAGAGCAGAAGATGGGGTAGCCAGATTGTGGGGATGTTGGTTTTATCCAAGTAATTTTTTTTTACTATAGCTTTTCTTATTTAAGCATTTTTCACATGATTCAACCAAAGGAGCAAAAGTATTCTCTTGCAGTATATGCTGCTGATATTAAATTATTAGCTTTGTTCACTGATTTATTTCTCTTGCTAATTTTGCCCTTCTATTGATGGAGTCATTGTATATAGTATAGAAAAATGTGCAAAAAATATCCTAAAACATTCACTTGGGTTTCTCAGTCGACTTTGAAATACGTCCTATAATTTAGAAGTAGATAGCAAAAGACAATCTTTCTCATATTGCTTTGCTTAGAATAATATTAAAATTAATTTCTTTTACTATCCTTATTCATTTTCTTTACCTGAAACATTTCCCTCATTTACATAGCCACACCATCTTCCAGATTACTATTACTTATAGCAGACTAACTTGCCCAAAATGTTATTATGCTTGCCATGATAACATGGATCCTTGGAATATACACATCTTGTCAACTGTTCTGAACCCCCAACAACTTGGACACATCAAGTTAAAGAGAAACAAATACCTATGTAACTGAAAAAGTCAGCTACGCGTTAAAAATTTTGTTTGGAAAGTTCCTCATTCAAACTATTTCTGTGTGCTTTATGGGAGGTTTGACAGTCTCTGAAGCTGCAGTACATCTTGTAATGAAATGTAACCGATGATAAGTGGTAGTAATACTAACATGTTCTGTGGTTCTCCAAAATAAAGTCTTAGGTCTTTTTAAGTATAGTGGTTTTTATCGTGCATAACTAGCCTGCCTAGCCAATGATTTTAGGGCTGTGCAGTGCCTAGCATATAGTGAGGACTTGATGAATATTGAATGAAGGCATTGTTAGTCAGTAGAACATTGCAGGCGTTAAGATTTCTCGTATGAACGCTTGCTGATCTAGTCTCCCGGACACAGTCAGAGCTTCTGGCAGAGAGCTGCTATAATGGCAAGCAGGTGCCTTGCCTATAGGCCAGACAGTGCCTTAGCATCATATTGTGGGGTCTACCTAAGTATAGGTAATCTCAAAAAAAGTTATAAAACATAATAACAAAATAAGCGCCATCATTCTAAGGAGTAGGAAGTCAGCCATGTTTTTGGAGCTCTCATTTGCACCCCCATGTCATTTCTTAGCCTTCCTTGGGGTATCCCCTCTCCTTGGAGTAATCTCTGTTCTGAGGTTCAGTGATCATACCCTTGGTATTCTTTATTATTTTGCCTATAGCTTCATTTAGCCTATTGTTGAGCTTTACAAAATAGGTGTCATTTTTGCAACTCAGCTTTTTTCCCACTCTTTTTTAAGATTCATTTATTTGGCTAATTTAGTCATTTCTCCTCTTGTAGAGTTCTCTTAAGTGACTCGACCACAGTGCATTTATCTGCTCTCCCATTGGTGGTGTTTCAGTGTTTTGCAGTTACAAACAATTCTTATACACTGGCTCCTGGCTCCATGCCTCCTGGTGCACGTGAGCAAGTGTCAGTCTAGAGCTCTCTTTTCAGAACTCAGACCTGATCATGTGTTTTTGGAGGAGCATCATTTTTTCCTTAGGGGTATCAAATTTGAAATGGTAAGAAAGAAGTATTCATCTTATAGAAATTCTATCAACAGTCCTGTGTGAAAAATGGGTAAAATAGAAGAGAAATTGCTTTAAAAGAATAATTGAATCACATTGATTGGTTAATCATATTGAGTGGAATTTCTGGGGGTTTTTTCAAATAAAAGTTTCAGTATTCTATTTCATTCTCTGTGTATTATTATCTGTAAAAATGTTCCGATTACATGCCTCCGGCTACCATTCACTTTATAAGACAGTACAATATGACTAATAATCAAAGATCATTTCCATGCTGATTCCTACCTTCCCTCCTAGATTCAGTCTTTACTTAATTATAAGGATTTAGATGAAAATCTGATCCTCCTCTGGAAGGAGGGAGCTCCTTATGCATGTTAATAAAAGAGATATTGAGATGTGGAGAGAAGCACATTTCTGCATGTGATTCACTTTGAAAACCAACAACCAATGTAAAATGTTTTTTTCCCAAAGAGGCAAAATTTCATTTTTTTCTTTTTATAGTATCTTACTAATTTTATTTATTTGCCTATAATAAATGTCTGTGATTAAATATAATTATATAATTTAAATGTATTTGAAATTCAGTTATTTATGGGTAATATATTTGGCGGTTTACTTTGGAACAATTAAAGGGCATTGTGTCTTTTTAAATGCATGCAAAGGTGTTTGAATCTACATATAGGTGTGCATTTCTAGTTTAATTCAGGAAGAGAATTAAATAAAGGTTTCTTTTAAAATTTTGTAGTGTATCCTTGCTGAAGAATTTACCTGAAGATAAATTAACCAAGATCATTGACTGCTTGGAAGTGGTAAGAAATCTTAAAGTTAAAAAATGCATTTCATTAAAAGATTGCATAATCTAGTCATTATTAGCACTGCACATTAAAAAGAAGGAAAAGATGGTGATCGCTAGTTCATGGAGACCAGGAACCTTTTACTATTGTGAAAACCCTTAGGTCAGCTCACACTGAATTAAGGGGGCTGGGGTGGGATTAGGGCACTCTTCTGAAATATATAAAGGAAAATTGGATTTGCATGTGTAAAGTGACATTTGACTTACGTATTTTAATCTTTTTCAGTGTATTTGAGAAAACCAATCTGCCTCACTCAAGAGGCATTTGATTTTCTGCAATTAACATCACAGTCCCTTAAAGAGCTCATAGTATGAAGGAGGTAGTGATGCCTAATTAGGTAATGGAGAAGAGAAAGGGTATACTGGGGCTTTTGTGATAGTCTCCTGAATCAGGCTATGAGACACTCCATACTTGAAAACTCCAGGCTATGAAAAGACATTAAAAAAAAACAAAACAAAAAAATCCCCCTGCGCTTAAGAAGCACTGTACCTATTTTAACATCTCGGGAAAAACAGCATATTGGAATGTGTTCAAATACTCATGTTAAGCATCACGCAGATGGTTGGTTCTAGTCCAAGACTAGTCAAGTCTTTTCGTGAATAATGCTTTTATGACATGTACCTTGGATTCTAATAATATGCAGTATGTGAGAACCTCTTCAGAGATTAATATTAAAAGTTAACCTCGCTCTAACTTTTTTGGAGAGTTAATTTCATTGAAAGCAAAATGGCTTTTGGGGAATTTAAAGGAGGTATGGAATAGTAAAGGAGTCGCATGTAGACTTTAAGCTTTTATAAAGCTGTTCTCAGTGGGAGACAAGACTAATTGTTGACAGATTCATGCTTCTGTCAATCACAATATACAGTGTAAACTAATATCTGTTGAGAAGGGAGTACTGACCATTTTATCCTTAAGTGTAAGTGACACCAGTAATGTTTCCATTTACAATTCATGGAGCCCATCCAGCAGTTTATCAAGGACAGGCCATGATGACACAGTGCCTGGCCTTGTGTCCCCAGAGCTTTCAGATATGAAGTCATTTTCAAGAGGGCTGCTTGCCCTGCACCTCTCGGGATTTTCTCAGTGTAACATAACCCAATCACAGATGTTACAAATTAATAATTCATTCTAATTTCTGAGTATTTTTTTTAAAGCTGTAGAGGCCCTATATTTTTTTGTTAACTGAGGAAATCTGTTTTTAATATAATACTAATAGAGTAGGTTCACCAGAGGGGAATTCCATGCTGACAGCAAATATTAAAATTTAGTGTCATTAAAAATAAATGGTAAATTAGACATATTTATAGCAGCCGCAGGCAACAGCTATAGAATATGTAGATGGGGGCTCAAACCTAGTATTAATTAACACACAATTTGAGTTTGAAAGTCTCATCTTTTAAAACCAGCCTAGAAAGGCTTTATTACATATTAGCATTTGCAGACAGCAGCACAGTATATAAAGGGCTCTTTATTCATACCTGGCAAACAAACGTGTCTCTGTAATGTGTGAAAATTCTCAAATTCGAAAGTGATTAACAAGGGAGTAGTGGGATCTATTTAGCGCTAAGAAAAGCACATAAATTGCCAGCAGAGGTTGGACTAATGACCCATCACCAGGGTCCTGACAACAGCCAATCACTAATGCATCAGAGTTATGACAGAGCACCCGCTGAGTTCCAGGACCAGCTGTCCCACAAACTGTCTCTATAATCTTTGAGAAAACAGACTGAGTCTGGTGTGCTATTTAGGAGTTGATTGGGGGTGGTTTTTAATTTTTGTGCAGGAGACGGGGAAGGGGGATCAGAATTTCCCATCACCAAGCAGTTGATCTGATGTGTCTGTTAAGACTTCATCTGTTGCACTCATAGACCAAATAGCCAGAATGTGCAGTGTTTCAATAGCATTTCTTGCTTCAGCTTAAATCACCCAGAGCATTCAGATCTAGAGGCAGACATCGCCTTTCAACCTCTTCTTGTGTTCTAATGGGAAAAGGAGAGTGGGAGTGGTATCAGCATATTCACTAGTGTGCCCTAAGAGTTAACTAATGACCATCG
The DNA here is from genome assembly GCF_048773025.1 of Camelus bactrianus. Lineage (NCBI taxonomy): Eukaryota > Metazoa > Chordata > Mammalia > Artiodactyla > Camelidae > Camelus > Camelus bactrianus. The sequence goes on along the minus strand of NC_133540.1, from coordinate 90,962,476 downwards.
TAAAACATAATACGGATTCAGAATGCTGTGTAACTACTGATGATAATGAAAACAATCATGTGACCTCCACACCTGGCAGTTGTGCAGTACGGAAGACCAGAGTGGAAGGAGTTTCTGTTTCCACTTGTGGTGATTGATCCAGGAAGCATGGGATTTGACTGTGTGGCTGACTGAAAAGTCACCTAACTCTCTGTTACAGAGATTTGGTATTTGACCCTCTGCCCTGCGACTCCTGTGTGGCATCTTTCATGAACCTGGAGGCGTAGCGGGAACGGGCTGGGGGTGGGGAGTGTGGCAGGTCCTCCTTGGTCAGATCATTAGCGGTGCTGCTTAAAAGGCAGATTCCCAGGTCCGACCTCACAGTTTTACTGGATCAGAAACTGGGATAGGGACCCAGAAATCCACATTTTATCATTTTAGCTATACAATTCTTTGGCTTATTAAATTTTGAGAAGCACTATTTAAAGTTATGAACAGAACACACATAGGTTAGGGTTTGCCATATTCTACCTTTTCATTCATGGATTTCTTATTTTTTTTTTTTAATCATTTGTTAAAAGTCTCTAGTCCTCCTTTCTTATAGTTCTTGCTAACACTTGCAAAAGTCAGAGGGGTTTTCTCACTGTAATGATTACATCCAGAACCATACAAAGTTGAGATAATTGTGGATTTTGCCAGTTTATGGACCAGTTAGTTAAAGGTGGGGCAACGAGGTGTTGTAGAAAGTTAGCTAGTCCAAAGTCTGGTGATTAGGTTTTATGGTCAAACCCCTGTTCCTAGCAGCTGTCAGTTAATTGTGGTGGGCATCAGGGTCTTCGCAACTGTAAAATAAGGGAGTGCTGGGTGGGTCCCATCTCTACGGGCTCTTTCAAGTGTTTCAATTACAGAATTCCACACAGTTGGCTCACCTTAAAAGGAATTTCTGTTGGTTTTCATTCTGTAGACTTTGGTTCCTTAGAAATAAGCAATCAGGTACTACTATGTTTTGCCTGAATGGTTGATAGGGTCCACTGATGTACGTGTGTTTGCTTTAAAGTTTCTAAAATGTTTTAACTATCATACTTGGAGAAACAAAACATAGTTGGTAACAGACCCAAATAACTGTATGCAATTTTTTAAACAATCAACTTAGGTATATAGTCACATGATGCAGAGTGTGTGTGTGTGTGTGTGTGTGTGTGTGTGTGTGTGTGTATGGTGTGTGTATCATACAGCTGATTGTGTATCATCAATACTTCTTTGCAATGAAGATTTCAAACCACACAGTAAAGACTCCAAGGAGGTTATAGGCTTGCTTCTTTGATTTGCCCTCCATCGCCTTGGATTTTATTTCTGGTTTTGTATATTCTATTACAGGCACTGAGGCTCTAGCATTTTGCTAGCTAGCACAGAATGAGCAGTTCTTTACATGAAAAACTCTTTCCATCTTTCGCTGTTGCTATTTGTGTAGTTTTCTTCTGATCTCTGCCTTTCAGTCTGCCGTGGAATTGATTTCCTGATTTTCCCTTCTTGCCATACACTAAGTAACCACTCTCGGTGTTTCTAAATATCATCTTTTAAAACAACTTTTTCAGACTGTGGATCACAACTCATTACTGGGTCATGAAATCAATTTAGAGGAACACTTTTTTAAAAAATCAGAGTACTGATCATAAGTATTGTTTAAATATGATTCAGTTTTATATAAATATGTGTGTGTACACTTGCATGTAGGTATTTGGGTGTACATGTAAAATGTATTCCTTACTGAATTCAGAGTAAAAACTGCTTGAAAACCGCCACCCCACAGGATAGGGTCTATGGCTTCTTGGTCCTCTAAGGGACCCCTTTGCAATGTAACACAGGACAGTAAACCACACTGTTTGCATGTCTCTTTTTGGTCTTGGTGACCACCCTGGCTAGACTGGCTGCTCTCCCCAGTTGACAAACACTGGCCAGTCTAGCATCGTAGCCAGTACTTACCACTATATATTTTTGGTCTGACCTACATCCATGGCCTTTTCTGATCTATGAAGTTACTGTCAACACACTGGGAGGTATTATTTATCTTCCTCCCATGGTTTTGGGTGACAAAGACTAATCCCTGGGAAAAACACCACTAGGAAGGTTGCCCCTTAAGAAACAGCAAAGCCCTTTCTCAGTGTTGCCTTTCCAGCTTCTCCTTTTTAACTTATCTGACTGGCAGGAGTTAAAGCTGCCCCTCTGTGAAGACCAGAGACTTTATAATAGCTGAAGAACAGCCCACCAGCACTTCAGGAATTCTCTAGATTCCTTCTGTTCCAAGTGGGTGATGGGGACTGAAATTAAGATGGGAACAGATCCAAGAGCAGACTGTCTGAAACAGGGAAGTCTCACATGACCCCGGCAGTTTTAGTAAAGAGAACTGAATGTTAGCTCTATGATGAAGAGCCCTGAACCGTGGTGTCATGGTCATCTCGATGGTAAAGTGAGCTTGTGTGTATGTAGTGAAGGCTTGTGACAGAGCTATAATGAGAAGGAGTAGAGTGCTGGAGTAAGCAGACTGTGATGGAAAAAACTCAAAATGTTATTTTCCGAGTGGAATAAAAGTGTGTTTCTTGCTCACGTAACAGTCCAGGGAGGCTAGGCCTGGTTAGCTACATAGAATTATTCAGGAACCCAAGCTGATGGCTACTCTGCCATCTTCAATACTGTCCCACTCCCAAAATCTCTCAGGGCCATGCCATTACAGTTTGGGGAAATGTATGAAGACACAGCCTTGGACCAGTGCATAGGCCTGGCATGGGCAGGACATACATTGCTTCTGCTCAGACTCATGTAGCTAAAAGTTAATCACATGGCCACAGTGAACAGCAGGGAGGCTGGGGGATGCAGTTTACCTGGATGGCTGTGTATTACTGTGGAAGACTTTGATGACCAGCTCACAGCCTCTTTCACAGAAATTAACAGTCACCAGGTGACTGTCTCACCTAGTCCTCAAACATCACTAGGTATGGTAGATCATACCATCTTAATTTTACAGAAAAGGAAACTGAGGTTCAGTATATTGAAATAACAGCTAAGCAAACCATTCTCATCTTCCTCCTTAACATGGTGATCATTATTGAGTATTTACCATGGTTCAGGGGCTTTCAGTTCTCCAAAAACCGTTGTCTTTAATTAGCTTATTGTGGGAGGCAGAAGGGACCCCCTCCAAAATGTCCAGACCCTAAACCCTGAAACACATGAGTATGTTATATGACATGGCAAAAGGAACTTTGCAGATTTAATTAAGGTTTGGGACCTTAAAATAGAGATTATCTTGGATTATCTAGGTGGGCCAAGTATGAATCATTCAGGAACACGCGCCCTTAAAAGCAGAGAGTTTTCTCTGGCTGCAGTCAGAGAGATGTAGCAGAAGTGGAAGTCAGAGAGATTCCAAGTACATGAAGAATTCGACGTGACCTTTCTGGTATTGAAACATAAGAGGTTCCATGCAGGGGCAAGAGAGAAGTCTAGGAACTAAGAGGCAGCTCCTGGCTGACAGCCAGCAGGGAAATGGGACCTTATTCTACAATTGCAAGGAACTGAATTCTGCCAACAACCTCATTAAGCTTGAAAGTGGATTTTTTTTCCCCAGAGGCACCACAAAGGAACACAGCCCCAATGACACCCTGAGTTCAGTCTTGAGAGACCCCAAACAGAGCAATCCGGTTGAGCCACGCCATGCCTCAACTCGCTGACCCACAGAAACTGAGATAACAAATGAGTGTTGTTTTAAGCCACTAAGTGTGTGTGGTTATTTATTACAGCAGCAATAAAAAAAAACTAATGTGCCTATCTTCTCTAAGTCCTTGAAAGTAAATATTCTTATTTAAATTTTCTGGATTGATGGAAGTGAAATTCAGAGCAGAACTGAGATTTGAATCTTGATTGCTATGGATTCAAAGTGCTTTTTCCCCGAAGATATTATGCTTCCTTCCATGAGATCTTGAAATGTCTTGTAAAATATACATAGTGCTATGTGAATAAAAGGTATGTTTATTAGTATTAGGAGTAATATTTATTCCATAAATGTAAATATGTTTTAAGAGTACAGGACCCAAAAATACTGAAATATGATAGACACAAAAGGAGTTTTGTTTGGATTTTTTCAAGTCTAAAAGAAAAACAAGAGAGTGCTATGATGTTATTTAAGCCTTTAAAAAAATTAAACAAGACCAGTTTTGTTTGTATAAGTAATTAAGAGATCTACTTTAGTTCTATGACTTTGAGACAATATCAAATTAAAGCAAAGTAGGAATGGACAGTTTTTTTATTTTCTAAGAGACTGAATTGCTCTTTTGATCTGACAGGTAGATGAATTACTTTTCCCTGCCCCTCAATCCTCTGATTACACACACATATATGAGGGAAACAAAGAAACAAGTGACAGTTTGGGGTTTCACGAGGATAAACCTACATTGATGAATGGAGTTTACAAGTGAAAAATTCTAATGTTGTTTTTCCGTGATGATAAATCTTTGGAGAGAATCTATATGAAAGAACTCCTTACTGTGTATATAGAATTTTCCCAACCATTGCTCTGCAAAGAATTAGAAACTGAGGTTGATGTTCCTCATATCCTTTTGGGGTTACATTTTCCGTTTACTAGGTAATGTTTGTCATTTTTCGAAACTCTAGACCCAGTTTCAGACTGTTGCAGATCATCAAAGAGTTTATATTTAGATTATTTTGGGGAAGCCTACCTACATATCAGTGATGACTGCCTGGTTCATGTCTTCAGTGTCCATGCCTGAAATTCATTATTCCAGGGGAATTTTTTTTCTGTGAAAGATAAATGTAAATGCAGATAATAAAGCAAGAGTCTCCTTAACTTTTCCATGGTTTGTGACTACAGTGTTTAAAAAGATCACAGTTACAATAAGCAAACAATAACAGAAACTGTGTGGAATGCTCATTTCAAAGACACAGGAGTTCTGTTTCATTTATGTCCTCATCTGAATGCCTCCACTGCATCTAACGTTTTCTTTTTCTCTCATCCCAATAGGAATACTATGACAAAGGAGATTACATAATTAGAGAGGGCGAGGAAGGAAGTACCTTTTTCATTTTAGCAAAAGGAAAGGTAAATATTAATGAAAGCTTACTTAAAGTAAATCAAAAAATTGTTTTGAATCTGTTTGCCATACACACAGCAATGTTCTAACATTGCAGCCTAAGTCCTCTGTGTAGAGCTGGGTAAAGGAGCTTCTGCTCAAAAGTCCTGGGACGGTTTGGTCTGAGCACTGGGTTTGGGGCCACAAGAGACTTGTGATGGGTTCCAGCTGAGATAGTAACTTCCTAGTGACTTTAGTCAGGTCACTTGACATTCTTTAGACTTGGTTTCATCGTGTATAAAATGACTGGATTATTTCTAACATCCCTTCTAGCTATGACTGTGTGATTCCCAGCCCAAGATCGGGGCTGGAACATTTTCCCATCCCACAGATACAACAGACAACAGTGGAGGAAAATGAACTAGGCAATTGAGGGCAGCAATGATCAGGCATCAAGCTGGAGAACAGTGTGGCTCAGAACTTCAAATTGTATACAATAGCTCAAGCTGATTTAGACGCTGATGAAAAGTTTACCCTGATGTAGACAACAGATCTTTTTCTTTACCTAGCTATTGAGTGGATAACATTTTGCCAGTTGCTCCCATGTTGACTCTTTACAATGTTCCTCGGAGACAAAAAGCATTTGTGAAAGATCGAAGTAAAGAATGAAATCTTGAGCACCTGTGTCCATAAACTGCCAGATTTTTATAAATGCTCTTTCTTCCATGAAAGAGTTTTATCATCAGAGAGTCGGGCACTGCCCTTTGTAAACTGGTTCGTGGTTGAACTTTGAACTAGGCCCCCAGTGATGGGAAAAAAGTTAACAAAATAGTTTTGGAAACTTTTCAACACTCAGAAACGCTTTTTATCATTTCTTACCAACTTAAACCTCATGTTTTGAAAGAATTCTGCCTGATAAATAAATTGCATTTATTATTTAAAAAATTTTTAATTTATTGTAACTTTCATAAATGCTAATCAGAATTTCTCACCAATATGAAGCGACCTTTCTTCCCATGTTGAACTGGAATAATTCTAGCCACAAGCAAGTAATGTTGAAGTTTTTGTTTGACTCTCCCATGCGGGCTCTTAAACCGTCACATTGAGCCTCTTGTGAGACTTGTGGACCCTCCTCCAGATCCACAGTTTGTATTCAGTTTTAGAGAGTCCGCACGAATCAACAAGTCAGTTGTGGACACTGGGTTCAGAACTCCTGATACTCAGTCTTATTCTTGATTGATTTGTCAACTGTATTTGGCTTTTTGGAAAAATAAAGTTCCCATAGGATCATTATCATTTTCTTTGACCATCCTTAGGAAGGAGTAACTGGATTCACATAGCAAATTTATTAACTTTGGGAGGTGAAGTTTGTATGGAGAGGCTTCTTCTTGCAAAAGATGGAGTCATGTGATCATGTTAGGTGGCAGACTTTTTTAGTCCATCCAAATGAGTTGACTGTAGTTAGATTAGTCTAAATGTAGTTGACTGTAGTCTTAACTACTGAAATATTGAAGCAAAGACTTGTCTCTTTCCTTGTTCAGTCAAGTTTATGTAGATCTGGAGGGACTGGTTGAATGGATATGTGTTTAGATTCTCCTTTACTTCTTCTCTCTCTCTTTTTAATTATTTGACATCATTTAGGTAAAAGTCACCCAGAGTACTGAGGGCCATGATCAACCACAACTGATAAAAACACTGCAGAAAGGAGAATACTTCGGAGAAAAAGCTCTTATCAGGTGAATCTATGAATTTATAGACTATACTTAATAATAATTCTTTGGTTGTTTGCACATATACCTACTCATTTGGAGCTGTAGAATGGAGCTACCAAACTGATGGCAGCCATTATCTGGAAATTAAACCAAAATTTTACACTGACTTCTAAAAAAATTCATTGTTAAATGGGAGATAAGTTTATTAATTTTGTATAGGAAGAGATTTGGAAAGTTTTAGTTTGCTGGTGAAAATAAAATTGGTGTTCCAAAATAATAATTCTAATAATTTTTGGTTTAAATGAGAGTCAGAGAAAGAAATTGAAGACATGAAAACTAGAATTTTCCTGTAAGAGTTTTTATATTATCAAGTTTTAAAATGTTGCCTTGCTTTATTCTTTTAAAAATTATCAGATAATGACTTTACATATTCTTTGTGCTTTTAAATCATTATGCCAAAGGTAATATTTTCTTAAGACTTTTTATCAGCTCACTTTGCAAGTTTTAGAAGCAACTCAAAATAGTGTATTTAAAGTTTCTCCCTGAACCTTTGGCCTTTTGAGGTATGTGTTTATTTACTGTTTGATCTAACTTATAGGAGAAACATTTATAAAGATTAACCAAGTAGCACAGGAGACACTATGTGCTTCTTGGAACTCAGAACACAACCTCAAATGTGAAAAAAAAAATTTCTTAAATATACATAACCTTATAAAGTTAGAATTTTGAGCAACACACTTTTTTTGGAGTCATATATGTTTTTAAATGAATACTTGAAACTATTAAGAAATCACTTAAAATTTATGCTATTACTAAATGCTTTTATTTCATATCTTTGCTTGTAAAAATAAGTAGTATTTCTGTTCATTTTTCTTCCTTTTTAATTTTTGTCTGTGAAGCCCCAGTTCTGCTGATTTACATGTCAGGATTACATTAAATACAGAGCAAAGAAAAAGTGTTCATAAATTACCTGAAGACAAATTTGATTATTTAAAAGTCATATAGCTTTTATTTTTAAAGAAAATTAAACTACTTAAACTCAATAAGTGAAGTTATAGCTATTTGGTATAAAAAATTGAATTTAAAAACAAGTTGAGTTTTTGTTTCCCATTTTCTAGCTGGTAATGAACTTGTTTCAATAATTGGGAAATGGTCCTTTTTTGTTTATTTGTGACAGAATATGAATACATTCATGCAATATAATCGTGTAATATCATTATTCAAAACTTCAGTGTATTTGTTCTTAAAATTAACAGATTATTTTTCTCATATCTCCAAGCAAAACAATTAGTTTGAAAGTGCAGAGAACTTTATAAATGTACTGTAGACTCAAAATAGCTCTTGAAAGGAAATATGCTGTCTGGTTATGCTGGATCTGAAATAATTTATGTTCTATGTTGCAGCTAGCCAATTACAGTGTTTTCCCATGAGAAACATGACAATTTACATTTAATAAAGACACTCATTCCCCAAAGCATTTAAAAGCATAGAACTAAAATCTATGAGAAAGAGAGTTGGATACACATATGTTTACATTTTTGTGCATTTTTACGCTATCACTTTTTAGGGCCGCTGACTGTGACTCAGTATTCTTTACATTCTGTGTATTTCCATGACTCGACATTAAACAGGCCCAGGAGTTCTTTCGGCATTTTGTATGCAAAAATAAATTCATGGTACTTAACAGTTATTATGAAAAAAAATATGTGTATTTGTAAACCTCTAATACTCATAAACTTTTTGTAGAGGATATTCCTAGTCAAAATCATGACACTGGCAAGTGAAAGGGTTGCTTTATCTCTTCATTTTTGAGCTCACATATCAAATAGTTGGCCCATATCCAAGATCATATCCATATCGATATCTACACATACCAGTTGAGTATAAACTACCCAGCTCCCAGCTCAAAAACCCATTAAGCTGAAATGTTTTCACCAATGTCTTCTAGCAAGGACCCTGTAAACTTGGGAGGGACTGTGTTAGAAAGTCTCTGGATGCCGGCTATGTGGACAGGGGACTTCTCTGCACTGAGAGGCGGGCTGCCAAGGTTTTCCCTGTCCTACCACTAAGGGAAGACAAAGCAACTGTATACTTTGCGTGATGCCATTTTTGACGAAGTTGCTTAGAGCAGTCCTCCTGTGCTTACTGCTCCAGGTTACCTTAAATGAATCTCAGAGCACTGGGTACCACATGGATGTACCTTTTCTTCAGGGTCTTTAGTTTGTAATTAATAGAAGGATGAAACTAATATAAATAAAGTTCTCTAAAGAAAGATTTTACCCAGTGCTTGACTCGTTGGTATTCATCAGGTAATTAAATATATTATGATTAGATCATATGTCATAATTCTTCATATCTAAGGTATCAATTATAAGATGCATTATTATATTATGTACCCCCGAGAAAGACAATTACACTATGACTCATCGTCAGTTGTAAGACATGTGCTGATTTCAGAGATTGTAATGGAAAATACACATCTTAGACTATGAAATAAAAGATTTTAGATTTACCTAATTCATTGGGTGATATGACATGAAAAACACTTTCTTTGGGTTTTATTTTTGATTGGTTATTATATGTAATTACTTCAATGTTTTCTTATAAATGTCTTTGATCGGGTAATTTCAATTTTGGCTGCTTTTTAACTAGCAGTTCCCGTTTGATCAAAGACCTATTTCATTTGGGCTGACGCAGAGCACAGAGTGAAATTCCATACACGGTTGCAGTCACTGATTTATGTTCCCAGTGCAGTTACCTTCTCCTCTGGATTCCTTGTGCACTTAACCTTTATTAGGACACATGTCCATGCTTTTTTTTTTTTCTTGGAAAGGGGTGGAGTATATATTATGATGTTAAAAAAAGGCATAATCTTTGGAAGGTTTAAGTGATGATGTTTCATGCAAATAGCAGGTTCCCTAATAAAAATGGATGTTTAATTTCTCACTAGAAAACTGACTTTCCTGTTTTTGTCTGCAGTGAAGATGTCAGGTCAGCTAACATCATTGCTGAGGAAAATGATGTCGCATGTCTGGTTATAGATCGAGAGTGAGTATACTGCTGTTGTTGGAGAATGCAGGCTTCTGCCACCTTTGAAGACTTGGCCTTCTGTTACTCCAAGGGCCATCTGTCTTCCCATTCATCACTACTTGGAAGTGCTGGCCAATCCTCAGCTGCTAGTACATTCTATTAAAATTCATGGGAAGGAACTGGGCCTTCTGATCTGAATCTGTCTGTGGCAGTGGCAGATGCTGGCAGGCTAAATATTTTGTGTTCAAAGTTTGTACATAAATATCAGCAATAGACTGATTTAAATTCTGCATCTTCCAGAGAAATAAGCTTATTAGTACTCATGTATTTTTTTCCATACAATATACTGAGCAATTTCATAATTTATTCCTAAAATGCTCTAAGCAGTCAGAAATATTTTTGAACTTCTCTCTCTCAGACAAAATATAAAATGCTCATTAGCTATATGTATTTCCAGAGAAATCTGAATTTAACATTTGTGGTAATTTGCAAGAGATGTGCATCAATATTAACCTCTAAAGGTCTTAGGTTATTTTTCAGAATGTCTCATTTTGTGTTGTTAAATCCCTTCAGATCATATTTGAATCTGACTCTTCGGATCTCTTATTCATCAGGGGGATATTTGTTGACTAGATATAATTAAGGAATTCTGCTATACCAAACCTAGGCCATTATCTGAGAAAAGTCATGTGTAGCCAAACAAATAGGACATGTGCTTATGAAATATTAACTAAAAATAGTCAAATGATGACAAGTATCACAAGAGAGTATGCAACTGATTGCTAATTGAATACACCATTTATTGAACATAGAATCATAGAGATTTAGAGCTGGAAAGAACCTTGGAATATTAAAAAAAATTTTTTATTATGAAAAATTTCAAACATATTAAAAATAGACAGGTCAGGATTATAAACCCCATAATACAAGTTCAACAATTATCAATTAACCCTCCCTGCCTTCACCACACTATGTTCAAGGAAATTCCAAACATAAAGTTATTTCACTGATAAATTTTAGTAGCATCTCGAAAAGCTAAGTATTATTTGTAATACATGACCATAGTAATATAACATACCTAAAAAGTTAGCAATTATTTTTTATTGATTATTTTGAATTGAAATATAATTTACACCTAACATTATATTAGCTTCAGGTGTACAACATAATGATCATATATATATACATATATATATATATATATGTGTGTGTGTGTGTGTGTATATATATATATACATACACACACACATATATATATGTATATCGCAAAATTATCACCACACTAAATCTAGTTAACATGCATCGTCAAACATAGAACAATAATTCTTAGTATCACTTTGAGTTACATTAATACTTCCCTTACCAATAAGAAAAGTAAGTCCAGGTCAGTTAAAGAATTGCCCCAAAAGTGACATCTGTGATTTCATATGAGATGCCCAGGTCTTCCAGTTCCTTTCAGCATTCTTTCCATCATGCCATTTGATTTCCATAGCATGTGTTCAGAAAGAGAAGCAATCACAACGCAGTAAAATGAGGAAAGTTTTACTTTAAATTTGTAAGGATGGAAATGGGACGTGAAATAGGAGTTTTCTAGGCAAAGGAAATGTGGAAGTCTCTCCAGGTGAAGTACAACTTAAAACAAAGCATCAGGCTAGAAAGTGCAAAGTATATTCAGATAAAGGAACCCTTTGGATGACAGCTCTCAGATGGAAAATATATTGGTATGAAATTGTCCCGGCAGTGCATTGTTTTGTTTATGAAAAATATATGCATGCACTGAACAGCACTAGCTGTGTGATAAAATCTTACAAATGGCTCCAAAATGCTAGGACTAAAAATATGGTAGAAAGGAAGAACTCCTTCCCTTTTTCTTCATTGTAATCACATAACCAAATATTTGTATAGTATCTCATGACTCCACCATCCATGAAGAGGATGCAGTGGTTATTTTAGAGCCTATAAATTATTTGGGAGTTTATAATTTTAAAATGCTTAAATGCACAGAGTTGAGATTCCTACACAAAGTGTGGTCGTGTTAGGCACGATGAGACATAAAAAGTTACATGAATTTATTTTATGAGTAAGAGGAGCAGACTATCACTCTTTACTTCTTCTTTCCTAATTCATTATTTTTTTAAAAAAATACGTATTTGAATGTTACAGCTAGAATGTTGTAGCTGTTTAAACTTGACCTTAATTTGTGGAGAATTTCTAGAGATTTGTGACACTAGTGTCACCTACATTAAAAAAATAAAATTTGTTTACAACAATACATGAATTAGTTTAATAGCAAGCAAAACTATGGTGACAAATAGAATAAATAAAATCAAAACAAATTAAGAGAAGTATTTCCTTCTACTTGAAAACTTCAGCCGTGGGAAATTTGAAATTGCATGACAAGCCTGTTTTGTTTCTCACTACTGTACGGTCAACCACGGATAGTCCACAGAGCAGGGCAGAGAAGAGTGGAGTGTAGATCTGAAGGGGGAAATGGAAAATACCCAATACAGTAAAATACTAATGTAAGTATAGATTGGTGGTCAGTTACAGGTGGGTAGAGGTCTTCAGGGTTAGGCAGGCAGTAAGTGGCAACACGACACTAATGAGGTGGCTCTGATTTACTAGCATTAGGTGTGTTGACATAAATTTTCATTCCTTTCATTTTGCTCTAGCCAGGAGCTTAAGATTTACTGAGATGATTGAAGCATGGTTTCTAGAAGGTTGCTATTTTATAGGAGGGAAGAGAACCACCCTAAAAATCACCCATCAAGGAAGGTTGTCGAGTGTGGGGTGCAGGACGCATTGGAAGGATAATCCAGAAAATATACTTCTTTGGTGAGGAAAGGGATTATTTTTTCTCATGGGCAGTGCCCTGTGTAAGAATTCCCAGAGACAAGGGACTTGGGAGAGTAGACGGGACACGTAACAAACCTGTGATCCGTGAGGTCAGGAGGGTCAAGGGAATATGATGGCCCAGCCTCACCCAAAGAATTAGTAAGTTAAGGTAAAAAGTTTGGATTTATTTATGAATGGATGTGAAATGAGGAGTATTATCTAGGGACAAAGAAGAGATACTTTTTATCCTTGATTTTTAAAAATAAAGAGCTCAATTTGATTAAGCAAGGTTAGAAAAATGGGTAAGATATGTAACTTGTAGATTCAATAAACAGATCATGTAGATTATTTCCTTTACACTGTCTTCTTTAAAATGAAAAAAAAAAAAAAAAAAAAAAAGAACAATTTTTGGTAAACCTGAACCACAATGCGGAAAACTACAGAAATGTCTCTTCTCACTGAGAGCCTCCTTGCTTTCAGAAACTCAAAAGCTCAATCATATAGCTTCTAACAATTATTCTACCTGTGATGGCCACTTAATGTAACATAAGTTATTGAAAAACAGTTTACAAAGCTGTGAATAACCATACAATTAATGTTTTCTGAATAGCTTAAGAAGAATGGTAAGTTACAATGGTAACTATTCGCATTGAGGGTTTTTTTTTTTTTTTATTCATTTAGAACATTCAACCAAACAGTTGGGACTTTTGAAGAACTCCAAAAATATCTTGAAGGGTATGTGGCAAACCTGAACCGTGATGATGAAAAAAGACATGCGAAGTAAGTGGAGGAATATTTTCTTAAGCCGGATGTGACTTCTGGCAGTTAATGAAGGGGACTGAGGGGCGTGGTTTGCTGTGCAGTAACTTTTAGTGTGTTGTCACTAGAAGATTTAGGGGAGTTCTTCTATCTTCTCCTTCCACTAAAAGGATACCACTTACCACTAGGATGGATATCATTTTAGTCTATAAATAGTGTTTCTTATTTTCGGCGATGAGTAGTAATGTTAAGGGGACGATATCCTGATAAGAGACCTTGGGAAAGGGCGTCTGTACATTGACTTGTGACCTAGCTCCGAAAGACATTAGTTCAGAAGGGAAGCCCCTCTCGCACATGGAACTCAAACAAGAATGCCAAGGCACTAGCATAGTCCATTCATTCTGATTCCAGATAAAGAATAATCTAGAACTAGAGCCCAGGTTATTTCAAAATATAATGGAGTTTATTGCTCAGGGGTCCCAAATACAGTAATACTGATGAAAAATGTTTTGTTTCATAGAAAAAAACCTGCTTTCTAAAATTTAAATTATTTGAGAATATTTTGCTAGAATATTCTGTAGAGTGAATACTTAAGCATGTATTTACTAGATAGTACCATTAAAGCTTAAGAGTCAAAAGTTCTAGAAAACACTTGTGTTAAATTAGAGCATTCAACCAGAACTGCATAGAGTTTGTTTTTGTTTCTCTTTTTGGCAAGGAATATATTTGCAGTTTTTATGCCAAAGGCCTTTTGTAATAGAACAATTTATAAATATATAATCCCAAGCAGTGAACTTTAACTAAAGGAGGTAAATGAGCATCTCCAAGTAACAATATTTAGACATAAAATAAGGAATGTATTTTTCATGTTTCACAAAGCAGTTGTTCTGGTTCAGCCAGGGACCTTCGAGGTCTGACAGAAAGAGCGAAGGAAGCATGGCGGAGATGCTGTGTGGCTGTTTCTTGTATGTGCGACAAAGGCAAAGGCTCTCCAGTCTTCTGGATTTATTTCCTCTCATGACTTATTTATTTTTTGTAAAATGCTTTATTGAGATGTATTTTAAATACCACACAATTCACTCGTTTTGACATTTTGTCCGTTTTTTATTGTGTGCGAGTGTGTTTGTTTCATATTTGTATATTCTGTTGCTTTTCTCCCCAGTTGTAACTGAATCTGATCCTGTAAAAGCTGAGATAGTCTTTATGGCAACTATGGGCAGTAATTACTGGCAGAAAGAAGGCTGTTTTAAGGGTGGAATTTCTGTGTGTTGTGAGCCTTGCTTGCCTGGAGGAAGGTATATAAAGTTTCTCTTCTCTCATACAGGAGATCCATGTCTAGCTGGAAGCTGTCCAAAGCACTCTCTCTGGAGATGATTCAGCTGAAGGAGAAGGTGGCCAGATTTTCCTCATCATCCCCATTCCAGAACCTTGAGATTATCGCCACACTGGGCGTTGGTGGGTTCGGAAGAGTTGAGCTTGTAAGGGGTTTACGTTTCAAGCATCTGAGAGAAGCCTTTTGACTTTTTTTGCTTTATATTCCAGCGTCTCTTGGAGGAATATATGCATTGTTATTGCTATCTAAATGTTGCTTTGAACTGAAATTGAGAAAGTACACTTTTCACTCTGTTGCATAATAGCAGGTCTGTGCTAGTAAGTAACTTGTAATAATACAGCTGCTATTTCAAGCTTTTCACATGATGTCCTTTTGCGAATTGTTTTCTTGATGGCAGTTATTGGAGAATGTACCAAGTAACCATTCCCAAAGGCTAGAAAACATAAAATGTATTTGCTAACAGCAAAATGTATGTATACAAACACTCACGATACATTAACTATATACTAAAGAAAAGAAGAATGTGTCCAGTGGAAATGCCACAGAAATGAAATCTTTCATATCATAGTTCCATTTCTTAAACAACTCCCCTACCATGTCTATATTTGGCTTTCATTATCCTATTTTTGGCTTGCTCAAAATTTTCTGAAAAACAGAAAAGAAGCAGAATTGCAAGGGGATGTTTGAAGAGCAGCCTTCTGTAGTGCTGATCAGGACAGCTGGGAAATTACGCCTGATTTCCGCTGCATCTTCCACACCACCTCTTCTTTGAGCTTGAGAACCAGCTTGTAAGGAGTAGCAGAGCGGGGCTGTCAGATCAAGTGCTCTGAAGCAACTGTCGAATGGAGATCTGTGACCTTACTGGGTAGAGATGGCTCTAAACCCTTGGCAATTACCCAGCCCTTCTTTGCCTCACAGATTTGTAACGATTCACTGTATATTATTAACCTTGGGAATGGTGCTGACACCTCCATCTGCTGGATGGCCTGGGTGTGAGCGGATCTGAAATGCTGCTGGAGATGCTGACCAGTTCACACACACCCAGTCCATACTTCATCTCTTTTGGGTGAGAGAGGAAGAAACGAGTTCTTAATAGGCCAAAAAGTATTACTAATGTTTCTTCCACCATATGGAGAGATAAGGGAGAGATCTATCTGCTGTATTTTCCACCAAACTCTTGGCAAAAGGATTGAATTGACAATGCTGAGCTTTGTTTTTCATATAGTTAAATAACAATAATTGAAACAATAATTCTGCCATTGATTGAAAAATCGTAGGCAGTACTAATGGCAAATGTGAACAAAATATGGGGTGTGATCATTTCTGCACAATGTCATTATTTGTCAAATATAGCGTATTATGGAGTTTTAAGCCTCTCTGAATAAATATTTATTAAAAATTTTTAAGTTTTCTTTTAAGGGAAAATTCTGTTCATCCATCTAGAGCAGTGGTCTCCAACAGAACATTCTGCACTGATGGAAATGTTCTGTATCTGCATGTCCAATAGGGTAGCCACTGGCTAGATGTGGCTGGTGAGCTTTTGAAATGTGGATAATGCAACCGAGGAACTGAATTTTTAATTTTGATCAATTTAAAATGAAATAACCTCATATGACTAGTGGCTGTCATATGGGATAGGGCAGATATACATTTTGACTTAAAATATGTTTCACTTTGAATATCAAAGAAGTGACTATTAAGAAAGAACAATTTGGGGGCAATTCTGGCCAAAGTTTTTCATATCACATACTCCAAACTGAAGAGATTTCTAAACTTCATTCAGTCTTCTAACTGGAGTATTTTTCTTGTTTCAACACAAGTATTTTTAGAACCGTGTTCCAGATATGTGAACTCTTGGGGAAATTACATACAATAAAAGGGAAGTGTATACGCCTGAATAAGATTCAGTTCCCAGAAGGATAAGTGGTTAGAAGCTTCCATACTATTTAAATGTGAAAGAATTTGAACTCTTACTAGTCAACATGTTTTACATAGGCATGATAAACTTTTTCTGGTAGGTTCATTTTGAGGGCTTGTTGCCTTCTTACCTAGGTTAAGGTGAAAAACGAGAACGTTGCTTTTGCCATGAAGTGTATAAGGAAGAAGCACATAGTGGACACGAAGCAGCAGGAGCACGTCTACTCAGAAAAGAGGATCCTGGAGGAGCTGTGCTCGCCCTTCATCGTGAAGTAAGTGAGGGCTTCCCTCTCAGGACTTAGGATCGCAGGCTCTTCTGCTGAGCGTTTCCCTGAGAGAAGGCAGAAGAGGAAGAGGAGCCCCCTCTCTGCATCCGCCATCCCAGTCACAGCAACAACACATAAAATGTTCGCAGTTTGAGGTCTGAAGTCAAGAGCCCAGAGTTTTTATCCTTGGGTAAATCTCAGGAAAGTGTGTGTGTGTGTGTGTGTGTGTGTAGTGAATATAAAATTATTGTGGGGATAATTTGAACTGTTTATTTGAGCTGCAGAATTTGGGAAGCAAGAATTCATTCAGAACCCCTCAGGAAGCGTGCTGCTTCTGAATTTCTGCGAGAAGTGGCGTCTGGGCACCTGTGGGTTCCGAGGAGCTGGTTCCTAGTGGTGCCTGGATGCCCAAAGATCCACCTCCTTATAATTACTGTTCTTTCTGCATTGATCACCAGAGTTTGGAAGAGAAATATGTTATTCTAGGCCATGGCTCTCTCGTGAATTCATGGGTTAGCAGTGTAGGTCAGTTAACGCATATATTTTCATACATGTCTTAAAGCCCCAGAGTATAGCTTTAGAGATTTCTGGGTGATGTAAGGTGCCTCTTTAATGAATAGAATTTATACTTTTTGATGAAATGCCCTGAGAGACTCCTTCTGCCTGTCCATATTCTCAGACCTATTTCTTTTCAAGATTAAAAAAAAAATCTGAACCCAGGCAATGCTGGCAGTAGAGTCAGCCAATTATCTTTATATAAATTATGTGCTCCCCCTGCCTTTTTAAACAATAATTCATTAAAAACTATCAAGAGCAGCTTCAGGGTGTGGATTAGATTTTATTCATTTTCTCATTCCCAGCTCTTTGCAAAGGACCTGGCATATAGTAGGGCAATTATACTATTAAAAATGAATATTAATGACATTTATTGTTGAGAAAATAATATGTGCCAGGCACTCTTCTAAAGCAAAAATTTTTAAAAATCTTATATATAATATGTTAAACATATTTTTTATTTATATTTATTTCATATATTATATGTGTAAAATATATTAAATTAATACATATAATCAGTATGTAATCAAGTGAAGATATGTATTTGTTATGATCCTCATAACAAAACAGGTAAATGTTAAGATTGTCCTTGTTGAGCAGGAACAATGAGAAAACTGAAGTTGCTTAGTTCATAAACGGTTGATCAGGGATTCAACCCCAGGCAGCTTGGATCCAGATCCCACCCAGAACCACTTACTAGGTCACTTCTGCTGCCTGTACGTGAGATAGCTGTTCTGTCACCTGCATTAGCCTGGGCATGGTGCTAGGGAGAAAAGGGCATCTCTTGAGTAAGACCCAGAGATTGCTTTCACCCAGCGCTGAAATACGGTATGTTGCCCAGAACCCACATCAGGACTGAGGCTGTTGTTCTCCCAGCTTCTGGGAGTGCTGCCAGCTGAGGCATCTAGCTCAGGCCCTCTCTGGCCGGTGCTCTAAAGTGAAGAGAACCACCTTGCCAAGACCATACTCATTCTCCAGGTACATCCTGCATCCAGTGATGGCAGAGCTCCTGGAAGCCGAAGCTTTTGAAAGACTAGATGACAGCACAACCCCTCCTCTATCCAAGTCTACTTCCTTCCTTCACCGTGGGTGTTGGTCCCAAGAGCAGTCCCCATGAGAAATGCTTAGGAATGTCTGTCTCAGTCTATTTCCTGAGACCAACTAGAGGAATAAGACATGGGCGTGAATGACTGTTATGCAAGGCAGATCTTAAAGGAGACTATGCAGAGGTCTCTGGGTTTTGGAAGGAAGGATAGGCCATATTTAATAGGTGGGATAAGGATCTGCTTTATCGGGAAGGTGTTGAGAATGGCTAACACTTATACAGTGAAACTGAAATTAAGAAGTTCAGTTTGTGGGTAAAGGGAGGGAAGTCCAAGTAAAGGGGTCAACAGGAGAGAAAGCAAGGGAGGAGGAGAGATCAGAGCATCAGGGGGAAGCCAATATCGCTGTAGGATGTTTGGAAGGAGATGAGGACCATTGTCCAAAATGTTACTGATGATGCTCTTAAGCAACTTTAAAGATGTTTTAAAACTAGATTTCTAATAAGAGGCGTCTTTTTATTTGTCTTCACAGATTGTATCGCACTTTCAAGGATAATAAGTATGTATACATGCTTCTGGAGGCCTGCTTAGGTGGGGAGCTATGGAGTATATTGAGGGACAGGTAATGAAAAAGGTTTATAAATCATAACTTTTGTATACTCACATCTGGTCTAAAGGATGCACTATTCATGATCATTTAAAGAGACATGAAAAGGGGAGAGGGTATATAGCTCAGTGGTAAAGCACATGCTTAGCATGCATGAGGTCCTGGGTTCAATCTCCAGTGCCTCCATTTTAATTAATTAATTAATTTTAAAAAATAAAGAGACATGAAGAAAGTCATTAAGAAATGAGTCTAAAAAAATGTTACCACTTGATTAAAAAAGTAATAGCGACATTTTCTTAGCTAATATTATAATCACATAATAGGCATCATGTAAGGCAGTCATTGTCATTCTCGTATTAAAGATTAAAGGAGCCCAGGCTTCAGGTGTGAACCATCTGTGTCACGTGGTTAGTATGAGGCAGAGTAAGGATAAACCCGGATGTTACTGATTCTGAATCTTGAGAAGGGAGATGAAGGAAGGGTGGGGAGTGGGGAAGCCCTGGCTGGAAAGCAGAGTGAAGTGTCTGCAAAGATGCTATTATACAAAAAGGGCATTTTCCATACAGTCAGAACCACAGGTATTTTCTGAGCTCCACCTACATACAAGGCTCCATAGTACAGTATGGGTGTTTCCTAAACCATATAAACTTTTATAACTCGAAGTATAAAAAATATAGTTTTCCTCCAGTGGATTTAGATTTGATTTCAGGAGATAATGTAACCTGCAGTTTTAAAACATTTCATTATTTAATGTGAGAACTAAATATGATGAAGTTGGCTATTTGTAACCAAATGTCCAATAAGTATTGTGAATAGTGAGCTCAGAAGAGAGGAAAGATAGAAAAATGTGATGGTCAAGGAAGGACTTGAGCTGAACTCTAAAGATGACCAAAATGTGGGAAGGCAGAGAAGAAGGGAAACGGATGTAAGATACAGCAGGGAAGTTGGGTTATGATTAAGTCTCTTACTCGCTGACTAAGAGCAGAATTTAAATAGAAGATGAGGGCAGTGGAAGAGGAGATGGGAAGGTAGCTTTGCATTAGGTTGTGGAGGTTAATGCCGAGCCAGACACTGAGACAGCATTCCCTGGGCCAGTGCTTCTCAGCTCTGGTTTCTCATCACAGTCGCATGGGGAGCTTTTATAGATGAAAATGCTGGGCCCTAATCCCAAAGGCTTTGATTTGGTTCACTTGCTTTGGGGTCCAGGAAGTGACTTTTACCTGCCTTTCAAGCAATTTTAATGTGCATTCATGGTCAAGAATCAGGGACCTGAGTAGGCAGAGACCTTTAAGCATCTGAATGAAGAGCTGTATGTTGTGCTGGGAACAGACTGTTGGATGGACCCAATGGGGGGAACCTGGAAGGGTGGAGGAGACTTGCATGATACCTGCAGAAGCATTTGCATCTTCCACCTTTGCTTCAACTGTCAAATCTTTTTTGAATATCTTAATCTGTTTGGAGATGGGAGTTCCTGCTACCTGTTAGGCACTTTGCCTGCTCCTTAAAACAGCCTTGTAAAGTCAACAGTGCACCCATTTTACATCTAGGGATCTGAGGCTCAGAACAGCTGAACAACTTGCCCGAGGACACAATGAGTGGAAGAATCAGGAGTCAAAGCCAGTTTCTCTCACTCCAGAGCCACAGCCTTCTATTACACCATGCAGCAAACCACCACCATGTTTAATAATTCAGTAGGTAAACCTACACACGGTGCTGACACAGGGCAACTCTTACATCATCAAGGCACACTAAACAGAAAAGAGTTATGACCCTGTTTCTACATGGGTTACTGTTACGTGCTATGCAAACAGGAAATGAAAATGATCATTTGGGTCATTTTTAGTCAAGCAATCAATTACAGAAGTCTGGTTCAAGCTCTCCATTGATATTGTTGCATTTTCTCCAGAATTTGCCGTAGGTATCTAAAAAAAAGTTCTGTTTTCTCCTCTTTCTATTTTAGATCTTCACATATGGTTGCCAGAAACAATCATTTGGTTGTAAACATCTTAATTTCAGTGAAGTGGTTCTTGTTTGCATCAAGTGTCCCCCTAAGTTTCTTTATGATCAGCAGCCTCATTCATATTGGCAGTATGAAATACTTTTTAGAGTTGATGCCCTACACAATGTTTATATTGCATACATTTACACTATGATAATTTACACCTAGAATATACCGCAAGGATGTGTGTCTAGAGTATTAAGAGGGAAAATGATTTCGTTGCAGAGGCAGCTTTGATGAACCCACCTCCAAGTTCTGCGTTGCTTGTGTGACGGAAGCGTTTGATTACCTGCATCGACTGGGTATTATCTACAGAGACCTGAAACCAGAAAACTTAATTCTAGATGCTGAAGGATATCTTAAATTGGTAAGACAAATTCTGTAACTTACAGTGCCACATGAGTATTTCTACGCACAAAGCTGTGTTATAGTTGCAATTTTCTTTTAATTTTGGTACATCTGTTATTTTCACTTTGGGGGATATGGCTTTTGAAATCAGCACACTTAACACAGGGAGCAATGTTACAGTTCTTTTTGGCCTAGGAATTTAATGTTTCAGCCTTATTTGTGACTCCTACTAAGAATTCACATTATAGAATGTCTTTAAAATTGAGTTCTGTTAGCATTTTTGTATAATGATTTTAAGTGGGTCTTAATAAATTCCTGCCACATATAGAGACTGGCTATGAGGAATAAGGAAGGAAGATAGTATGGCTTTTGTCCCAAGATAGCCAGTCTGTATAGGGAGGAAAGACACATGTATAAATGTTGGTAGTTTAAAAAAAATCTTTCTAGATGATTCTAAGGTACAACCTGGGTTGAGAATCACGACATTGGACTATGGGTTCCTTGAGGAGAGACTTTCTTGGCATCCATATTTGTAATGGATGGCATGCCTAATGTGATTCCCCTTGCATGTCACACTACAGAAAAAAAATGCTACCAGTCACGTAAACTGCTTTCACTATGAAACTGTAAGAGAACTGGGCAGTCATAATTAAGGAGAAACCAACACACTTTGGATCTCAGGAGGGAACCCCATCAAGATGGGGAACCCAAGCTGAGTTTTCCTGAGTCCATTTTGTCAGTAGCTCAAGGACAGTCAACCATCTCTGAACTTAACATTTACAACGATACTAAAAGTTTCTCATACCAGAACCTTTTTTATGTGGAAATAATAGTAACTACCATTTAGTGTGTAAAGCTACTGTGCTAAACATTTTTCGATCCATATGTTTTAACAGTTGACGAGGTAGGTTTTATCATCCACATGTTACAGTGTGTAATTTAGCCTTAGGAATTAAATTTATTATGTGTAATTGCTAAGCGATTTCTCTCTATAGTAAAGGAGTAAAGGAAGTCCTTTCATGTGAAATCTGGCCAACTTCCAAGAAACATTTTGATCCATTCAGGTTTTATTTTACTCATGAAAGACAGCTTTGAGAACTAGTGTGGTACTAACACAAAGCCTTAATTACTTGTCTTCTTCACAATTCCTTCATTGACAAAGCCTGTGACAGCTCTTCAGAGAAACCGTTTGGAATATTCTTGAAGTAAAACCATCATGAGAGATGCCAATTATCCATTAGATTCATTTTTTATAGCTGTTTTTGAGAAACAGGTAGTATTTATTTCTTTACTACTATAAATTCAGTATTTATAGACAGAGAGGTCCAGAGCGATCTCTTCTGTTAACCATTCTTATCCATCCAGCTAACTCACGTGCCAGCCAGCTAAATGAAGAGCAATAACTAAAGCCTTTAGAGATTAGAAAGTAAATGTGGAATATTTCCATTTCTAGCTATATCCTCAAGCTAAATATATTGAAAGTCTCTTACTACAGAAATGTCTAAAATACTGGATGAAACATGAAAAGTAGGATTGCACGCATGGCTGAGTTTATAAGACAGCGTTGGAATCCCCCCAAGGCTGGGACTCAAGCTTGAGCAGCTGCGCAGGGTGGGACTCAGACACTGACGCTGCTGTCTTGTGGGCAGCCAGCACTCCTAGGTGGCCTAGAGGTTTTATTTTAGTTTCTGTGCCCTCCGGGAACAGGAGACCACGTTTTTGGACCTGGGCAATGTGGGAAGTTGAATCAGAGAATATTGGCCAGAACCAAGAATCATACGGATTATACCCTCAGAGAAATAGAAAACGGGGAGGGGGGTGGAATTCTAATTTATAAAAGCAGAGTACATGCAAGAAAACATGATTTTCTCATTACCGGGCTCTTAGTAGAGGAACAAAAGAGAGATCCTCCACTGAGAAGACTTGGCCACAGGCTGGTCTTCATGGAGTCTTGGGTGCCCAGTCTTCAAGGGTGGAAAACCCCAAGGAAAAATTTAAATGAAAATGTATCCATGTTGGTAGCATGCCCAAGTTTCCAAGAATCAGTGTATATTCTCTCTGGAAGAATGTTCTCTCAACTCAGGATACAAAGGAGTCTGAGAGATAAACTTCCAGGGGATATAAACTCACATTTAAAATAAAATAAGGGGGTGGTTAATAGCTCCGTGTTAGAATGTGTGCTTAGGATGCATGAGATCCTGGGTTCAGTTCCCAGTACCTCCGTTAAATAAATAAATCTAATTATCCCCTCCCCCCCAAAAAATAAATAAAGTAAAAATATGTATGAGGAAAAAAGTTCTAGGAGCATTATTTGGCAGACACATAAGAGTCTCATATATTGGAGTAATCAGATACAAAATGTAAAATAAATACATCCATTGTTTTTTTAAAGTAAAAGAGGGGCTAACAAATAAGTAAACAACAGAGACTCTCAAAAAATATCTAAAGTGTTTAGAAAAAAATAACAAATAAAACTATGAAGAAATTAATATAGTAATAGAAATTCAGTATTCCATGAAAGTTTTCATTAATGGTGGAGTAGCTTGCATTGGACTAATCTTGCTGAGATTGAAAGCGTGGGAGAGCAACAAGAAATAGACATTCAAGCCTTGGAGAAAGGGACTCACACAAGGTGAAATCCACATTAACACAGCTGTTCCTTTCAAAGCACTCATTCTGTAAGGCATGGAGCATAAACCTTTAGTTAACATCATACCTAACCGTGAAATATTGAACATTTTCCATTATATTGTAAGGAAATTAAGAATATTTTCTTTCACTACTCTTTTCAACATTGGTCTTAGCAAAAGAAATGAACCCAGAAAAAGAAAGGAAAGGCCAAAGATTAGAAAGGAAGAAGCTACTGGTCTTTATTTGCAAACAACATGATTGTTTATCAGAAAAGCATGAAGAATCTACCCAAAAGGTGCTAGAAAGAGTAAGTAAATTAAGCGTGATTATAGGTATAGAGTCAATATACAAATAAAAATTGTATTTTTATAAACTAGTAGTAAATATTTATAAATGAAATTAAAATACCATTTATAGTATCAAAAATTACAAAATAATTTTAAATACATTTAATGTGTGAGACCTCTACATTGAAAATGATGACATTTTGTTGAGAAAAAAAGAAATAAATGGTAATGTTTATAAATTGTATAACTCAATATTTGATAAGACATTCATTCTCCAATTAATCCACAAATTTAAGGCCATTGCAATAAAAAAATTATAGCAGCCATTTTTAGAAACTGAGATGTTATTCTAAAATTTACACAGAAATGAAATTTAGAATAGTCAATAACCACTTTGGAAAAAAAAAGAAAAAGATTGAGGAAATTATTATACCTGATGTCAGACCTACTATAAAACTGGTAACTGAGGCAGTGTGATAATGGTGTAAGGATAGATAGCTTAATCTAGCAGAATGCAGCCCAGAAATAGACATACACAGTCAACTGACTTTTAGAAAAAGGGGAAAGGCTAGTCTTCTCAACAGGTATTGCTGAAACAGTTGGATATGCATAGGTGGAGTAAGAAGGAACATGACTCTCACCTCACACTGTATAAAATAATTCAGGGTGGATCATGGACCTATAAAACATCCAGAAGTAAACATAGGGAAGTATCTTCAGGACATGGAGTAGGCAAGATTTCTTGGAACACAATAGTAGTAATCTCAGAAAGCTTGGGCTCCTATAACAAAAATACCACAGGCTGGGTGGCTTAAACAATTTATTTCTCACAGTTCTCGACTCTGGGAAGTTCAGGGTCAGGGTGTTGGCAGATCTGGTGTCTGGTCTGGGTCCATTTCCTGTTTTCTCTCTTCACATAGAGAGAGAGAGACAGGGAGGGAGAAAGCTCTCTTCTGTCTCTTCTTATAAGGGTACTAATCCTATCATGAAGGTTTCAGCCTTGTGACCTAATTACTTCCCTCCAAATACCATCCACATTAAGGATTAGGGATTCAACGTATAAATTTGGGGGGAGACAAACATGCAGTCCATAATAATTGGATTTCATCAAAATTAAAACATTCCTGATCATCAAAATACATTGTTAAGAAAATGAACAGCCATGCCATAGACTGGTAGAAAATATTTGCAATATATAAATATATGACAAAGGTCTTGTATCCAGAAATAGACAAAGAACTCAATAATAAAAGTCAAACAACACAGTTTTTAAAAATGATCAAAGATCTTGAAAAATCATTTTACAAATAAAGACATAGGAATAATCAGTAAGCCTTATCAACAGTCACTAGGAAATGCAAATTAAAACCACAAAGATGTACGATTTCATACCCACTAGAGTGACTATAATTTAAAAGCTTGCCAATACCAAGTGTTGGTGGGGACATTTCCCTAAATTCCTAGTGGGAAAAGAAAATTATGAACTGTTTGAAGAACAGTTTGTCAGTTTCTCATAGAGTCAAACATATGCCTCTACTGTGACAAGAAATTCCACTCTTTGGTAGAAATTCTACTCCTTGGTATTTATCCAGGAAAATTGAAATCATGTCTTCAAAAGTTTTAGACAAGAATGTTCGTAACAGCTTTATTCCTGAAAGCCCCCAAATCAGAAACAGCCCAAACCCCTATCACCAATCAAATGTATAAATATATAGCAGTGTTTCATCAGTGGAACTCATCTCAGCAGCCTAAAGCAATGAATTGCTGCAGGCAGCGACATGAATGAACTTTTAAAACTATGTTGAGCAAAAAGAAGAGAGACACAGAAGAGTGTCTTCTTTATGAGTACATTTATTGCAGTCGTAGAATAGATGGTAGAAATTAATACAAGGTCTGCCTTTGGGAGGGGCATTTGACTGGAATGGGGCGCGAGGGGACTTTCTGAGATAAA
The DNA here is from genome assembly GCF_048773025.1 of Camelus bactrianus. Taxonomy (NCBI): domain Eukaryota; kingdom Metazoa; phylum Chordata; class Mammalia; order Artiodactyla; family Camelidae; genus Camelus; species Camelus bactrianus. The sequence continues at coordinate 90,936,146 of NC_133540.1, read as the reverse complement.
TGGGAGTGTCTGTATCTTGACCATGTGGTGGTTGTGGTTACATGAGTATAATCTGTATCAAAATTCAATGAGCTGTACCCCAAACACCTGTGCATTTTATTGCTTGTAAATTTTATATCAATTTGAAAATTTAGTGGAAAGATTAAATAGCAGATAATTCACAAGTAAAGAGAAAAATCAGTGAACTGAAGGATAAATTTAAGCAATTTACACAGAATATAGCACAGAGGCACAAAAAGATGGGAAATAAGAGAAATGAGGAGACTTGGGGAGTAAAGTGAGAAATTCCTAAAGTGTTCAATTGGAGGCCAAGGTAAAAATATTGAGAATGAGAGAGAAAAGCAGTATTTAAAGAAATAACGGCTGAGAATTTTCCAGAAGTTATAAAAAATACCAATTATCAGGTAATAAATCCCCCATAAATCCCAACTGAATCTAATGTTATTTATTGTAGCTTCTGTCTTTGCATAACAAAGCACTCCAGAATTTAACTGCTTAAAACAGTAAGAATCATGTATGTTCTCTCACAGGTTCTGTGGGTCAGGAATTTGGGAGTGGTTCTGCTGGGTGGTTCTGACTCAGGGTGTCTCGGGACGTTTCTGTCAAATGTTGGCTGGCGCTGCAGTCACCTGGAGGCTTGACGGACTTGAGAATCCACATCCAAGGTGACTCACTCATAGCAGACTGATGCTGGCTGTTGTTTGGGCGACTTAATTCGTTTCCATATGAGTCTCTAGGGTTGAATGTCTTCATGGCATGGTGGCTGGCTTCTCTCAGAATGAGTCATCTGAGAGACCGAGGAATGGCTGCAGTGCCTTTGAAGATATTCAGAGCCACCCACCAGCCCTTCCACTGTGTTCTGTTGGCCGCACGGGGTCAGCCCTGATTTATTGTGAGAGAGGACACCTCTGAATCCCAGGAGAAAGGGATCGTTGAGGCTGTCTTGGATGTTGGCTGTTGAAGTAGCAAAAGTGCAGAACAGAAACAAAGAGAAGGATAAAAGCTATCCAAGAGAAATGACGGATTGCATATAAAGGAGTAAAAATCAGGCTTTCAGTTGACATCTCAACAGCAACCATAGAAACCAGAATGCAGTGAATAATATCTTTAAAATTCTGAGAGAAAATAACTGACAAACATGTATTATAAATCCAGAGAAATTATCTTTCAAAAAGGGTGAAAAAAAGCCATTTTTAAACAAAGATGAAGAGTGTTTACCACCTACAGACAAAGGATGTGCTTGAGATGAAAAATCCCTGATGGAGGGTCTGAGATGCAACAGGGAGTGATGACTATAGAAAACTGGTAAACATGTTGTTAAATCTTTCAAAATATGGTATAAAGTAATAACTATCATTCTGCTATATAGTATTAAAAGTGAGAAAATGCTAAATAACTGAACAACAGCAGCATGTAAACTGAGAGTAGGCGTAATTGGAATTAAAGTGGGAGAAGATGTCAGTCATTTTAAAGGAAGTCAGCAAACAAGAAACAGAAAAGCCTGGGGAAAAAATCGAAGAGAAAATGCAAATTGAAAATAGGAAGAAATCTAACATATGTAAATAGACTTAACTCTCCAGATAAAACCAAACACTGTTAAATTGATTTTAAAACTTAAAATCAGCTATTATGATGTTTATAAGAAACAGACCTAAAACATGAGAATGCAGAAAGGTTGACGTTAAAAGCCTCAGAGAAGATATGTCTGGGAAATATTCAACAAATTGAAATGAGGCTTTCATTATGCTGGTATCAGGGAAGAAATATTACTAGAGACAGAGGTTACCATATGATGATGAAAGGTTCAGTTTACCAAGATGATACAAAAATCCTCGTCTTTTATTTACCTACTAACATGCTTCAAAAATAAGAAGCAGAATTTGACAAAACTAATGAGAAATTTTTAATTTTTTTTAATTTTAATACACCTCTTACAGAAATTGATAGAACATTCAGACTGAAAATCACTAAAACTTTAGAAGACGTGTACAACGCAGTTAATAAACTTGATATAATGGGCTTGTAGAATATTGTTCCCAGTGGTTAGAGAAAGCACAGTAACAAAATTGATCATATTCTAGGCCATTAAGCAAGTTATAGCAAATACAAAAAATAGGAGTTGGACTGGCAGCTGGCAGCCTAGCAATGCTGCTTTTAATAAAGTTCTTGGAGGGGGCATGGCAGTAGAGGTAGGGGCAGTGGGGGTGCCTGGTCCAGCACATCAGGAATGCACATCTGGATGATGGACAGTGGGCTGTCCAGACTTGGACATAAATGTCCTTGACGATGAACAACTCCTTGTAAAGATAACCTTGACCTCATTCTACAAATTTTGATAGGTGGCATTTTCATCTTCCTTTATCATTTCTTGGCAATATCAGTGAGGGGTCAGATATCTAAGGACAACAATAAGGAAAATTTGGGGTTTTGTTTTTGTTTGCGTTTTTTTTTCCCCAGCAAAGAATAACCAGTAAAAGCCTGGAAAAAAATACCTAAGTAGGAAAAGTTCTGGATTTCAAAAGTGTCTCTCTTGAGGCTATAGAGATGTGCCCTTCTGAGATAATTACAGAGGATGCGTTTGTAGTGAAGGGTGAAGACCTCACTCTGTTCTTCTTCCCCAGTTCATGAGAACTGAGAGTGCCAGCCTGGTTCAGTCCCACGTGGATCCCACCTGGTCCAAGCTGTCTCCATCAGGAAACATACTGGGTAGAGAGTAAGTTTAGCAGATACTACTGAAGAATCATGGAGATTCTCCCATGACTGTCTCTCACCTGCCCATTCAATGATTTCCTAAATCTTTCTCCACTTTCAAGGCTGATGAAGGCAGTCATGGTAAAGAGTCCTTCTTCTGGTTATCATGAATGAATCAGGGGTAATATTAAGATGTAGGACAGTACTTTAAGAGTCTAAAGAAAAACTCAGCTTGTTCTCAACCTAAGCAGAATTTATATAGTAGCTATCCTTCTTGGGGTTGCAGAGGAGAAAACTTGGTTGTAATCCAATAAATCTCAGCTGTCACTCATCAGTAAGTGTTCTGTATGATTGTGCTCTTAACTCATGTAGGTAATACACCTCATGTGATAACAGAACACCTCACTCTTACTTCTTTTACTTAGGTGGAGTATAGTAGAAGAAAATACAGTGTCAAACATTAAATGTTGACACTGTTGCCTGCTTCTTTATGATCTAGCTGCTCCTGTACGCTCATAGCCCCATGATGACAGAAACTGTGCTGCAGTATTTACCGCTAGACTTAGCACACAGCTTAGCATAGAAGAATAAGTGAAAGATCAGTGGGGCAGCTTCCTTCTCATTCCCAAAATAGGAACATGGAGGTTTCGTTCACCAACGTCAAAGTATTTAAGGTAGAGATCAATAACAAAATTGAAAAAATGGGAAGAAACCACTAAAAAAATTTGAATTCACCTCACTGGAATTTTAGGAATATTTCAAAATAATTCAAGGATGAGTGAAGATTTTTATGAATATTATGAAACAGAGTTGCATAATAGAGAATTTTACATATCAACACATGTGGGTTGCAACTAAAATGATAGAGTAATGTTTATAACCTTTAATGTTTCAAGTAGGAAATAAAAACAGCTAAAAATTAATAAGCTAAGCATTCAACTTAAGAAGATGGAAAAGGGGTAAAAACGAAAGAGAAGGAACAAAATAAAGTTAAGGAGATGAATTAATAAAATATAAAATAAAAGGATACAGAGCCAGGATGTTTTGAAAGTTTAATACAACTAACAACCTTGAAAATACTGATCAAAAGAAAAAGAGAAGAGCTACAGATAAATGTGATTATGCATGAACATAAGTACAGTTAGTAAAGATTCACATGGATTAGAAAGGATTTGGGCAACTCTGCTACTATATATGAAATGTGTATATGAATATATATATGGTTGGGCTCTGGTGAGAGCTCTCTTCCTGGTTTACAGGTGGCTGTCTTCTCACTGTGTCCTCACATGATGGAAAGAGATGTCATCTTTCTTGTCTTTTTTCATAAGGGCACAAATCCCATTCATGAGGGCTTCACCCTCATGACCTAATTACCCGCCAAAGGCTCCTGCCTCCAAATATCATCACATTTGGGAATAGAGCTTCAACATAGGAATTTTAGAGAGAGACATTCAGTCCGTAGCTCACAAGATGCAGAGAATTTACTTCAAGGGCTTATAATATGAACCTTATGCAGATTCTTTCAGAAAACAGTAAAAGATAATTTCCATCTTATTCTATGAAGCTAGTGTAAACTTGATTCTCCAAAGGAAATGCCTGAGGAAGGCAAATTAATGTCCAATCTCACTTACGAATTTAATGTTAAAATCATAAGCAAAATATTAGCAAATTGAGTACTACAATTAATACAAATGGTAACAGTGCATCTTAACAAGTTAGATATATCCCAGGAATGCAAGCATAGTTTAACATTAAAAGTTTTATTGAACCAAGTCACCACTTTAATAGATTAAAAAAAGAAAAACAATTACATAAGTACCTCAATAGATGCAGAGAAAATTTTGATGTTTCCACATTCAGTTATGATAAATTCTCTTAGCAAACTTGGAATAGAAATACATTTTATTAACCCAAAGAAAGATACCTAACAAAAATTTAAACACTGTACATAATGATGAAGCATTTGAAGTATGCTCTTAAAAATCAGCAGTATAAGCACTTCTCGCTAGTATTTTACAGGAGGTTCTACCTGGTGCACTGAGATATAGATAAAATTAAAAGAAAAATTGGCACATAAACAACAAAACTTATTTCCCTTGTGATATGATTAACTCTATAGAAATCCAGAATGTAACACCAAATTACTAAAATGTAGAGAGTTTAGTATCGATGCAGCCTGTAAGATTAATAATGCAAGAGCTCTGTGTATTTTTAAATACCAGAAATATAGCTGACAAATAGGAATACAAATGCCATTGAAAAAAAGTCTAAAAATATAACATATATTTATATAATGTAAATAAAATATAATGTAGGAATAAAGCTGACAAAAAAGTGTAAAAGCTTTATTGATAAACTTATACAAATTGATAGAAAGACATTAAAAAGGCCTAAATTCATTCTCTTTTGGGCACAGAACTAGAACTTCTGTGTGGCTAGTTGTGACTACGTGGTACAGTTCGAGCTTGCGCGATGAGAGCTGCATGCTGTGCCCTGCTGTCGGACCTGGGCTGATGAGGGTCTTCGCAGCTGGTTTCTGTGCAGCCTTTCTGGCTCCTGGCCGATGAGCACAGGCAATTTGAAGTTGGCAGAGCCTAGTGAGCCCGCATCTCTGAGCCACTGCTTGGAGGAGATTTCCGTGCTGCTCAGGAAAACCCATTATGTGAGGAAGAAGTAAACGAATGTAGAGTTTAAGCTTTTATACTTTCTTGAATATGTTTGTTGCAGTAGCTAGCATTACCCTAACTCAGAAAGATGTATTAGGTTTAAAAATAGGACGGTTCAAATCAACCATACTTCAATTTAAAAAAATTAAAAACAAAGTGAAACAAAACAATACAGTATATAAAATACATATACAAAAAAATAGGAAGGGCCAACATCCTAAAGATACCAGTAGTTCCCCAAGTGACCTACAGATCTGATACCCTTCCTGTGGCATTCCAGCAGAGCACTCCATGAAGCTTGGCAAGCTGATTCTAAAGTCTATACAAACTGACCAAAAGCCAGGAATAGCCAAGACATTTCTAAGGGCAAACAAGAACAGAGTGGGTGGGAACTCTCTCAGATATCAGAACTAATTATAATGCTCTAGCTCAAACGAATTACTAAGGGGGGTGCAAATTAAAACCACAGGGACTTAATACATACAGATGGCAAAAAAGAAAAGTGGCTGTCGCTAAAGATGGTAAGGATGTAAAGCACTAGGAACTCTTGAACACTGCTGCTGTGAAGGGGTTTGAGATATAAGTACCTAAAGGAAATAATTTGACAGCATGTAGTGAAGTTGAATGTACCATATCTTTGACCCAGAAATTCTGCCTTCTTAGACATGTCCAGTAGGCAACGTGGAAAATGATGTTTTTGATGTGCTAACGCACCATTAGATGTAAGACAAATTTCCATCAAGAGCATAATGGACAAAAGCATTTATAGCAGGGAAAATAACTGTACTGCGATATGGATTAAATTCAAAAATATGATTTTAAGTGAAAAAAGGCAATTTGCCCAAGAATAGATAAGATTTATCTATAAGTTTTAAAAATGAGACCTATGTATCATTTAAAGATATTAGGTATGTGGTTAAATTAGAAATCAGTGCAAGCAAATGATAAATACCAAAAGTCAGAGTGACGGTGACCTGTTGGCAGTAGGTATGGGAGGGATGCACACGGTGACCTGTTGGCAGTAGGTCGGAGGACAGTATGGGAGGCACAGGGCTTCTGCAGTGGTTCTCTGCTAACTATTCCACTGGTTGTGGGTACGGTACAAGGGTGTTTTCATTATCACGCTTTATAACTTGCATGTATGACACATTATATGTGTCAAGTATTTCATAACTTGAAAAATAAAAATAAACATCAACTCTAACTAGATTCTTTTTGCCAGACCATTAATAGATGTACTTAGTAAATGACAATGAAGCTTTTCTCACCAACGTGCTTAAAATATGTTGCTCCTTTTCCCTTAAAAATCTACTTACTCATCAGTTTACCTATTATGAGAAGGTTCCTTTGGAACTTAGTTTTAGTCTTATCTCAAGGATCCATGACCTTCCTAGACTTTAGTTTTGTCATCTCTAACATTGGGATATCATACTTTTGAATTTAATCCCTAACTCATGAAGCTGTTGCAAAAATTATACAGATACATCTTATTGAAACCGATGTTAACAGTTATCTCCTCGTTCAGATTTTTTCACTAAACACATGGCAAACATCTGCTGTGCTACAAATGCTGTGAGGGGTACAAAATAAATAGGATGTAATGCCTTTTCTCAAGGAGCTAGATTTATTCACACACAACTAGACGATGCTTCCGCAGGGGATGTAATTGTGGAATATAAACAGTGTTAAAGAATCTTGTAAGAGGAAAGAGTTGGTTCTGTAAATTCAAAGGCTTCATAGAGGTGGCGGCATATGAGATGAGCCCTCAATGATTTGATTTTCTTTGCTCTCGTGTATGCAAAGCTCCCCTACACCTTTCCCACGTTCCACTAAGCACTCCCAGTGTTGCAGGTGAGTCACCACAGCCCCCTGAAGAGTGGGGTGCTGCTAGGAAGGACTCTTAGCCTCTCTCACTCACTCTTCCACCCAGTGGAAGCCATCCACGTTGTCCGTTTTAGTGGATGGATGTTAGTATCATAAGGACATGAAATCCTCTTTGGTTATTGGTGGACAGAGTAAACAGATTCCATCTTACCCTTGTCTAGACTTGGGCAAAGCAAGTGCCCTAAAAATGCCACATAAATATTTTCTTTGGAAGGTACATCTCCATGAATCATCTGGCTTAATTAAACTGGTCATTTTGTATCTTTTTTTTTTTTTTAATGTGAGCAAAAGAACCAATAGCTGACACATTTACTGACCCAGAGAGAAACTTCTGGGAAAAAGCTACTGCTTCCTGGACAGCAGCTCCAGCAAGCCACAGCACTGATTTTTCTGTCTAAAGGAACCAATCATTGCTGCAGATTTAGAAGCATCTTAATATCTTCTGGTTGATTAAAATCTTTGGAGACTTAATGTTTTTAAGCTTTCAGCATAATGTAAGCTGCCTTTCATGATGGGGATTGAACAGAGAGACAAGGGAAAACCTGTGTGCAGCTTCTCCAGAGATTCTTCATGAAAGCTTAGTTCTGCTAGGAAAATTTTTTTTAAAAAGGAAGCATGGAAGACTGTCTTCTTTTCTTCTGGAATAATCCCTTTAAAACATTAGCCAGGCCATGCATAACCCTCTTATTAATACTCCAATGGCCTCTTAGGAAAAGAAGTCTGAAGTTCTTTCTGAGGTTTGCTGGACCACTACACAATCCGCCCTCACTGCTACCTCTCTTCCCTCCCACACCAGGGCCCAGACACAGTGACCTTCTTGCCAATCCCTGATCTTAACCATGCATGTTCCCAGAGGCTAGAGCCTTTGTACCAGCTGTTTACCTGTCAGAATCACCCTTGCTCAGATTTCTCAGATCACTCATTCTTTTTTTTTTTTTTCAAAGATTACCTTTTATTTATCTTTTTGAAAAAAAAAATTTTAATGGCAGTACTGGAAATTGAACCCAGGCCCTTGTGCCTGCTAAGCATGCGCTCTACCACTGAGCTCTACCCTCCCCTCACAGGCCTCTCATTCTTATTTCACATGGATTTCTGCTGATATCTGCTCAAATGCAGTTCCTCAGAGAGGCTTTTCTGATCAGCCTATTTAAAATATAGTTCCTAGAGTTCTCAGTACCTAACTGCTGTATGTGCCACATAACATAAGCCACTGTCTGGCAATATTATGCATGATATTATATTTTTATGCTGGTTCTCCCCTTTCTTTTAAATGTAAGCTCTAAAAGGACTGCGGACTTTGTATCCTGATGCTTGGTACAGTGGTGATTTTCAATAAACATTCTTTGAATAAATAAAGATAAGAACTTGCATTTCTGTTGCCTAGAAAAGAAAGGGTTAAAGAAAAGATTGAGGCTCTGCGGTGGTATCCATGCTGGTACAAGGCAGAGGTAGTGTGAATTTTTATAGAAAATGCACAGAACTTCACATCATAAGGTCCAGGTCCGTCTGTATTAGGCACATGACTTTGAATAGGTCTGAGTGTCAATTTCCTGCAACCAAATGGATTAAAGTTGATATGATCAAGGGAGGGAAAGAAAGTGGTAAGTTTTCATAAATCTTAAAATCTTAATATAATTATTGCCATCTCTTTGGGCCAGTACATAAATACAAAAGCAAAACCAGGTACTCAAAGTTTATTATTTTCAGAGCTAGGAAAACCCTCCCAACCATCTAATGAACTTCCAGTAATCCTAAAAAGGAAAATTTAGGTGCAATTTAAAAAAATGAGTTGAAAGGCTGTTACAGAACAATAAAATACAATGTTTTTATATATACATGGATACAAATGCAATTATAAGCATTGCTTTTTTGTCTCTTAAATTTCAGTCTTTATAAAACCAGGCAGGATTTTCATATTGGTTCTTTCTCTGAGGAGTAAGTAGAATCATCATATTCCCAGTCATGTCTTGGGTATAATCTTTGAGAGTCATTCTGTGTTGATGAAAGAAAACAGTAAAAGCCCACTTCAAATTAGGTTGTTTCAATTCCCATTTTCTAATAAGGATATCCTTGCTGTTGTGTGATAAATACCAGAAAGCATTAGTAAAAAGGTACATTTCAAGAGATTTTTAAATGTAAAACAAGCGTTTTAAATATTCACATTTGAATAAATAAATGAGGGCTGGGTTTTATAGGTCACTGACTCATAATTTTTTAGTGAGGGCCTGTTTTGCTATGTTAACCTGATTTGTTTAATTTTTTTAACCAAGACTATTGCCATATTATTAAGCTAGTCCATGTGTAATGAAGCTGTTCAAATGTGCATGTTGAAATCCAGGTATAATTTGTGGGTCTGTTTACTTGAGGGAGGTGGAAGGTGGTTTTACTAAAATAATACCTGTATGTATTGGAGATGAAAAGTACATGCGAAGTAACCCTTGTGGAAGGAAACCAGCTGTTTGTTTTGCAGGACAGGATTTCAGTCACATACACTGCCTCGATTCAATGAACGGGTCTTCTGTTGCTCTGGCCTTCTTTCCTGTCTCTGTTCTATGCACAGAGTTCATTGACTAGAATCTTAGAGAAGTGGGGTGGGGGCCTAATCGGAAAAGACAGATGAGGCTACTACCCCCCATTCATTACCCTGAGAGAGTTCCTGCTCCTCAGTCAGGGCTGAGCTCAGATGTCACCTCCTTGCAACATCTTCCCCAGCCGTCTTCTCCCTAACGTTCCAGAAGAATATGTCTGTCTGCTCTCTGAGTTTAGCCTAATCTTCTACTATTATCATGTTTCACGTGACATTTTATTAATCACGTCTGTGTAAGTCTTCCCAATACTCTGAGCTTCTCCTGGTCAACTCTGTATCTGTAACTTAGCACAGAGCCTGGCTTATAGTGAGAGCTGGCTCTGTTGTTTCAGAATAAATAAGTTAATGCAGTTGCTACCACCACCCACTACCGTGAGAGGGACTGAAAGTGGACAGAGTCCAGAAAAAGTTAAGATTGGATGATCCCATCCCATCCTGGCTTTTTCTTTGGACTGCCAACATTTAGAGGGTGCAGACAACGTGCATAATGGTTTTTAAGGACTGTCCAGAATTTTAAGCCCTTCTTCTTCTCAATAGTGGTCCCTTTCCCACACTCTCAATTCTGTTATTACTTTTCCCTGTTATGACAAAGCTAGAAGTGCACAAGGGTCCATCACTTCTGCCTTCTCTCCTCTTACCAATGAATATCATTATTGATTTGAAAATTACTCATCTGCTTGTCTTGAGCTTCACCTCTGTTGTAATGATCTCCCTTTACCAAACCAGCCCTCTAGGGGTTGTGGGCATAGAGGTGTGTGCATGGAACTTTCTCCAAAGTAATGAGATATACCGTTGTCCCTGCAAAAGAATAAATGAGAGGGTCAGTGGAGTGTGTGTGTGTGTGTGCGTGCGCGCGCACCATGGTGGGAAGAGGAGGGTGGATATGTAGAAGTAAGATTGGAGAAGTTAGAGGGAAATTTAAAGAACATGAGTTTTATGGTCTCTGAAAATTTTTTTGACATCCTCTTCCAGGTTGATTTCGGATTTGCCAAGAAAATAGGATCTGGACAGAAAACATGGACATTCTGTGGAACTCCAGAGTACGTAGCTCCTGAAGTCATTCTCAACAAAGGACACGACTTCAGTGTGGATTTTTGGTCCTTGGGAATTCTAGTGTATGAGCTCCTAACGGGCAAGTAAGTACCTACAAGTTGTGTTCAGCCTTTTCTTACTAATGGTAACAAATATATGTAATTTAAGAATTTAACATTTTGGGGGTGTTTTTGATTAAGCACGATGCCTCTTCCTCTCCGTATTATGTCATATATAGCATGCTTGCTAGGTCATGACACCGTGAAAAGGCTCAGGAAGCTGCAGGAAAGGAGTGCAGAGCTGCTGTGGTGTGCCTGAAAATGGCAAGGCCTGTAAACACAGGTAGCATATTAAGTGGATAAAGGTTTTGGTAATCCATCATAGAAATAAGAACAGGAATTGAAATTGTGGGCTGTAATTATTTCCTCATTTTTTTTGTAGTTGAGAAAATAGCAGTCTTAGGTCAATTAAATCCATTGATCAATTAAATTTAACCATGTTCTTCCATCTTCCCCCCAAATCATTAGCCAGAATAGCTAAGAGAAAGCAACATTGATGGATTTAAATTTTAATCCCTTTGTCAACTGCGTTCTAGAGGTGATAATGAACAGAGACAAGACACAGTGGGAGTTTTAAAGTTAAAGTTGGATTGTCATTCCTGAAGCCATTAAAGGGCTGTACTAATGAATGTGAGATCCCAAATATTCAATGTGCATGCACACACCCTTATTCCCTCACATTTGTAAAGCACTTTACAGTTTACTAAGCACTGACATGCATATTATCTAGTTTAGTTTTCACAAACTTGGGTGGACGTTAAAGCAGGATCTTTAAAAACTATTTTATGACTTAAATTTCTATTATGATTAGTTTATGATTTAAATCTTATAGATTAAAAAACTAAGCCGGAGAGCTTCCTATCTAAGATCAGGGATTTGATCCCAGGTTTTCTTTCCATTACACACGTGCCTTACACATATGTGTTTTAATATAGTGCTTGGAAAATACACACAGGATTCAGATCAGTTTTCTTTCCAGTTTTCTACCTCCATTTCTCATGAGCTGATTTGGTCATCCTTATAAACCTTTACAACCGAATATTCTAAGTCTTGATTTCAGG